>NC_064449.1:12100777-12400777 GCF_023343835.1 Lagopus muta | reverse complement strand
CAGGGAGGCAGCTGCTTTGGGAATTTAATTATTTTTGAATTAATTTAATTTTGAATTAATTTCAATTTAGATTGCTTTATTTCAGTAGTTTGAGCTGCCTTTGCAGAAGGGCTAGCAGCTTTGGCCTGTTGGCACGTGATCTCTAAGGGTGTCTTTTAAATGGAATTGGACTTCTTTGGAATGGCAATGAGGGAAAGGAGGTGGGGATTGTTTATTATGAAAGCAGACAGCATGACAAGCTTTTTGGCACGTTTGTGTCTCTTTTGACAAAGGTATGTTTTCCTTTATTTTCTTGCCGATACATATGCTTACCCTCTCCTTTGTGCTCTCCTACATGTAGACCCATCCGCTCTTTGAAAGTATCAGAAATGCCAGTTGTGGTCTTTGTGGGGACTTTGAGGTTGCATTGTGCAAGTGCTTACTCCCTGACTGGAGTGAAATACAAGGATTTTTTTCCATATATATAAATAATTTTTCAGCTTTCCAGAATAATAATTGCTTACATAAATTAAACATCTGCAAGCAATAAAATCCCCATACAAACAAGAAGACAGTTTCAGTCTGACTAAAATGCTTTTCTTTGTTAATTGCTAAGAATACCACTTTCTTGTCATTTACAATGGTAATTTCATTAGTTCTCTAATTACCAAAATATTTCAGTTCTTCCTCTTTCATGACAGAAAGGAATAGGTCCAACTCCCATCTCCACATCAACTCATTTGGTTTATCATTTGGTTCTGCAAGACCAAATGAGAAACAGGCTGTTACATCTAGCCAGAGCAGAGATCAACTGTGTGGGCAGCAGAGTCCACCTGCAGACCTTCTCTCCCTTTATCACCCACAGTCTCCCCAGGACTCTGCCAAATTTTCTTCAGTACTATGCTATGGAGTACAGCTGCTGTGGCAACTAGGTACTGCAAATGCAAAGAGGAGCCGAAATGCTGATAACATGAGAATGCTTAGAATAGCTGATGTCAGTGGGAGAGAAGGGGGACACCAGCTGAATGTGCATCACACAGTGAAACAAGTCAGCTGGGAAAAAGCCCACACATGATTGCTTGGGGACATAGAACTAAAAGGGCTTTCGCTGTTTTGAGAATTGCAGATCATCTCTCCATCTGCAACTTGGTACAAAACACGGGGAACAAGATTTTTAAAATGTAGTATTTTATCATACAGGAAAAGCACTAATCATTCGCAAGTATGTTTTCTACATTCAAGAATCTGAGAGGTTAGTCGCAGTACTTGTCCTCTATCCACTGAAGGGAAGAAAGGCCAAGCCCATCTCACTCAAGGTCAAATAGCAAGTTCAGCAGATAACGATGACAAGGACTTGTTTACATCTAAATCCCATTCAACAGATCTACCCATTAGATGGAAGAGATTTTAAACAGCCCCATGCATCAAAAATTACTAATGCCCTGCCAGGCTGACTGCGATATAGAGCTGAGAACTTACGCATCTCCTTCCTCTGACCCCCACCCCACTCTTCCCACTCTGGTGTCATTCCAAAGCCCACGTGATGAGATTTTCCTAATCAGCAATTAAATAGTTAATGCTTACATTACAGCAGATGGAACAGGAGTTGCTGCAGGGAAGGTATGCAGAGAGAAGGAGGAGAAAAGAGAAAGCAAAGAGGAAAAAGCAGGCACAGAAACAATCCTGAAGCAAAGCAGTTTTCGTATTGAAAGGGGTGATTGGTTGACTAGACAACGTAACCCTTAAGACTTAGTCTAGACTAGGATAAAATGCTATATTGTTGAACGTGTTTGAAAGGCACAGCGTAAGCAAGGCTTACAGCCTTTAAGCATGTGGTAGCCAAGGTAGATACTAATTAGGACATGTTCACTAACACATCTTAATGTTCCACGCTTAAATCCTTGCCAGAGAACTCAAGACTATGCAAAGCAAAGGTCTCTGATGTTGTCCCAGTAATTGTAAGTGCAACTGTATGACATGACACGGTGCAAAGAAATCAGGATGCCAAGGAATATCCCATGTCTTACACCCATTATTTTCCATATGATTGTTGAATGTCCACCAACATTCCCATTGTAAAATATTCAATCTATATTGTACCGAACAACACGCTATGATACTTTTCCTCTAAAAATCTAATCAAAGCTCTAAATGCCAATAGGAAAAGAGACTCCAGACTAACAGCATCATATACTCTTGTGAAACTTCTTTTGCTCAGTGTTTGCTCAGGCAGATTTGGGAAGGAGGGTGTGAGGAAAAGAAAAGAGGGCAAAGAAAAGTGTGCCCAGGGCCTTAGCAACACCATCATTTTGACAATCCATTGCCAGATTCGTAATTGAAAACAAGTCCCACTTCACTAGGGGAGCCAGATGCATCCACAGAAAACTTGTTCAGATACATGCTACAATAAATACCAGGAGAATTACGAATGCTGTAGCTTCTTCTTAACCCTTCAAGCAGTATTTTGGGAACCGCCTGTCAATTTGAAAGACTGATCGTTTTCCTCTTGGCATGTTTTAGGCTCTAGGTGTGCCCCTAACCAAATAGGCTTACCACTTAAAAGCTTAATTGCACCTGTGGCTTAAACCTTATCCCAGACAGTATTTGGGAGCATTTGGATTTGGGCGTTTCAGGTGTGGGATTGGAGCCTGCTTTCACAAACAGAGCTAGACAAGTCAGAGTAGGAGCCCATGGTGCATGCAGACTACACCAGGCAGCAAAGGATGAAGAAGGAAGAAATGTTTTTTCCATTTTGATCTCATTTATCTGTATTTATATTTCCCAAGTTGGGTTTGAGTAATGTCCACCTCCTTGTTTGTAACTGAGGGCAGGTTTCGCAGTCTCAGATTTCTTTTCCTCAGCATAAAAGATCAAAGTTTGAGCCACTTGTGCAACTTAGGTGTTTACAGTGAACTGGTTTAATCGCGTAGCAAGCCCTCCCTCCATTATCAAAGTCACGCTCAGCCAAGCTCTTTCCTTCCATATGCACCAGGAAGGACCAGGAAGGGAGTGCCCATGTCAGGCTTGAATTATAAGCCCCCCATCTCTTCTGTCTGTCCTTATACTGGAACTAAAACACAGCATGCCAGCAAAGAGTCTAACACATTCCCTTGTCTGCATGGCTGGCAAGTCATTCCCAGGCTGTGTTTTTAAAGAAGCTTTTAAAAAGCGGCCAAATACAGTGTGAAGAACCAAAAAGGAGTAAGTTCCCTTTGCTCACCTTTTTTGTATTGCCAAGGTACTACAGATACATGTGCATCTTACTGTCCCATGAAATACAAATAAATACAGCATGATAGGAGTCCATGCTCGCAAGCTTTGTCTTTCCTCATCTCATTCCATCCTCATGACAGGATATTCAAACTCGCTGGGTCTCAGTTTTGTGAAAAATTGAGTTAAATCTCATGGATTTGTGAAATAGTTTTAATTAATAATCTCAAAGCGCACATCTTCAGATGGAAGGCATCATATAAATATTAATGAGCATTGCCTATTGGCAGTGTGTGTGTCCCTGAGGAATCATAAGCATCATGGATGGATCAAAGAGGGCATGTAGCTCTGAGAGACGGAGTGGTGGGAGTTGCCTCTGTGTTTAACTATTTGTTAAAGTAGATCCTCAAGACTGTTGTTGATATTCCCTATCAAGTTACAGCAGCTTTCAATTAAAATTACATTTTATCCTTAGGCAAAATTCCACAGTGTACCTTTTAATATTAGCAGGGCACATTTTCAGTCATGTAGATCTTTCTTCTATGTACATATAGCAATAGGTCTTTGTAAATAGGGGCCAAACCAACTGGGAAATGGAGATTTTCACTCAATTCTGATCTAAATAAATCCCCCTTACCTAGCTTCATTACCAAACCATTTCCTGCCCTGGTGGCAGTGTGTTGGCAAGAAGTGGGATGGGGATGTGGCAGCTGTTTCCTCCATTATGTTAATGAGATGGGGATAACCTGGCAACACTTCAGCTATGGAGCAGAATGCTGCATGGTAAAGGTGCCGCATCTGTTTTCCTAAGCATCTCCCAAGCACACCAAGCACAAAGCATGGCTCTGGATGGGTTCGGGGAGGGCACAGTGCTGGGTGTGCTGGCGCAGCCCCATGGCGTGAGTCCCATTGCCTGGGGAGCTGTGACCAGGCCCAGCAGGAGCAGAAAGAAGCCACAGCCTCCTCAGAAATGCGGGATGGCCGTGGGCCTCTGCACTGTTTTCCAAAGAGGTGCTTATGTTTGTTTCTCTGAAGGGTTCAGTAAACCTATGGGGCTTGTTCCTGGGGGCAATGGTGGGGAATTGGGAAAAGTTGCTTTGTTAGTTTTTGAGTTTGTTTGTTTGTTTGCTTGTTTGCTTGTTTTTGAAACATTAGAAGACGACAGGGAGCAGGAACTAAGGATCATGAAGATAATTTTGTCTCATTGGCTGACTTCTTACCTCTCTCAGACTAGTGAGACTTCACAGTCACCTTCTGCCCACTGTGCAGCAGCCAGGGCTTCCTGGAAGCTTTGCAAACTGGAGATGTGGCCAGCCAGAGAGTCCTGCCTGCTCTGTGAGGCCTGCATGCAGCTCAGTTTCTCACCAGGAGAACAACGATGGTCCCATGTCCAGCTGATCCCAGCTAGGTCTCCACAGCTTTTGCTTTTCACAGTTGCTGCTAAAGCTATGCCGTGGCTACCTCTGGATTTGTCTACCCTGGGGCCACTGGAACACATTTCTCAGTACTGGTAACAAGAACAAAAATTGAACAGCATTGGTACCTCAGAGTGGTTGTAATTGTGTTCCTGAACCGCTCAGAGAGAGTGCAGCAACCAGATAGCAGGATGGGGTTAAGGATACTTAACATTTACTTGTCAAAAAGGGGAGGAATTTGGAAGATGCCCAGGGCAGACAACATCTTGATATCCAAGGGAAGAAAAAAAGCCCCCAAAATTAATTTCCTCCAGTAAAGACTGGATGCTCACAACACAAGCTGAGTGGTCACCAAAACAACAGCCTATAAACACTTGGATCTACTTGCTATGTTCTGCTAAAAGATAAGATAGAAAACAGAACCGTATATTGACACCAAGTATCGCAGATCTTGCCACAGTGCCAGCAATCTTTAGGCAAGGAACTGTGAACCGAAACCAGAGGGACAGATTAATTTCTTCCTCAGCCACTCTAGGGAATAAGTATTGTTTTTGTAGGAAACTCGGGCATCAGGTCTAGTAAATACTTCTCCATAAACTCTAGTCTGAAAGAATTGCTTTGGAAAAGGTCATACCACCTCCTGTTCCCAGAATTAAGTTAATTAGAACTTGTTCCTCTCTGTATAAGTTCAGGGATCCTCCCACAAAGGAGGCACACAACCAAATCATTATAAGATGTATATATGCTGTCTTAAGCAAACAGACTTATTTGTGATATCACTAAGATTACTTCTGGTCATCCCTATAGAAAAACATTCCATCGGAAGGAAAGCACACTGGGAGATTAGCATAACCAATGCTTTGCCAAGTACAAGGAGCACAGTACTACTCATTAGGCATGCTGATATTTTTGTTTCTCTACCTGGATGACTTTTATCAGGTATAGCATCAGCCTTTCATGCAGAAGGAAATATTTGAACAATAGAAATTTTCACTTACTGATTTTGAAAGATTTGCAGTGCTTTTTCCCTTCTGACACACTTTGTTTTCTTTATTCCATCCAGGCATTCCTGCTGCATACATTACTGAGGTATTTCATTTCCTCTCCATGTGACCAGCTACGTGCATTGAGAGAAAGTAAATCCAGGTAAGACCTGCTATCAGTTATATCTGGGTGCAACTGAAGTTTGATCAGCAATGAAGGTCAATACACTGCTCTGTATTTTCTGTCCACAAAAAAAGTTACACAGTTCACTGACTGAAAGAAGAAAAAAAAAGCCTAGCCTACCCTGTGGTTCTTTGGCACAGAAACATTGTCGTAGATGCCTGCCACAATACTCACTGCTGGTTTGCAACAGTTGTTTAAAGACAGAAACTCAAACCCAAGTGTTTAATTACAGACATGTCGAGCATAATCTAACTTCAGCATAGCATAAGCTACGCAGGATGCTAAACCCTACTTCTTAAGCTGGGAGGTTTTCTGACAGCCATGATTGCTTGCGCTGAAAACAGCCTTGAACCTGCTAAGCAAGAAATCAAGGAGAATAGGCTCCAGTTCCCTGAGCAGCTCTCTCCTTCGCAGGCCCATAAAAAGGGTCCAAAGACTATTTGTGTCAACTCCCTAAACCACAAACCACAGCTAGCCCTCCCTCTGAAGCAGTTGCACACTGCTCCTTGCAAAGCTGAAGCAAGATATTTTAGCACACAGATCACCTTCTCTGGGGGCCCACCCATCCTTTTGGGTCTCGTTCCATTCCTTATCGAAGACTTTCAGACCTTCTGCCTGGGAAGCACTAGAAAGTGGGGCATGTTTGCCTCCACATTTGTCACCCTTCTGTTTCACTGTTGCCCTGTTCTCCTGACCAGGGTGCAGTTTACCCACCCAGACTGGTTTCTCTGATACCAGGAGTGGGGTAATACATGGAGAATTACATCTAAAAAATGACAAAGTGGCAATTTTGGCATTTGAAACAGAATGGCAATTCAGGGTGTACTCAGTATTTCAGCTTTAAGCTTCAAAATAAACAAAGCAAATCTGAACTGTAGCAAGCAAATAGCTTATGGGCAGCTCAGACTTGTCCTACACTTTCAGGGCAGCCATTTCCCATAAATACGCATCATTTCAAACATGGGAAAGGGGGAAAGGAGACAAAACAAATTGAGTCAATTGCTTACTGTCTTTCTGATTCAGAGTCCTCAGCAGATGTAAGTCAGAAGACAGTTCTGTGAAAAAGTTCCTTTTTATGTATCTGGGGCAGCCCCCAAAATTTTTACTAGAGGAGAAGAACTAAACTGCAAAGTTGTCCACACCCTAGCAGGAATTCAGTCATTTTTCACCTCCCACAGGTATCATTAGCATGCTACTGAGAGCAAAAAAAAAAGCAGCTGAGATCAAACACAAGCTAGTAACAAAGCTCTTCCTCTTGTCATCCTGCATTGGGCCAGAATTTCTGGCTGCAGCTAGCCTTCTTCTGAAAGGCTGGGTTAATTCAGAGTCCCTTTTTAAAAGAAGTGCCACACTACAAACATACTACAGCTGTGGCACAGAAAGTGCAGAAGGCAGGAAGTCTGACGTTCACACCAACCTCGGCCCCTTCACTCACACCTCTTTTCAAATGTGCTTTAGCACATGGAGCCCACATTTTCACATTCTCAGAACTAACTTTATCTATCACATTGCAAGCTGAAAAGAGTTTTTAAAATTGTACAAATCCCTCTTTTCAAATTCAAAGAATCACTCTACTGAGATAAACTAATTATAACGATTACAATCTGTTCACCTCTCTGATTTTTTTGTAGTTAGTTGCTAAACTCTCTTTTTAAATAATCTAATTTTTACAAACTAAAATACAAGTGGAAACACCATACCAACTGTTCTCACAGTCTAAAAATGTCCGGATTTTCAAACTTAAGTCCACCCCTGTATAAAAGGGCCACACACATGTAGGTGTCAATCAGATGCTGTGGCAAAACAGAGGGACCCAGGCTGAGATTTCAGAATAGCACAGACTTTCCTGGGCAGAAACAGAGTGCCCGTACTCACCCATCTGGAATAATTTCTGCATTTTAAATTTCAGGCTCTTGAATTTGATCTGAAAGGCAACTTGCTTGATTTCTGCATCTCCTGTTTTGTAATGCTGACAATAGAAGTGGGAGAAGAGGAAAATAAAGACAAGCACAATATATGCAGGGCTACACCGTATTTGTACCTAATAATATGATTGGGACTGCCGTTGCAGACAACTCAGGAGATCTGTTCTGTAGCAGGAAATTCTGTAGCCAACACTGTGCATTTTTATTCCATTCTTTTAAAGAAACTATCTCCATTCCCCTCTTCTCAGCAGCAGGATTAAAATAAAATTATAAAAAAAAAAATTAAAGTATTTGTAGGAGATGGCTAACAAATGGATAGAAAAGTCTGGAGATTGCTCAGCAGAAGGAAGCCACAGGCAGAAATCAGCCATGGCAAGTAAATGAGGACAACAAAACACAGCATTGCCCAGCATTTGGACACTTAGTGAAAGGCTGATGATTGGGTGGAAAGAGCCAACCCACATGGTACTGCAAGGTCTCGAGTAGTATTTTGAATCAGGTAAGCTAATATATCACCTGTACCTGTTCTAAACCATGTAGTAATACATGGTCTCTGTTTCTTTTGTTTTTGATTTCCCTTCTGGCTGCCCTTTTCAGAGTAGCATTTATCTTGGAGAATATCTTGTATTTTCTTTTGGTCTCTGAAAAAGGACCCCAAACATGTGGCAGGGCACACAGATTTGGAAGCTTTTGCATGTTTATCTTTACTGATAAGCCTGCAATCTTTGCTGCAAGCACATCAGCTTGTGTCTGCAGCATAACTTTATTCTTGTTAATGCCTTCCTAAAAACAGGCTTCTTCAGAGCTGGGCAATGTGTTTAACCTTTTAGTGGCTGATATAAACAAGCTCTAGTGTGGAAAACCTATTTGCCCTCCTCAGAGATGTATGATGTTTTCACACATCTTTGAAAAACAAGCAAGCAATCAAGACTGGCCTGCTCTGAGTCAGCAGCAGTGCAGATTAGAGATACCACCAGGGAAATTTAAACCCAAAAGAGCTCCATCTTCCCAAAACCCTGTGGTTCTATGCAGATCAAAAGTACTGTCCGTTTAACATAAAATGAGGATTGAATGTATAAAAATTAATTAAGATGACAGGACTTGTTGAAATTATATTGTCTTATTAATTGGAGACTGTCAACTGGAGATATTTGGATTTCTAGAACTGGAGAATCAACCACAGTTCTAAAATATCTGATCTTATTCTACCAGGTTGAGTAAATGTGTTCATACAGCTTTGATAACACACATACATATGCATGCCAAGGACAAACATCCAGAAAGTCAGCAGGGATTTACCAAAGCTGAGATGTGAAGAGCTTGGACAGCCTAAAAATCACAAACAAGTGGCTTTTTTTCTAGTAGCAGGTTCCATTTATTTCCTCCCACTTGCTCTTTCCCCACCTCCTTCCTACATCCCTGAGTCAACCTCCACCAGGCAAGTTTCAGTTAAGCATGTGCTTTGCCAGAGGTGTTTGTAGATCAGGTTTTTAAGTTTATTTGTAGTACACACGCACAGTGTCTTCATCATTTCAGGCATGAAAAGCCAGGTAGAAGGAACATGAATTCATCAACTGATCCACAAAAAACTACTTCCCCTGTATTTGTCTTCTTCTGTAATCCAGCTCAAATTTGGATTCAAAGAAAATATTTTTTCTCTTTTATCTCCTCCTTATTATTCATAGCATACATGATCACTCTACTGAATTTCCAAGTGAAAAATTCTAGAAGAAGTCAACTTTTGGCAAAAACAGCAGTCCATGAGACAATACAAGCATTCTATGAACAATTTCCCAACAGTTGGAAAATAGTGCCGTAAATAGAACTGAGTGAAATTTGCAGGCAAAGTTCAAATGGTACAGCACTCCTTGTATCTGGCAAACTGCAAGTTTCATTAAGCAGTGTTTGTCCTAAATGGACATACCTGACCCAGCTGAACAGTTTGTCTTCTCATAAGAAAAGTGTAACATGACCACAAGATGACTTCCAAGCAGAAAAGCATGTGTGTACAGAAGCAAATCCCTGAGCCCAATTCCAACCCAAGAAAATAATTTTGCTGAAGGTTTGGCTTTTCCATCCAAGTTCAACTCAACTCAGGTTTTACTGTATAAACTTTTGCTATTGCAGAGAGAGGCCACAATTTGCTTCTCATTCTCTATCTGGCCTGGATAATAAACATCCAGTAAGCCCTTTCAAATCAAAGAGTGTATTCTTGGTTAGTTTTAACATGAGTTTGACTTTCCCTATTCTTAAATAGCGGTAGTTGCTGAAAATTTTTCCTCAGCTTCAGATATTCAGAGCAAGTATTCAGAGTGATGGCCAAGAAACTTCAACATTAGGAGGCAGCACAGAGGTGTCTTGAAGGAGAAGAAAAGGATGTGCTAGACAGTTTGCTAATACCCAGAATTTCTCCCGGAAGAAGCTAGCTGCACACCCAAATGCCTCGGGACAGGGCTGTGTCCATCCCTCTTTCCACAAGAGCAGCTTTCTAAAGAAAGACTTCTTTACACGCAGGACTTAGGAAACTTAATTCAGATTAACTGAAGTTGTGAAGTTAAAGCGAATTAGCTAAACTCCATTATATCTCTGTATAGGAACACTCATTCAATATCAAAAGGAACTTTAATTTTATTTAGTTTTTATTGGATTAGAAGCATTTTAATTCTAAGTAAGAGTGTCCATGCAGAGATGAATGAGCTGAACAAAGAATAAAGTTACTTGTTATGTTGGTGTTCAGTGTGGCATGGGAATTTCTGTGCTGAAGTTCCTTCAGCCTCTCACACTTTAAAATAAGCTAACTAAAATTATATATTCAATTTTTCTAAATATACATGTTCACAAAACTCAAACTACATTAAAAACAGGCCAAATAATAATAACAATAGTAATCACAGAAGAACTCAGGCTTTGAATTTTTCTTTTGTTTCAATTTACAAGAGCATCTGTGTTGATCGGAATAAAAGTATTAGCTGGTAAACATGAGGAAAAAGGCACTGGTACAATGAAAAATGGAAAAAGACAACAACACACAAGAAATATTCATGGCATTACTTCATGTAGTGAAATGACTGACAAAGGATCCCAGCCACAACTCTGCAACAGTTTACTTATGGACCTGGATCTAGGTTCAGCTTATGCCATTTCCATGGGCTAAATCTACCCCTCTACCAGAAAGGATTGCTCTCAAGTTTTAGAAGCAATGTTGTGGTGTTTGTACGTAATTTGGTTTGTTTCCATCTTACCTGAGCAATCCAAACCTCTTACAGCTTCATGCAGGGCCATACAACACTGCAACTCAGCTGCATGGACAGTGCAGTTTTTCATCAAAAGTACTCAGCAAAGATCATTTCACAGAAGAGAAATGGCAAGTCATGGTAAAGTCGTGTCTGTACAATGATACCACTCACATAGATGGACGACAGAGGTCCAGCTAGCAAAAGGGATACTGATCAACTGCTCTTCTGCTCTGGTGCTTACAAGGGAGGAGAAGGGAAGAATACAGTCACACTTCACTAAACAGGGTAAATCATATCATTCGGTAATACCACCTGAAATACAGTCTCTTAGAATCCCCTCCAGGAAAATCTACTGAAAGACCAAGGACATTTACTACATTCACTAGATGTAGCATGCAGGGAATATATGAGACAACACAGGACCATGCACAGTGCAGAAAGACTTCCGTTCAGACGGAAGTGGAAAGAACCAAGAACAGTTAGGATAGAGATATGTAACATTGAGTACTACAGAAAAAGTGCACAGAAAAACACAATTTATACTGGGAAGGAAAGGGAAGGGAAAAGGAAAAAAGGAAAAGGGAAGGAAAAGGGATGGGGCACGATGAGAAAAACAGGAAGAGGGGAGAGGAGAGGAGAGGAGAGGAGAGGAGAGGAGAGGAGAGGAGAGGAGAGGAGAGGAGAGGAGAGGAGAGGAGAGGAGAGGAGAGGAGAGGAGAGGAGAGGAGAGGAGAGGAGAGGAGAGGAGAGGAGAGGAGAGGAGAGGAGAGGAGAGGAGAGGAGAGGAGAGGAGAGGAGAGGAGAGGTATGAATGACAGCTGCCTGGAATGATTGCTGGTCTGTAGACAACAATGGCAGTGATGCACTGAGGAGCAATACGACACGTCATCTTCCCTGACCCACAGAAAGTTCAAGACAGAGCCACTGGAGTACACTGGTGCAGCTGACCTGTGGGGCTTCTCAATCCCCAGTTCAAGATTCAGGGAGTCAGGAGTCAACAAGAATGGATTAACTGCAAATATGTTGTACATGAAGGAAATTAACCCAGCTAACATATAAGATTCATGTAAAGGCTAAAAACTCTTCTGCCTTAGGGCATAAGCCAACCACTAACTTCCTTTATGGGCAAGTTATTCCTTGGTTGTTTGTTTTAGAAGTTGTACCTTTCCCTCAAGCATCTGGTGCTTGCCTGTCTTGGAGAGAGGATGCCAGACTAGATAGACAGATCATGGCTTCTTACTGGTATGGCAATTACTTCATTCCACCCTGGAAGGGGGAGAACACACTGAGGAAAGCAGGGAATGTTAGATGACAAGTTCCAATAACACATAGCTCCATTAAATAGCTTTTCCTCTCCATCTGACCCTGTACCCTCACGACAGCATTACACTGGAAGCATGCAGCAACAGGGCATGGCCCTTTATGTCTTCAAAGAGTTCTTTGTGCAGGGTTCGGCTCTCATCCTGGTCTTCATGCATACAAGAAGCAGGATGTTCTCATATAAGTAAATGTTTTACAAAACAAGGGGCCAGAGCAAAACTGATCTGCAGCCCAAGTTAATATAGAATGCAATATTTTGGATCTCACTGGACACAATTGTGCCTCCACATCAGGCTAGATCACTCACTGTTCTGTATAATTTGTGCTAAAAAGAGTCCAACAGAGTTTACCTACGAAACCTATTCTGTGCAACCTCTGAGTAAACCATCACATTTCCAGTAAAATCGTATAATAAATGCTTGTATCAGGCTATAGCTAGAGGCTTGGGATAGCATATATACTTGAAATGGGCATTTTGCAAGGTCCACTCTTCCTAAAATGTGTAGGAGCCAGAAGGCTCCCAAGTCCCCCAAGACAACTGTAGTCTGAGAAAACTTAAACCCACCATTCTGACAGAGAGAAAATAATTCTCTCTGTTGATTTTGGCTTTCTGCCAGTTTAACCTTCAAATCCAGGTCTCTCAATCTGTGTGTTAGCAAGAATTGCTGATAGATGTCTATGCAGATTAGCTGCCCAAGCACTATCTCACTTGTAACTTACTTCATGGATAGTCTTCTTGAAAGCAGCAGCAGCTGTTGCTGATGCTGCATTTATCAACTGGAGCCCTCATTTCTTCACTGCCAATCTGCTGCACAGAAAGCAGAGCTAAACAGACAAGACACAGCCAACAGGGAAGACCTTGCCACACTAAATAACAAAAAAAAGCCAGGAAGCTCAAAGCCTACACCTACCTAGTGAATTTATGCTTGTTTTTAAAAGCAGCAGAAGAGTGTGGTTAAGGTACAGATGAATGACTTACTTAAGTTTAGACAAGTGTTATCTAAATAGTGCTATTTTAGCTTACTAAAGTAACAAATACGAGAATTGATTTAATAACTTAATGTTGGCTTTGGACAGTAGAGGTCTGCATCAGTGGACTAAAATGCTAATTCTATAATCTTATCAAATCACTGTATAGTAATAGAACTTTTCTATGCATTGATAGAATGGGGTTTGGCTCTGCATCAGAAAATAATGCCTGGAAGACAGAAGAGATACTGATTAGCAGGAACTTTTCATGACTGGGTGCATAGTTGTTGCGTTCTTTCCTTTTCAAAATATTACTCAGTATCATCTTAAGGTATCATGTGATGAGAAATTTCTTTTAGTAGTCTTTTATTTTGTGTTATTTAAACTCTCTTTATGTTTCTGAGAGGTGGTCAACACGATACTCCATAAGACTTAAGTAAGAGGGAAGTAACTACTGGTGCACATGCAAATCTGTTCATAGTAAGCCTCCATGAAAGTTTTTTTTCATCAAGGTACAAGCAAAATAACTTACTGACTTTAATTGGCAAGTACTTTGTATTCATACGGTATCTTTCATCTACAGACTTCAAAGTATCTGACAGGAGGCAGGCAGTTGCTTCTCCATCAGTCCAAAGAAGAAGCCAAAGGACAAACTGGCAAGGTCTCCAGGACAAGGTAAAACCATTAGCAGAAATCTAAATTAACTGATTCTCAGACCTTAAAAATAAACTGCATGGCTGGCAGTACAAGTTACCATTGCACCAGAGGGCAAAAATACCACTCACCCACAGTAAGGATTCTTTAAGAATTTAAATCACATTCATTAGAAACTAAATAAACATGGCACACAGTACTCTTCTCTAAACAGAGAAAGGATGAAGATCTGAAACCATTCCAAATCTTAAGCTCTGTAGCGCACCAAGGAGAACTCCTTGAATGAACCTGCAAAAGCACAGGTCGTCAGTTGTGAGGAGAGGAATGGAAATCCTGCTTCATAACATAGCAAGTGTTTAAATAAACTTGTTCAGATGAAGATCTCTGCTCTCAGGAGGAAATATAAAACTATAAGAAAGGTCATGGAAATAATTTCAAAACTGGCATGTTAAGAGAGCTTTGTTTCAGCCCTTCACCATGTTCTTTTAACTGAAGAAATGCTGACTGCATAGACCACTCAATTGGTCAGCAGAAACTCCTTTTAAGCTTTAATGAATATAGAAGGAAAAAAAATCCCTGGACAGTGCTGTTTTAAAAGAAACTTATGGCTTCCTGTATGTTTCAAAATAAACAAACAAAAAATGATGCTGAGGCAATCTCTGGAGCAAGCAGTCTTTTAACATTTAGACTGCAAAAGAAATATTTTAAAATACACTCCTTAGATATGAGAACTCCCATGGCTTACAGAGGTGAATAATATTAGAGGCTAGTAAAGTTTATTTTTCTTGAAGTTTTCACTTCAAATAAAGCTTTGTGTTAAAATGTATAAGGGCAACTGTTAGTGCATTGAAGTCCTGGTTGTTAGCCAGCTAGAGCCTATGAATTATGTTTAGTGAGAAGTTTATTGGCTCAGTAAACACCATTCCAGTTCCCCTCACCCCTGAACTGTGGAAGCCAAATCAAGAGATATTCAATGCCATGTTACTGCTAGAACCAGAGCAGCCATTATCTGATTACAAGCATTTTATTTTTTGTGAAAAATTTGCTATTGCATCATTTAATTCAAGGAAGTCTTTAAGTTTAGCAAGGCAACACACAGAAAGTAACTGTTTGCTCCTGCTTACCACCATCTGGAGCAGGAATATTTGTTTCCGTCTCATAGCTTTCTTAGTGCAGGCGCTACAATAAATGCAATTCCTCAAATGCTTGGTAAGACAGGAGTCTGGCAAGAACTTCAAACTAAGCTTAGAGTAGACAACCACAAGACCTTTCTGAAAACCATCCTATGGACCCAGGGCTGAGTATGGGTTGGTAAGAAGTTATTCATTTAATCTCAATATAACTTAGTCTCAAGGGAGACACACAAAAAGTGGATCCACTCTGTGCAAGTCAATGATGTTGCATTTTGGAAGATAAAGAGTCCAGAACAGCTTACAACATCACACCTTAATCAGAAAGCTGGCTACAGCTCAGGTAATATGCACATGCAAGCCCAAAAACAGAATTAGAGCAGATTCATATGACATTAGCACTGTCTTGTTTTACCCTTGTTGTGGGAAGTGTCAGGGACCAAAACAGAAGGCAAGCATCTCCAGAATTAGCAAGTCTGACATGTAGCCGTGCAAAACCAGAGGCAGCTTCTGTTTGCCTGGCTGTCATTGTCCTGGGCACAAAGCTGTCTTATCTGGTTACCTTCCACTGCCATTAGCTAAAGACACGCATACTGAGAGTAAGCAGTGATTAGTCAGTGTGCAGTAACTTGTTAGTGTGCTTGTTGCTCCAGTTCCCTGGAATACCTAACATATACCATAAGACTACACAGGGATTGTGTCAGTCCTTGAGGCAAGGAAAGTTAATTAAGTTGGAATAATAAGGATGGAAAAGAGAGTGCTATGATAACAGTAGCCTGTACTGGTAGTAAAGTAAACTGGAACACAAGGAATTTAGGTTCTCTTCCTAGTCCTTCCCATCTGTCACACAACCTTGGCTTCTTAATGCAGCTATTCACAGCTCTGCTTCCTTTCTCGTTTTTTGTCTATCCTGTCCTCTTTCAGAGAAGAGATGGTGTTGTACAGCACCGAGTGAAATCTTTAGGGCTTTGCAGTCCCTAAACTGAGCAGCACTTTTGTATAAAGTCTTTGCTATAGACCAGTTTATGTGTACCACTAACTACAAAATCTCATATTCTTATGTAAATGGTTCTTCTGATGCCCTGAGAATCATAATGACAGAATCTGTCCATCTGAGAAGGAAGGATCTGTGCAACATATTTAATACATCCAGGCAATCTCACAAGGACATGCCAAGGCCATATTATCACATCCATAATGAAGCACCTCCAGGGAGAAGGCACAGCTAAAATCTTTCTACCCCAGTGGTGGTGAAAGACAAGATACCCTTCTCTTTAAACTTAACCCTCTCCCTTCCAAAGAATGCCTGGAATTTCTACTATTTCCCAGCAGAGACTGGAAGGCAAAGACTTGGCATAGGGCAAGACAGATAAGAGCAGTTGCCTTCGTAGATTTTAACTCCACCTAATTGCTTAGGGCATGTGATGTTTAGAGAAAAAAACATACACATCTGTCAGAGAGACTTCAAATCACTGGTATAATTCCAAGAAAACAATGTCTAGTTTACATGTGGCTGCAGTATATAAAACACATCTGTAAAACTATAATATAATTCAACTGCTGCAGGTTTAATTTCCAATGGAATGATACTGTTTTCCCTCTCAAAGACTGCCATTTAGGATCACTAAAATGTTGAGTAAAGTCTTAGCTGTCTTCTGAGACACATGGTTAAGGTTTGTTGCTATTGGAAGCCTCTCTAAGCAAGCCACATTTAAACATCATGTTTTGCAAAAGCGCTTATATTATCTTGCATGCGAATTCAAGTCCTTTTACCAGTTTAAAAGTTGGGTTGGGACAATTTGCTTACATTTGGAGTTCTTTTCCAAAACTAATGCAATGTGGGATTGAGTTGTAGATATAAGACAACTGGATAAACTGCTATTATCTGCTTTGCATCGCGCACGTACCATCTATGTTTTCCTCCTAAGCTTTGTTCACATGTACAACCCACTTCTACAGCAGTTGCACATTCAGCATGCTAACTATATTATTCTTGGCCGTCCTGTTAAACTCCCAGTATAAGTTAAATGCACAGTAGATGTGACCATGATGGATTCCCAACAGTTTCTAGATGGCTATAAATGATAGTTGGGCAAGGGTGGGAGTTTTGATATGTAGTCATGAAGCTGAGAGCTTTTCTATTCAAATAGGGTGTTGGCTGGTACTATCTCTGTCACTTATCTGGTGAAACTAGATTACCAAAATGTACTGTGCTTAGGGCTACATCAGACTGTCACTTGGAAGTTCCAGTTAATATTACATACAGCTGCCAGATTGCTTAGCTAAATTTCACACCGAGATCACACAAACTGTGATTGTTGATGTTCTGTTTGTTTCACATTGCCATTCAAGGAGATATATTTGCATTATTAATACCTTGTATGACTTGAATGATGGCTATGTCAGAGACTGGGTATTTCACTGTATACTGACAGGCAGCTGTTGGCAGTATCCTAACCCTGCAGTGGACAATTTTAAGTCTCTCTGATCTGCAAGTTTGGGTGATGCAATATCCACTTAGGATTCTCACACAGAGCTAGGACCCTGCATAAATTATTTTGTGCCTCTTGAAAAAAAGAGAGAAAGCAAGGAAGAAAGAATTAATCCCAAAAGCATAACAGAAATTTGTGGAAAGCTAAGCTTATTGGCAGAACTGACCTGCAAGGTGCAGAACATTAACAAAGAATGATGATCTTTAGTTAGATCTCATAGTGTTCCTCTAAGCACATAATATCATATTTTCTTAATGCAAGCCACTTAGGAGCAAATATCAATGAAATAAATTAAGTATAATAAAAATACTGGGTTTAGAATAAAAATGTGGTTCCTACCTGTAGGCTTGTAAGGAAAACTCAGCACAGTCTTACACTTCTCATAGGTAAATTCTGAATTTTCACCCCCTTGTTCACAAGCCAGGCAGAATAAAAATATCCACCTACATTAAACCAAAGGGAGCCACTCGTAACCCAGACACAACCACAATAGACATTCTTGACAGTCACTGGCTTAATAGAACATTGCTTTGTGGTTATACCCACTGCTAGGATTTCACATTGCAAGTTCTAGCACACTTAATTTATTCAAGGCCATACATCAAATATGATTATTAAAATTTAGGATGGCATTTGAGATTGAAACTTTCTTTCGCAGGGTGTATAGAAGGAGCACGGTCGGGACTGTGGATGCATGAGTATATGAGTATGTAAACACAAACTTGTAGCCATCACTGAAGAAAAACAATGGTCTTTAAGATGGGAAAAAAAAGTTGTAAAAATAATCAATTCCATTAAACAGCTCTATAAATCAATTCCACAAAAATCAATGGGTAGCTACATCCATGAAGTGCCAGGTACCTCCCACACATCAGGTGCAACTGCCCGTGACAGCAGCCCTGCAGCAGCCCTGTCTGCTGGCGATTCAGACAGTCAAGGGCTGGAGCAAGGGCCCGCATTGCCCATGCTCCTCTACTGCGCTCTGTCCCCTCCTGAAGGGAAGCTGTCTTATGTACAGGCGTAAAAGAGGTGGCAGAGGGACTGCCCCATTTGGGATGTAAGGCCCAACAGCCACCAGCACATAGTAAGTGGCATACTGGCTAAACAAATTACTTCTTTTAAGTACAGTTCCACTTTGTATCAGTCTTGACTATTCAGTGATTCCCCAGTGACTGCGCTATGCCACTGTCCTCTCACTTTCGAAGTGTTGCTTGGTTCCATTTTCAAATTTATAGGCAGTGGGTGCCCCTGCAGTGACTGGAGAAACCCTTGGGGGTTTCAATTTGCACTGGCAGCTCTCAGATGACTTTAGAAACAAACCCCCTGAGGCCATGTGGCAGAGAAGGCATGAAGGCACAGAAGATTCTGGCTTTGTTAAAACTTGCAGAAAAATGCATGTCCTCTGTCTTCCCCTTCAAGTGTTCCACGTGTGCTGTCATGTCCCTGGGCCTGTTATAGACGCACGCTATTTAAGAAATTCAGGCATAGCATTTTAGCAACAGAAAAGCTTGATGAGTTGGCATCTGCTGCTCAACACTAAGTACTAGAACCTATTTTTTCCTGTTGTAGCTGAACACCAAGCATAAATGAGTTCAGTGATTCCACGCAGCGACATTTGTGTCTGGTATTATTCTCTAATATTTATATTAGAGAAAGAGTGCACATGTGGGCATACAGTAAGTAATAATGTAGTGAGAAGAGTCGGTGCTATCCGTGGCAGGAAGTGAGACTACATGGCTTTTCTCCATTTTTGTGACCCAACTGCAGCAGAGACTAATCTCATCTGCACATCGCATCTTGGCTGTTGAGCCTGATCTTAGCAATGAGCACTCTTAACCTACTCATTTCAATAGGATTTAGAGTATTTGGTATCAAACCCTCCGTTAGTCACAAGTTCCCCTCAGACATAAGGGCATGTAGTCCTGGAGAAAAAGACTTTGACATGGGCTGGAGGTTCAAAGCTGAGAACAAGCGGGAATTGTACAAACAGAAGCTTCAATCTAACCACTGGTATCTAGCAAGACAAAGCAGCAACACATTCAAGTTCATCTCTTCTAGAATTTTCCTTAGAACTTTATCATATGACTCTTCTGCTCCAGAAGAATCAAACATTGAAAAGTGCACTAAAGGAAACAGAAGGACACATTCAACAGAACTGACAGAAGATTTTCCTGCATGTCACAGAATCACAGAATTGTAGGGGTTGGATCACGTAGTCCGACCTCCCTGCTAAAGCAAGTTCTCTACAGCAGGTTACACAGGAAGGCATCTGGGCGGGTTCTGAATACATTCAGAGAAGGATACTCTACAACCTCTCTGGACAGCTTGTTCCAGTGACCTGTAACCCTCAGAGTTAAGAAGATTTTTCTCATGTTCAGATGGAACTTTCTGCATTCCAGTTTGTGCCCATTGCTCTTTGTCCTGTCGCTGGGAACCACGGAAAAGAGCCTGATCTCATCCTCCTGACCCTTTCCCTTTAGATATTTATAAGTATTGATCAGACCCTCCCTTGGTCTTTTCTTCTCCAGGATGAACAGTCCCAGGTCTCAGCCTTTCCTCATATGAGAGATTCTCCAGGCTCCCAGTCATCTCTGTGACCCTCTGCTGGACTCTGTCTAAAAGTTCCTCATCTTTCTTGAACTGAGAAGCCCAGAACTGGACACGGTATTCCAGATGTGGCCTCACCAGGGCACAGCAGAGGGAGAAGATCACCTCCCTTGACCTGCTGGCCATGCTCTTCTTGATGCGCCCCAGGACACCACTGACCTTCTTGGCACACTGCTAGCTTATGTTCAACCTGTTGCCCACCTGGTCACCCACGTCCTTCTCCACAGAGTTCACAGTAGATGTTCTTCACTTTCCATCTCTCTAAAAGCATCTACAGTGATGCTTTCTTATTTACTGAGATCTCAGTGTGATACAATTCAGGAAAAAATAATTGTCCCAGGTTTCCTGCAAGTATCATAATAGACAGATGTTTGCAGACAGTTTTTGGACACAGATCAAATTCTAAAGGGAGTTCTTGTACATGAACAGATGCTACATCAGCACTTGAATGGATGTAGCTTGAGTCTATTTTGGTGACTCTATGAATTTTTGGAGTAGCTTCAAGTGAGGAGATGTCCTTCATAAATATAACAGCCCAGAACATGGTGCAAAGTCTGTATGGAAAGAGATAGAGAAAACAGGTAGGAATGGGCACGCACCAGAGAATTAACTGATTACAGTGATAGGGCAAATATGTAGAAATGATGGAAAAAAGCAAGTATGTGCACAACTGAGAATTCTCAAGGAAGTAAAGAATCCAGCAAGTTATAAAAGCAAAGCATAAATTGAAATAAGCAGTCTCTATGGACTAAGAGTTGAAGCCAGCACTGGGATCTAAAGCATCAGTTTGCATTTAAAGACCATCATGGTTAGCCATACACCAAATTGCATGATAGATAAACAATATGGGTGGAAATAAGATTAGTCTAGGGAAATAGAGGGATATTGTAAGGAATTTTATTATCGAAATCCTGCTCCTCAATTCTTCTATACTCAAGGAAAAAAAATGAAACAGCATCTTAAACCCCTTTTCCTGCCTCTATAGGGCTAAAAAGTTAACACCACGTTTCATAGCAGTTAACATGAAACAGGATTCCTTTGCTGACTTGTTCTTAAAGAGAAAATGCATTCTAAAATCTCGACTGGGAAGGAGATAGATTTTTTTTTCTATCGAATCATCTAACGAGAAGCTGAAGGATGATTCCTCTGTAAGACTTCGGGGGGATGAAGAGAATGTAAAAGCTTGTTTCCCGCAGTAGGTGTGATGTACTCTCCCACTTGGAATTTTTTTTTTCAGTCATTTACTGTAGAGATCAACTTCCTATGAATAATCATTCTTCCCTACTCATATGAAGCATTTACTCTACCTTCAGTGAAACCAAAAGAAAAGCTTGGTTTATTCCTTAAACATTAAGCTTTTTAAATAAGCCAGAATAGGCTTTACAAAGAAGATCTAAAGAACAACTTCTTAATGCTAGCTAACAAACTGCTTCATTACAAAATGAAAGATTCAAACCCCTATGCAAGCCGGCACCCCAGCCACAAGCTTTCTCTGCCACGGGAATATCAGAGTCTGTCTGGGACTTTTACATGGGGAGCACCGAGGCAATGAGCATGTGACATACATCCCCACTAGACTCATTAGGTCTTGTCCATTTTCTCTTTGAGGACTCTGACCTCACAGCAAGTGAATCTGAGAAGAAAATACATTAATCAGGCATTCACTCAAAGTTTTTAACCCACGGATCTGAATCAGCTCTCTCACCTCCCACTTCTTTCCAGATATAATTAGTCAGTATCTGCCCTTGCAGCTAGCCTGCTGCCTGGGTGGTGGTGTGGGGAACATGGAATGAACAGCTACAACCGCCTTGCCTGATGTCACATACTGTCCTGCTGCCTGTTTTCCTAAAGACTGCAGAACAGTGGAAACAGATTCCGGAACACTACCTTGCAGAAGCAGGCATCCCCTCATTACAGGTGAGAAGGGAATGGAGCGGAGAGCAGCTACCTCATGCAGCCTCCTTCTTCCCTGAAGCAGCTTAGGCAGGTTTAGACCTATCCCAGCCACACCTCTCCCCATTGAGACCCAAGCCATGCCAGCTCCACACACCTGTTGGAGGCTTCCCCACATTTTAAAGGAATCCCCAGAAGGAGATTTGCAGGTGCTCCACTCCCTTCAAATTGTTCAGGCAACAAATCAACTTGGGGAGGTGGATTCATAGTACTCAATGTGGCCTTCTGACCTTTTCCAAAATGTTCTCAGCCCATCAGGCTGACAGAACTGAACATGATAGCCAAGCACTTTCAAAGAAGTGTATGCTTTTTTAACTGAGTTAGGTTTTGGTTTTTTGTTTGACTTTTTTTTTCTTTTTACTTCCCTAGAGAAACTTTGCAAAGGTATCACTAGCGTACCTACAGGAGTTTTGCAATTCTAGATTATGGGTAATTAAGAATATCAACAAATAAGCAGGCATGCAAGTCAGGGTTGGAAGCAGGCTTTTACCTAACACCATCCTCACCAGCCGCTTGAAAAATAAATAACCCCCCCAAGCAGTTCTACTTTACCCAGCAGCTATAAGGCTCTAGCCCTGTGCCTCAGGCTGAGTTGTGCAAGCTCTTACTGCAGCAGTCACGCCGGGTTCAAGCAAAGTGCCTAAGTAAGCATTTGCAGAATCTGACTCCCCCCCACCCCAGTCAGTTATCTGTACGGCACCTATTTGTGCCTTGTATTGCAAGCTTCTTAGCTGGGGACATGGTCTGGAAGCATATTGTCAGCTGCAGCGTGCTTTATCTTCATTTATAGCATTAAATCTAATTTTTGGTGCCAAATGTAGCATTACCTTTACAATTACATCTGTTAGAAACAGTTTTCCCTTAGGATCTGATCTGACCAACAACCAGTTTGCACTGCTTATTATTTTATTTCAAAACCACCATATTACCTCTCCACTTCTTTAATTTCAAGTATTTTGTTGAAAAATTATAACGTAAGCACTCAATTATGGAAATCCTACATCTTGGCACTATACTGACTTCCTTCCAGATGCTTATATCCTTTCTTCCTTGAAAAATTTAAAAGAAAACTGGGAACCAAAACCAAAATAAAAGCAACAAATATGGCCAATCCATCTCCAGTAGTGTGAGGAGAGCAAGGGCAGATTGCCATCCCTGAGCCACTGGGAATGTTCCTGCTGGGCACCCTAATGGAGACAAGGCAGAGGGGTAGGGCAGCAGCGCAGCACAGCATGAAGTGGTTCACATGGAAAAAAAATCTGTAACTTCCCCTGAAGCCCTTCATCCTGCATGTCACAAAGGACAGCTGCTACCTCCTCAGTTAGAAAAACGTGACCCCAGCCAGTCAGTCTGCAGACCTAATGCTGGCAGATAGCCTCCCACACACCACTTTTGGTGGTCATAGCTATTGTGACAAAGCAGCTCCCTGACCGTCTCAGAAAGGGCCGTGTTGGTTTGGCCCCAGGAAGGCTCGGGTGAGTGTTGGGTGGGGTTTTTTTGTGTTTTGTTTTGTTTCGTTTTTTAAACACATAGCTTTGGTTTGCTTGTTTGTTTTTGTTTTTTGCTTTTTGATGAGGATGCAATCCAAGCTGCTTCAGATGAACATAGAGCAGCACAGGTCCACGTGTCACCACGGAGGAAGTGAGTGCTAATAGGCAAATATTCTGAATAATGTCAGAGTAGATACACATGGAAACGTGCTTGGACTCACCTGGACTCTTTTTCCTTTTTCTTGTCCAACCAGTTCAGGGCTGGAGAACATCCCAAGCCTCTGGCATTAGATGCTCTGGGTATTAGGTATAAAACTACTGATAAGTCTCTTGAGATGGTACAGCTGGTGTCACATAGCCCATGTTCCATTTCAAGTGAGCTTCCCAAAATTTGGCAGGGAACAGGATATTTTGTTTGTTCATTAGAAGCAAGAGAAGCTGGGGTGCTTTATCAGTCATTTGTGTCTACAGAAAGTGTGACTACTTGTTTGGCCATGGGTATTGTTCTGCTAGGAGAGAACCTCAATACAGCTTTCAGAAAGTCATAAAAAAGGTATCAAAAAAACTGGACATGGTATTGTTACACAAAGATACCAGAGACTGAACTGTAGAGCACAGTTTACTGATTAGGAAAGCACTGTGAGATACTAGAGTGGAAAGGATCTTTTTGCTGATTAGGTAAATATTTTAATTCCGTATTCCAACGATCCCTGTTCTGGTACAATCCTTAAAATATATTTGCCTCCTATGACTGTTTTCTGTTGTTAGTTATACACCACAGAGCTTTTAAATAACAGCATGGTTTAACAGCATACTGTTTTTCTGTGCTTTTTGTTCCACTTAGAAGTCACTGAATGATTAGCGCAGCATTCAGCATGAAATCCTCCTGCACCATTAGCAAGGTAAAATATTAGACCATAGTGGCTACTACAGTTAGTCACTGTTAAATGCTGATGGAAATTCAGCCCATCTTCAAACTGTTGTGCCTTTACACATAACAATGGAAAGGTACAAAGGGATGAGATTATTTTTCCAGAACCAAACAGCAAACCAGTGGTAAACATACTGAAGCCCTTGTTTTAGTCCTGGTAATACAGATCATCAGAATTAAGATAATGGTGAATAGTCCTCTCAATTACAGCCATCACTTAAAATTAACAACAGAAACTGGAAGGTCTAGCAAAACTGGGACAAGACAGCTGGCTGCAGCTCCTAAAAAGAAGCCCACACTTGGGGAAATACTGGAGATATTCCCTCTCCAGAGACACCACCCTTAATAACAGGCCAACACCTCTGTATCTTGGAAGGGTATGCAGAACTGCATACATTAAGCTACTCTGAGTTCACTTACGAATGCTGCCAGCTTGTAAACAGCAGAGTCTGTTTTGCTGCCAATATAATTTTTACCTAGAGCAAACGGAAGTGCTTTTCCTAGAATTTCCAGGACTGTGGCATCATGCTGTACATTGGCACTGAACCATGCAGCTCAAGGAAGAAAGACAAAAATAAAATAAAAGCTGCTGCTCAGCGCATCCTGAAAGTGATTATGTAGAGGGATTTATTTACTTCCAGGAAGAGACTGATGGTGCAGAACAGACCTTCCAAAAAATACCAGTGTTCATTGCAGGGGAACGTTATAGCTGGAGTGTTTTCATTTTTGTGACAATTTTGAAGGCATTGCTGGAAAAAGTACAGTAAGAAAGAAAAATGTAGCTTGTTGGAAGGACAGGAGAGCTATCTTCTTTGTTCTTCTTTACCCTCCATGGTTACTGCATGGAGGAATTGCCCCTTTGGCAACTGTACCATTTTGAAGCACAATTAGAATTAAGTGTAAGATGACAGCATTTACAGTCCCTAGTAAGATCAGGGCCCAATTGTACAAACATTTAAATATGATGTGCATTTATAAGATAAATACACACCACAAACCAAGGACATTGTATCCTCCATTCTTTAAACATGAAGAAGACTTAAGTTGTTTAACTTCCTTTATGACCATAGCATGGAAAATTTAAAGTGATACAAACCGAACCCTGAGTTCCCTAGTCCACAGCTCACTCAGAAGAATTAAATGCATGCACATGTTCATCCACTGTTGTGTTCAATTCACAGAATCAATGAATTGTGGGGGTTGGAAGGGACCTCCAGAGATCATCGAGTCCAACCCCCCTGCCAAAGCAGGTTCCCTACACCAGGTTCATGCATACATGTTCAGTTCATAACAGTAAGTACTTAAAACTACATTTTCAGGGTGAAACATTTCCCAAGTCTTAAGTTACATCACTTTTAAATAAATAAAAAAAAACCTCTCGGCCAAATACCAGTTTGCTGCCATCTGTAGAACTACAAGACAGCTATCATTCTGATGCCAAAATTCCTTTTATTTGGCATTTTGGTACTTCAGTCCTGGCTATGCACACTTCTTTAACATTTTTTAGTGGATTCTCTGTCAGATACAACTTTGGTAGATACTTTTCCTACCCAGGACATCCATGTTTTTCTTTGAAGACATTCATATCATTAATATCACATTATCAAAGAGCATCTGAACTTCCAAGAAAATGGACACAGAGCCTTTTTCAAGGACTTGAGAAGTCTGATACAAAAAGTTCCACATAAGAACCATTCTGAATACATTATAAGGATGAATATAAACTAAGAATAACAAAGCAATTCCCCCTTCCAGGGCTAGGGAAAAAAACGTGAAATAAAAGCAGCACAAGTTGAAGTCTGATATAATTTCAACCGTTCTCCTAAATAGCTCACGTTCAAAACAATGCCAGTTTTCTGTGCACACACATACACTGTGTTTCCTAGTGCAGTCCAAACCCAAGCAGAGAAAGCTACTACTTTATATTTTTTTTCATCAAATTCTGGTCACTTAACCTTTTGCATCAGAACCTTCTTGCTAAGGGACAGAGAGGATGGTTTTGTTCAGTTGTAGTTCAATAACTTGTTCTTCCAGAGTGGAGGAAGCAAGTGAGATTAGGGAAAGGGTAGGAAAGCCAACTTCATTCCAAACTGAAACTAATTGTTAGAGACTAATAACTGCTAGTACTAAGTTCATTAAAAAAGCATAGCTAGAAAATAATAAATTTCCTTTTGTTCAAAGAAAATGTCATTTGTTTTGCATTTAAAATAGCTGATTAAGAATCACAGAATAAGTGAGATAAGGAGGAATCTTAGGTCATCAAAAAGTATTTTGATTAAAAAAGCATTTTTCATATATTGTTTTTATTTAGCACATCAAAATACTCAGTTTTAGCATCAATTGAAATCAATGCTATATGAGAAGTTGCTTGATACATTTATCAGAAACAGCACAGTAAAATAATTTTGCTTCTGGTTTGCATCTCAAGTCGTTACCTCATCCTCCTATCTAACAGGAAAAATGCCAGATTTACCAATTTTATTTTAAGTTACACATCAACATGTTTCAATAGACACAAACCAGAAAGATCCTACCACACAGGCAAGCAAGCAGGCTTTAAAACAAGGTTTCTTGTTGGCTAATTTCAATTCCTAGCTTAAACTAGCAACACAAATTGTCAATTCCATTCTGTTCTTTGTTGGACAGAGAAGACTTCCCAACTGTCAGACTGGCTGGTGGCATCTTGACAGCTATGGAATTGTGATAATTGGAGTCCTACATTACAGTGTCTTTATGGACACTCCTATGGGTCTCCTGGAAAACTGAATCCACATACTGAATGCTTTCTTACACAATAGGAAGTGAGTTCACATTTAGGAGTAGGAAATCTGTTGTACACCCTTGTCGCCTTAAACCAGTTCCCTAATAAATGGGACTAGCCCAGAATCAAGAACGTATTGACACCGCTTGCCCTATGAGGCTTCTTTTCCCGTCGTTGTGTCATGGCTCTCATTTCAAACCCATGACAAAAGACCGACTTGAAGATAATTTTATCTTGCATATTGTTTGGTTCAGTGAGGGGAATGTATAGGGCAAACTGATATATTATTGAAAGCCACCCCTATGCCTTACCCAAGAGACTGAAAGAGAGCTAAAGCCTCAGACCAGCACAGTGAAGCAAAACATTTTCTGCCTTCCATCCAGAACCTGAATGAGGACACCACTGGCATCTTTATTCATCCAATAACTAAAACTGCAAGAACACAAAGTTACTGTTCTTAGTTCCAGCACAGATCTCTCAGGATGTTTTACAAAGTAAGCAAGTATATCCCTTTCTCAAGGCCATTTTTATCAGGAAAGCAGTCCCTGATGACTGTTATGAGCAGGAATCTCCTTGCACTTCTATGAACTCTCCTTACTGTCTGCTGAAGATTGGGGCCTTTCATATCCCTGCTTAGTTGTCTGTGCATGTTAAAGTGTGTTTTATGGAGAAGAACTGAGCAGTTTTGTCCTTCCTACATTAGAAGGAAAGCCCACGCTGAAGGACATCCATTGCTGAAAACCATTTCCCGCAGCAGCAGGCCCATTTCCAAACATCCTCTCAAAGTTTCCAGCTTATAAGATCATTCTATCACCCTTTTGTATCCTGTGCATGTAAGAAAATGTGATACAGTTCATATGTGATCCTGGATAGAGTAGATTCCCCACCTCTTTCCATTAAATAAAATCAGTAATTAAAATCCCTGTTTAGGATCTGTGATTAGAAGGATCACTCTCCACCTTGCCCTGATCAGACAATACAGGCTCTAGGAAAGCATGAGAGCTGTCATTTCAATAATGCAAAAATGCTGTTGCTTCCACTCCAGAACAGCTGACTTGAAGTGCATGCTAGGCTGTGCTTATTAACAAAATGAGAAATTTGATATATAGAAAGAAAACACTATGTGAGGATTAATCCTGGATTGCAGTGTGTGGCCAGGACTGGGCCGTCATCCAAACACAGATGCAGAACAAAACTTCTCCCACCTGTCAACAGAGGTACAGCTATTGCAATGTTGTAGTCTCCCTCCTATAGCTACTGTAACAATCCCTTATATATTAGCTTAAAATGCAAGATTGACCTCACCATTTTGTTTCTTCCTTGTTTCATGGGAGCCGGTAGTGGAGGGTGTATTTTCTTTCCAGGAATTACTAACAAGACACATGAGTAACTTACAAGTTTGGACAGCTAGCTGGTAATACTTGTACACTTCAAGAAACCCAGCTTCAAATTGGCATTCTGTTGGAAGCTGGAGATGCTAACGAGAAAATTCAACTCTCAGGATCTTCTTTTTTCTTTAAACATCGTTTCTGCTGCTTTTGAGAGGAGTAAGCATACTGCCATAGCTGATTACAAAAAAAAAAAAAAAACAACCACTAGACAAGCCAATACAGCTGCTTTGCCTTAGAGCTACAGCACAGCAGTCTGAAATCGCTATTGCAATACATTGTCCTTGTTCCTGAGACTACAGCAAGATAAAAACATATTTAATCAGCTGTAGTAGTTTAATCACTGGTGTTCAATCCACACCAAAGCAAAAGAGAAGTCATCTTGATTTTTAGAAGATATCTGTGTGGTTATGGTTGGGTCAGGACTCTGTTGTTGCAATCCCACAGCTGAGCCCTGTTAATTTTTCTCCCAGTCCAGCAGGGCGAGTATGCCCACTGATGCTGAAAGAGTCCTGCTTCCCACTGAGCTTTGCCTGTCACTGTACAGCAGATGTAGTGCCTATGTCACAGATGTGTTCTGTTCTCTTCCATTCTAAGAGCACATTTTCTGCTATAGGAAATGCCACTTTGTGGTAAAATTCTTCCACTGATACTGTCAGGAACTGCAGCTTTGTTCAAACACTTCATCAGTCTGAATTGTGCAGGGGACCAGAAGACTGGCTTTCTGTAGATGAAACATGACAACCTCATCATACCAATACCTTCTGTCTTTCAAGCTATGATACATTCCTTAGCCTGAATTAGAAGGCTGAACACTGCACTCAGCACACATAACAGTTCTGATATGAAGGCAGATGTGCTTCAGTTTTCAAATATTATCCTGTTTCACTACATTTATCACCAAAGTAACAGGAGCTCAAAAATAACCATGTGCTATACAAGGAATGCAGGGCATACAGTTTATGTTTGACAGTTCTTAATTAATGTGGGCTGTAAAGATGCTGGAAGTCATGAAGCCCTGTTGCAAGAACTACTGTTCACCTCAAATTTTATACTGTGACCATAGATTTTGGATTATAGTGGCTGTTTTAGAGAGTTTCAATGACACAACCAAACCAACTAGCATTAGGTTCTGTTCTAGTTGTTCTAAACAGTTAACCAGAAAAATTGGAAGATGTACCCTCCTACAATAAGGCCTCCAACTTTCTCTTTCTCTTTCCCCCACCCCTTGTCATACATTGACTTCTGCCAAACAATTTGGCACTGACACAACCATGTGCCATCAGCTACGTCTTTATGAACTAAAGATTTAGAGCTCACACAGGTCCTTGGAAGAAGCCTCCCCACCAAACATTGAAAAGTCACCCCTTTTATGTATGTGCATCTCATCTGCATTTCACATAATTAGGAAGCATCATGTAAGAAAAACCTAGAGCATCAGATTCTCCCATTCCTCCTGCTTGCACCCCTCCAGCCACGTGAGTCTGCCACGATTAAGTGATGCATTTTCAGTGCGAAAGAACAAACCATTGATGTACAGCTCCCTTACCCGTGTTAGAGTGGAAAGTAACAAATGCAAGAGGCTGCTTATTCCTAACGCTGATCTCCTCCGGAGCTAAAATGATATGTCAGTAGCAGGTGGCAAGTTTGAAGAACCATCCCCTCCCCTCCTTTTTTTTTTTTTTTTCTTCTCCCCCTAAATAAATATAACAAAGGGCACACAGAATTGACCTGATGGGTCAACCATCAAAAGTTAAACTGATTTAAATAATTAGACCTACAATGTCAGGCACCACTGCAAATAATTGCTCCCACTGCTTCTAGGATTAGATTGCTATTGAATAGGTGCAAAAAGGAAGCCACTTGCAGTTGCGCAAATAAGTCAATTTTCTTTTTATATGTCATTTTCTCCATATATATTTCCTGTTAAATCCTAAGGAGCAATTTACAGCTTTCTCTTCAGAGCTGCTGTAGCACATACAATGGTTCTGAGTCATAAAAAAAATAGTAAGAAGTCATCTTGAAATACTGATGTTTATACGCTGTATTTATCAAGTACAGTGAACATCTGCTCATAGTTCTGACATTTTCCAATGAAAGTTACTATTGCGTATTGTTTTCCCCTTTAATTTGTGGAAAAACATGGAAGCCATTCAAATATAAACAGCATTCCACAACAAATTTAAACCAGCGTTGGTCAAAAGACGGCTTATTACCAGAATGCACTTTCGATGATCTTACTGCTCCCAGGTCTATTCTAACTACGCGACATCTAGGGAGATTTCGGTAGCTGCCTGCTTCGACACTCGCTGCCATACATCACTCATTCATTTTATGGAGAGGCACACCCTCGCCCAGCTCGCGGCTATCGACCCCGAAGTCCCGCTCCTCCCGGCACACGGCACCGAGTTTGCGGCGGGTTCCGCAGGGCGGGCAGCGGGCACGGAGCAGCGGCGGGGCCGGGCGCAGCGCAGCTGGCGGCCGCGATAACGGGCAGCGGGGGGGACGTGCCGAGAGCCGCCCGCCCACCGCCGTGCCCGCTTCCACCTGGGCCGCGGCCAAGCAGAAGTCAATAATTCACTTCTCCCTCCCTATACAAAAGGGGCCGGGAGCAGGCAGGGGGCTGCGGGCACCGCGGTGCCCGGCTCGTCCCCCACACCCTCCGACTTCGCTTTCCTTTTACATGCAGGCAGACAAACAAAAAGCCGAGCTGGCACCGCCGGGAGATGCGGAGCGCGGCTGGGTACGCTCCGCTCTCGCACACGGGACCGGGCAGCCCGCCCGGCTTTTACACTACAGCGGTGTGCACCTCGCAGCGATATTGCCAGCTTGCGCATAGAGCATTCATTATTTTACATTTATACACAGGCATATACGTATATATTTTTTTGTTTGTTTCTGGAGCGGGGCGGACAGCGCTGCTCCGGCATGGCGGAGCCGAGGCCATGCATTTCCTCCGGGGGCACAAAGCCGGGGGCAGGGTCCTGCCAGCCCTTTGCCGCGGGAGGATGCGCGCTGCCGCCTCCGAGCGCTGAGCCCAGACGGAGCTCTAACAAAAGCCGGAGAGCAGCGGCCGCAGGCAGGGCGAAAGGAGCTGGCGGCTCCGTCATCCCAAAGGGCCGAGGGGGGCAAAAGGGAGCCGGGGCAAAAGTTCACCGCGGTCCCCGTTGGGGTGCCCGGTGGGGCAGGGGCTGGCAGTGTGCCCGGGGGCTGCCGGCCTGGTTCGGCGCCTCTCAGCCCCGCGGAGGGACGGAGGAGGGGGAAGGAGGCGATGCGAGTCCCGGGAGCCACTTCCCTACCCTCTCCTCCACAATACGGCCGGATCCCCGGCGCAAACACGCCCCCCGGCACCCCGAGGCTCAGCTCCGACCCTTTGGAAGAAAAAGATAGAAAAATTACGGTTCACTTGCAGAGGGTGAATGGAGATGGAGAGACGGCTGCTCCGGGGCTGCCGCTCGCTCCCACGCCGGCCGGCCCCAGCGGGCAGCAGCTGCGGCCCCCGCCCCGAGCCCGGCACCGCGAGGAAGGAGCAGCGCACACCCGTGTGCGCGCACACATGCACACACACAGAAATATCACGACAGGAGAGGGAAAGTTTCTAGCCGCTGCAGCCGAATAGCCCGCATTTGCGATCCCGCACGATGGCAGAGGCGCCGCACGCACGCCCCGGCCCCAAAGCAACGGGGCAGCGCGAGGGGAAGGGGCCCCGGGGCACGGAAAGAGGGCGAGGAGAGAGCAAAAATACATGTATCCCATTTTGTTTTCCCCGAGATCTGCCGGCCGTGCTGAGCACGGCTATCGAAGGGCAGGGAGAGAAGGGCCACCACGGCGGCTCTCCCGAGCGGCCCCGTGAAGATGGGCAAATAAACAGGGCTGCAAATAAAGAGCGGGCAGAAGGGCTGGGCTGCAGCGAGCCCCGCAGCGCCCGAGCGGGACGCGCGGCCCATCGCCCCCCCCCGCCCCGCGTTACCTTCTTAGTGCATCTGGAGCAGCGGCTCTGCTTCCCCTGCCCCTCTCCTCTCCCTCTCCTGTCCTCTCGGTTTATACCAGCCTGTTCCTCATCTCACAGCCTTCCTCCCAGCGCCATCTTGCAAGCTTGTGACGTTGGGAGCCGCTCACCCCTGACCCACATTTGAATAGAAGCCAAAATGAAAAAAAGAAGAGGAGTGAGAGAGAGGGGAGAGAGAGAAAGAGGGGGAAGAAGAAAAAGAAAGAACGGAATGAGGAGAGGCAGGGAAAGCAGCAAAGTAAGTGCTGTGCCAGTGTGGAACAGCATCGGCTCCCACTCCTTTGCCAGCTATTTAATAATAAGCAATTTCCTGCTTTTGCAATGAATGTTGCTGCTGTGGAAGCAAGCTATTCCCACCGAATGACACGGGCTCCCCCACCCCGAGCCGCCCTTTCCCTGCACCCACACAGTCAGCCCAGACACGACCACCAGCACCCAGCAGCCCCGCCGAGCTTTTGAGTGATGAAAAAGGCATTTGTGAAGACTATCCCCCCCATCACTGATGAGGTCTCAAGTGCATGTGAAGGGACATTGCATAGACTATAACTCGTACATATACTGGAATCTTAAATGAGCCTCATACACAAATTAAGAAAACACATTGGTGTATAATGCAATTTGCATATTGGCTTTTTATCACTCTTGTCTGTTTGTTAAGGACTGACTGCGCTTTGTGCCATCCGTGGCACAGGTGAAGACACAGCCTTTACAATTGTAGAATCAGTAGAAATCCGAAGTTTTGTTCTGACTTTTTTAATGCACCTATTAGGAGTTTGTTGAGGGGAAACGCTATTTGAATTTTGTGTCCCTCCTTCTGCAAAGACATTCATACACACTTAACTTCAAGCACTTCAGTAATCACACTGAGCAAGCAGGGGCTACTCAGATGCCCACACAAATCATGTGCAGAGCTTGCCAGACCAAGCTGCTGCTTGGTAAAATGCAAAGTGATCTGAGATCATTTCGATTTACTGACCATTTCCACAAAATACATCTGTGCAGAAATCTGGGCTGTATCTTCATTCTGTTTCCCCCAGCAAAGTTATAAAGACAGTAGCTAGTTCATCTGCAGTAGCAGTAGCAATGAATGTAAACATTTTTACTGTAATTATGCAGAGTTCTTCCTTTGTTCCGTGTAAAAATTACTGTATTAGCTGCAAGCTCATAGCTGATAGCTCATTTTTTCTGTGCTATCACTGCCAACTATGATCAAAACTCTCTGTAGCCCGATCAAGGTGATTAATTAGTGAAGTGAGCCTACCATTTAAACATCCTTAAGAATTCCCTAATAGCTTCAACACCAGTGACCAGTGACTCAGCCACTATCTGTGCAGATCTCTGCAACTTGCATACACTTTAGCTGTACCCCAGCTGCATCTTAAGCTCTCTGTCTCCAGTAGTAAAGGTATTTGCTAGTTGCTCTTCCAGAGTTCAAAGTTGCTTTTTTTTTTTTTTTTTTTTTTTTTTTTTTTTTTTTTTTTTCAGAAGATGGCTTGTCCAGCCTTACCAAAGTGGCTCGAGGAGCAAATAAAGATAAGGTAGATCACAACAGCTGTATCAGAAAGGTCTGGACTGATGGTTTGTTCACAGTACACCCAATAAAGAGAAGAACACTTTAACAGTGGTGAGAACAGCAAACCTGACTGTCAGCACAAGACCCAGTGAAGTAGATAAGGAAAAATTCAAGACTCTTCCCCCACTTGGAAAGTTAATTTAAGATTAGTGGTGCTGCTCCCAGCTGTGTTTTAAAGCTAAGTAGCCTTGCAAATAGCCAGGGAGGTGTAGGTAGCCATTTGCTTCATGCTGCGTGAGAGGAATGGGTAAGTAAATACACAGAAGTCCTTGTGCTATGTTATCTCAACGGGGGAAAATGAATCCTGGAGTTATTTCAGGCAGGTTTAGGCAGTTGGGTTTAGAAGGACCTGCTTTTGTAAATCTGTGTGTCATTTTGAGACCTCAACAAAGCACCCGCCTGCCCTCAGTCTTCCTTCCTCCCTTCCATGGAAGCTCGCTGCCCTAAGAGCAGAGTCAGCAGAACAGCCTGTGTGCCCCTGCCAGTTCACAGGCACACATCTTAGTTCAAACCCGCTTTGATCAGACATTAGAACAGAGGTGCCAGGCTTTGTACAGAATGGCTTAATGCACAAGTATTTCAGTCTGTCTGCCAACTTTGTTATACAGATTATAACCTCTGAGAGGGAACAGAGTGAAAAGGTGGGAAGATGAGGAAAAACATCCTAAAATCTCACCACAAGATTTTCTCAGAGCTGGTGTGCATAAAAGCTCTACTTGTATTTCAGTCCCTCCAAGGATTGGGGTCAATCAGTTCCAAACATCCCTAAGGAAACTGAGAGATACAGACATTCTCAATGAAGACAAAAAAAAAAAAAAAAAAAGGCAGAAATTAGATGACTGGCACCTGGAAATAATATGGTAGGATGTAATACTGTGTTCAGTTTCATGTGTGTATGATAATTATAAGGCTGAAAAAAAAATTAATGAGAAAGCTAGACCTGGAGTTGTCACTGGAAGCATGGGCACCTGGGCAGAATCTGATGAGCCAAGTAGGAGCATAACCACACCTACCTGGAAAACATCTACAGGCATGCAAAGGAGATACCGTGATACCTGCAGTGTCTTCAAGCAACCTCAGCCAGGGAGCTCGCCATCCGAACAGAGGTACACCCTCAGCTTCCAGGAAATCACACCCACGTGGGCAGCACGCCTGGTGCTGGGTGACACCTGTGCCCATGGATGTGAGAAGCAGACACGCTGCTTCATAAAAGGCCAGGCTGAAGGGAGGTGGGAGCGCACAAAGTGTAGCCAGGGTGGTTTGCGCCGTGGATACTTAGAAGAAAGGCACTTCTGTTTCCATCTGTGCCTAACTTGGTTTCCAAATTTGGCTCAGTCCTGTTATTTTTTAACATTTACTTTGGAAAGGGCACAGTGGGGATGCAGCAGTTGTGCTGGGTACTCTGCAGATAGGAACAAAAGCTTCAGCTTCCTCCCCCATGCATTGGCGGACACATTTTTATGTACCATCTTCATGTACCACCCCTCAGTGTCTGCTCAGAAACAGCTTTTTAATGCTACTTTCAGGCAGAAAAGTTTAATTACACTTCACGCACCTTCACAGAGTTATTGTTGGGAAAATATTGGTACTCAAACTAAGCTGATCGCAGAAACTCAAAGGAATTTTAGGGCTTTGTTTGTTTTTAATTGTTTCTGACCAAGGGATGAATTCAGAAGTACCTCTGGTCCCCTGGAGCTACGCTAATAGCAAGCTGATACTCCTCATAACATAGGAAGAGGACACGAGTAGAACTGTTAGTGTCATGTCAGTGCTGTGAGTAAGGAATTAAGTAATCTGAGCGAAGAAAATGCCATCGCAGTAAGTAAATAGAGCAACGAGCAAAGGGTGGCCATGTGCCCTGGCGGCTCTTCAGTGCCACCTGCCTTCGGGCCGGCGCTGGTGGATGGCCAGTGCCACCTAGCAGGCAGAGCGGTGGTTTACAGAGGGAACTGCCGGGTGAAGGTGGGCGGAGGGGTTGGAGCGAAAAGGAGGAAACCGTGATCCGAGGAACTCAGCAAAACTCGGGGCAGAGAACGGCAGCGGTCCGTGTCTGAAAGCAAAGTGAAGCTGCAGGCCAGCCGGCCTGTTCTTCCACATGTAAAAGGGGTTTTGCTCCAATGATAATCACAGAATCACAGAATGGCCAGGATTGAAAGAGACCTCAGGGATCGTGAATCTCCAACCCCCTGCCACATGCAGGGCCACCAACCTCCACATTTAATACTAGATAAAACAAGTTTCTTAGCAGCAGTTTGCAGATGTTGCCTCTGCAGTGGGGTAGTCCTGACTGCCTGAAAATGCAGGGCACCAGGCATCAGATAAGAGCCAACCCAGGCATCAGATAAGAGCTAAACCAGGCATCCTTTGAGGCACTTCAGTGATCCAAGTGAAGCTTTGGAATTCTGCTTGAATAAGAACAAAGCAATTGGTGTAGCTCATGAGAACTTGTTTTGCTCCCTCCTCAATAGAAATGTCTATCTGCAGTTAGACCTATGTCTGAAAGGTCTTCTCCAACATGCTTCAAAGTGTCAGTGGAGGAGACCAAAGTTTTATGCTGATGCATTTTGAAGATAGAATCATAAAATCCTTGGAGTTGGAAGGTACCTCTGAAGGCCATCTAGTCCAACACCCTGCAATGCGCAGGGACACCACAGAGCTTCTTGTTTCATAGCTGCAGATGCTCCTGTGTATGAATATACTGTCTGCAGCAAAGCCTCTATACAGTGCTTGGTGAGATGATTCCCCCACTGTTTTTCTGTAGTTTTTTGGCTGCAGATAGTGGATGGACACAGAGAATGTTACATTCTGACCTATCCATAATAATACTTTAATTCCTCCTACCGCCTCCTGTTCTTACTAATTCAAAACTTGATAATGCACAAATTCTGCAGTGAGTCTTTTTTATTTTATTCTTTTATTTTATCCATTTTATTCTAATGCAGCTGAAAATCAAACTGCAGTCTTTTAGGAAACTTGCAGGTAATCAAGGAAAATTAGGATCTGTAAATGTAATCTGAAACCAAAGTGTCAAAAATAACACAAAGGTCCCCAGAGCAGAGTTAGAGCTATGCTGCGACTTGTCACAGATTCACTTAACTCTGTACTGGTTTGCATTGTAGAGGTTCTTTTCAAAATCACAGGGTTAGAAACTCAGTAACAAACAGAACCAAACTAAAGCAATACAAAAAAAAACCCACAGCGCAGAAGTTAATGCTGTGAAAAAAGAGGCTAGTGATGTAGTGCTTGTATAAGTTACTCTTTGGTACTCTTCTGCTTCTGTTGTATTCTTAGTGATAGAAAGTTTTTATTTTCTTGAAAGAGAAGGAACATACAACATTTTTATTGCTACATGCTGAAGCTCTTTGCCAGGCATTCTGGCATGCACAGGGCTGATGCAACTCTAATCAGATAAACCATTGCTTCTATTATAACAAGATCTTTGATTTCTGTTGGCCCATGAATTTCATTGCTAAATATGTTTGCTCTGTATCTACCTACAAAACATCTGTATTTAACTATGTCTTCCCGTTAGTTAATGTAATCCATGCAATCACATAATTTCACTACGCTGTGGGAGAGAAACAAAAACTAAGGAAAACAGCAGAGGAACAAAAACATTGTGTTTTGTGTTTAGAATAGAGTGAGGTTTGGCAATCAGTAACACTGAAATAGGTGTCAAAAGGAAATGAAAAGAAAAAGGAAACATTTATTCAGCCATGTAAATAAAATGGGAACAGAACAAGAACTGGTGCCGCTATGAAGTGTGTGAACAAGTAGAAGATTAAAGATACGAGGACCGCTCCAAAAGTAATGCCTCCTATTTCATTATGTTGGTCCACAACATCAGAGACAGATGTTGGTGGCATGGCAGCAGAGGTTGAAGCTTCCCACCAACATCCCGCTATGTTTTGTTGCTGTGTGACAGATGGCAGCAGGGCGGCACTCTGACAGAATGGCATCTGACATGGGAGTGTGTATGGAGCACAGGTGTGTCACTGGGTGCTCCATGTGGAACAAATGGCACCTACTGACATTCATCAGTGCTTGCTGAATGGTGATGGAGACCCAGCAGTGGCTGTGAGCTCAGTGAGGGTGGCAGTGGGTCACCTCTGCTGGTGCAGATTGTTGCAAAAGCAGCAGGCAGGCTTTTCTTCATCTCTGGTGAAAATGCATACCTAACAGTAGTATTTTCTGCTGAAAAAACGTGTCTTGTAGCAGAAAATTTGCTCTATTAAGTCTGACAGAGCTCAACATTTTCAAATGAGAAAGAGCAGACAATTTCCGTCCCAGAACTCCGAAGAAACAAGTACCAGATTGATAACAAAGATTTAAAATACATTTTCGAGTTGAGGAGGTAGTTCTTGTATGTTTTGGAAGTAATACACTTTTTTCAGTTTGAAAAATAACAGTAAATGATCTAAATAGTCACTGAGCTAATTAGCTGACTTAGGAAGTTTTGAAGGAAAATGCAGTTACCAAATAAATAAATAAATAAATAAAAAGAAAAGGAAAAGGAAAAAAAGAGAGCACAAGAGAAGATAAATGGGATAATATGCAACCACAAAGCTGTTTTTGCCAGGTATACTGAACTATTTCTTTACTGAGATAACTGATTCTCCAGGCAAAAGGAAATATAGTAGATCTAATCTGTGTGGATTTTGGTCTAGCATATGATAAGACACCAGATGGGAAGTTATTAATTAAGATTAAGAAAATGGGGATTTGTACAAAAAGAGTAAAATGCATAGGGAATTTTCTGAGGGAGAAGTGACAATAGATTATTATTGCGATAGAAAGATTACTAGTGATTCAGGACTGAGCTTGTTTGATTTTATAATGATCTATTGTCATTTAAGACGGAGAGTGCTGAAGACATTTTCTGATGCTATGAAGTAGAAAAAAGGCAAAGCTAAATGCATCAGTTTGTCAGTGATTGACTGGAAGCCATCAGCACAGAAGGCAGTAACAGAAGTGACGAATGGTGAGGCTCATCCAACAGCAGCAGAGAGGCACTGCTGCCTTTGTACCAGGCACTGCTGGGCCTTTGTGCCTGTTGTGTGTTCCCAGCACAGGATTAAGATGGGTATGGATCTATCAGGAAGCCCTGGGAAATCATGAGAGATGCTGGCTTTATAAGGAGAATAGAAAGAGCTGAAAAGTACAACTTCTTCACAGACAAATGCTGATCCACAGGTATAAGTTCAGTACGTGCTGGTAGAGGCTGGGAATTTCTCAGGTGCCAGGATCTTTTCGAGTCTTACATTGTAGTGTTAAAGGCAGGAAAATGTTTATCACCCAAAAGCGTTTGTAATTTTTACTAGCTGTGGTCCCATTTTTATTTTCTTTAGTTTATGTATAAGGACATATATGTACACACACATAGACACACATTCATAAATACCCATTTGAGTAAAGTTTTGGTTGCATCTCTTACTGGGTAACAAAAAGACGCTAAGCTTTATTTTGTATTGATTATTTCAATCGCATAATCACAGAATCACAGAATTGTAGGGGTTGGAAGGGACCTCCAGAGATCATCGAGTCCAACCCCCCTGCCAAAGCAGGTTCCCTACACATTGTTAAAATGCTGTACTTCTGAGTACTTCTGGTGTTGACTTTCAAGCTACAGGTGGCTTAAAAGTCTCTTCATTAGATCCCAGTAGCGGGGAAACTACCAAACAACCCATATTTGGTTGCACAAAGAATCTTCTTGAGCTGTAAGAGTCTATGCACTCTGGATGGCAGTATGTACAGTATGTAGAAGGAATTAATGCTGCAGGCTGGAAGAATGACTTATTGTCAGGTGGAGGTAAATCACACAGTATGGGTGAGTAAGCAGTTCCAATAGTAATGGTGCTTGTAGAAGGAAAATATAACAGAGAGTAAACTCTACAGGTTGCCAGATCGGTGCTGAAGCACAGCTTTGTTGCCAGTTGGCAACCAGGGGACAGCAAGATTGATTTTATGTGAACGCGTCTGAGCTTACATGTTTACCACTGCTACTGAGAGTGCTTCTCCAGCAGTGGCACTTAAGCAAAGAGCTGAGGCTTGAATTAGCATGCTTTGGGCAGTGAAGATCTAGCTAGCAGTCATCTTTCCCTCACTCCTCAGCTTGACATTTTCTCAGTTGCATCTTGGTGGCCTGTCACTGCTGAGACAAGCTCATAGTAGCATGTTCCTCTCCGGCACAGAATCTGACTGAAAAAAAAACACAGCACAATTGTCTTGGAGCAGCTTGTCAGCATGAGCTCCCCCAGCTGGCATTGCCTCCTGTAACATAGAAACCCAGGAAGGCTCCAGGTTCGGTCAGTTCACTACACTGACTTTAACATGGTGGAGAAGATAATCACAAGATAGAAGGGCAACAAAAAGGTCAATTTACATATAAAGTGGAGAGCAGAAAATCCGGATTTGTAGCCCATCTGAAGGTCTTTCCTTAAAGCCAATGGATATGCAAATCTATATTTCACTGTTTATGTTACACAGTAGAAATTACATGTACCAGACAAAAAGGATGTTACCTGTGGTTGTCAATTACAGGTTGGTGCCGTCTGCATCTTTACATGAACACACATGGATATGTATAAACCACACGCTGGAGGCCCCGTATGTGGTGTCTGCACACGCACCACGCGCACAGGGGGTACGGTCCCCACAGGGTGCTGCTGCCTGCCCTGCTCTCCTATTTGCAAATAGATAAAGGCTGGCATGGAAGGGCCTGTGGGCAGCTTGGCAGCACTCTGTAGCTGCTGGTATCAAAGGTCACTGAGCGCTAAAAAATAAATATGTTCCAGTGCCAGCAGGGCGCTGGGGAGCACAGGCTTTTTTGCTTCTCTGCCACCAGAGAGACTTTTTTTTTTTTACTTCGGTATCAGTGTGGACACAGTATTTACTGTGATTTTTTGCATACTAATCAAAAGATAGGGGTGGGACATATTTTGCTTTACATGGTAGGAGATCTGTCTAGCATATGCAATGGTTTTTACACAGAAAGTGGCTTTTCTGTGCACCCGAGCTGCAAAGAAAAGAAATTCACTGTGTTCTAGGACTTTGGATTCTTTTTATTATTTTTCAAAAGTGTTGTTGGATTTCTCCTTCTTAAAAAATGCTTTTCTGCTCCAGCTTTACTGGAGCTGGTGTGAATGAGAAATAAGGACAACAGAGTCACTGGAATTATGTGGGCAAAAAGAAGAGGAGAATCCAGACTGATGCCCGACATTGCTGAACAAGACTATAAATGCTGTTGGTCACAGAATCGCAGAATCACCAAGGTTGGAAAAGACCTACAAGGTCACCCAGTCCAACCACCCACTCAGCACCAACAGTTCTCACTACACCACGTCCCTCAACACAAAATCCAAACGTTCCTTGAACACCTCTAGGGTTGGTGACTCTGCCACTTCCCTGGGCAGCCCATTCCAGTGCCTGACCACACTTTCAGAAAAGCAGTATTTCCTGACATCCAGCCTAAATCTCCCCTGGTGCAGTTTGAAGCCATTCCCTCTAGTTCTATCACCAGTCAAACGAGAGAAGAGGCCGACCCCCTACAACCTCCCTTCAGTAGTTGTAGAGAGCAGTAAGGTCTCCCCTGAGCCTCCTTTTCTCCAGACTGACCAATCCCAGCTCCTTCAGAGCTCCTCATCAGGCCTGTGCTCCAAACCCTTCGCAGCTTTGTCGCCCTTCTTCAAACCCGCTCCAGGGCCTCAATGTCTTCCCTGCAGCAAAGGCCCAAAACTGAACACAGTATTCAAGGTGCGGCCTCACCAGAGCTGAGTACAGGGTGACAATCACTGCCCTGCTCCTGCTGACAGCACTGTTTCTGATGCAAGCCAGGATGCCATTGGCCTTCTTGGCCCCCTGGGCACACTGCTGGCTCGTGTTCAGATTCTGTTCAGTTCAGATTCGTCTCCTGTGATTCGCAATGATGGCTGTGGGGAGCCTGGCCAGCCATTTCATGTCATGTAATGCAAGGTGACTCTAGAGCACAAAGAGCAAGAGATCGGTGTTTCTTTCAGGAAAGGGCAGAAGACTGGTTATGAGGGTTTGGATACAGGTAGCACTTTGGTTTCATTGCTCTGTATCAACGTGGATGGCTGAGTGGAATTTCTTGTGAGTTTCTAGATATGGTAGCAGTTCAGCGACTATATATGGGAATGCAGACACTGTTTCTCATTTCTCTTTTTAGTATTTGTGAGGCTTTTTTCCACTTGTTTCTATGAAGGTACATTATCTCTAGCAATATTCTCGTGCTGTTTTAGCTTAAAAACAATACATGTAAAAAGCAACAGACCAGAAACAGATGAAAATGGAGCTGCAGGTGCTGCTCTATTCCCTCTGGTCACAGCATCATTTACAGCAGCTTTTAGCCTGCCCTAACCAGTGATGGGTGACACAGATGGGTGGTGTGTTGTAGGACAGAGAACTATGAATATCATTGACTGAGAAAACCAAAGATGGCACTGAGTCTTCTGTGCTTCTTCCTTATCTGTTCTTGTTGTTCTTGCATGGTTTCCAGCTATCGTTACATCTGTTATGAAACACTTGACTTAGAATAAGATCACTGAGGAAGCTGTGGCAAGACAACCCCAACAGTTTCTGGATGCTGCAGATTTTCTTGGCACTTCTTTTGATTACAGCCCTGAATACGCAACAGAAATCACATTTTCCTGCTCCTTTAAGGGCTACTGAAGTTTCCCCGCTGTGTGTTCCCAGCCACCAAAATTTCAGTCTCCTTCTCAGAACATGTAACAGTGAGCAGTAGGAGAGGTCTAGGTGATAGAACAAGGAATTTGCTTGTTTTGTTCCTGCGATTGCATGGTGGATTTACATTGCTTTCAGCAGCTTTCATCTTCCTCTGCTTGGAACAAAGTGTGACTTCTGTAGGACACAGACATTTCCAGTGGCACCAGATAGGCACTTCTATGGCCATCTTAAAATTATAGTAAGCATAAACAGTTCATCTGTTACTTTTGTTTTTCTGCTGAAGAAGCAAGAATGGGATAAAAAGCAGAAAAGTTAATGATTTTAAAATGGGTGGATAACCCGTTAAAGTATACATATGTATAATGCTGTTGCTGCTTTAAATGAATGGCCGTATTTTGTTCTTAATTAAGAATTAGAGGATTTATATACACACATCTACAGCGGAGACCCCTGAGTGATTCCAAGATGAGGGTAAACTGTAGGGTTTTTTTCAGCTCGTTGGGTTGAAATTGCTTACCACTTGAATAGCATCTGCAACAGTGTAAGGCACGGAAGCAATTTTTCTTTTGTAAGAAGATGAAAAAGAAATAAAAAAGGAGTCAAAGAGTAAGCAGGCTGAATGGGCCATTAGCACCAAACTCTAAAGATGTAGAAGTCAAATAGGATAGAAGGGCGCCATAAATTTTTACAACTCCTTGGAGAAAAACACCATGATTATTAAAACATGAAACCTTGCTTTTCTAAAATGCTTAGAAGATTAATATAGAAATGTCATACTGTGGCTGCTGGAGGGATTATCCTTAATGGGAATGTTAGAAGTTATTTTAATGTAAAGCAAACATAGCCACTGAAGAAAGATCAAAAGTAGAGCAAATTCAGGGCACTTAGTTTCAGGAAAATGAAGTTTGTCAAGAAACTATTTCTACTTTATTAATTAGAACGAGCAAATTCTCCATAAATACTGCATATATGCGGCATAGAAAGTGATGACCTCATCTAATTAGTCATTACCTAATCCAATCACTAGCACAGGAGCAAAGCTTAGGTCTCTTTTATGAAATTTTTTTTCTCTTTCTGGCTCGGGAAAAAAAGTGTGTGTCCCTGTGGAGTTGTGTGTGTGTTGCCTGGTGGACCGCTACCCTCTGCCGTGTGGGCACAGCAAGGTCGTGCGGCACGGTGCCAAATGCTCACAGAGTTTGCGGTCTTTTCCGTGGAAGAGTAAATTCAGCAGCTTTTTGTTTTCTTTTCAATCCAGCATTGTTACTTTTCGATGTAAACTCACCTCAGAGCAACGCACTGCTTTAGTCTCAGTGTGCACCTTCGAAGTCTAAAGGAAAATTTCAGTGTTGTTAATTTAGAGCAAGAAACATAGAATTTCCTTTGCAGTCCAGAATAGCAGTTAATTGGCTGCCTGTCCCTGTCTGGTCCCTGCTGCAGTTGGACACCTGAGTCTGTGGTGCCCTCAGTTAGCAGTACGAGCCTATCAGCTCCAGAAGCACTAATTGGTTTACAGATTGTGCTGCTGTCAACTTGGTTTTTTTTCTGCCAACATGAAGCACAAAACCACACCACACCACACAGCGGTCTTCACACATTGCTGCCCTTGTTTCCCTGTGAAGGAGTCGGCCGTACCGAACACAGGTTCTTTTAACTCTGATCTAAAAAGTTCCATCGTGTCCCAGTCTGCCAATTTTTGTTAAAAAAAAATTGCCTGGGGAGTAAAAAAGTGGTAAATCATTCCCAGTGGTGCAAAAGTTCATTGATTCAAATGCATGGCATCACACATGAAGCAAGATATTTCTTGCAAATAATTGCAAATATTTGTAGGGAGGTTTTGTTCAGCTTCTCAAATCTGCTGCCTCTTTTACTTGCCTTATCCTGAGCATAGAAATAGATTCCACTGAAATTAATGCCATTTTTTACCTGCTTGAAAACACAGAAAGAGCCTGCAACTTCTCTATTTTTAAAATAGTTCATTTTCATAACTGACTTAATAATAAGTGTCTTGAATGTTACAGCATTCAGTGCATGAAGATACCCCGCAAGCCAGTACCTGTGCTTTGCAGCTGTGTTGCTTAACATCCACCTCTTCGTGCAGCCTCAGCACCCATGGCAATGACTCTTCCTGAATCTGGTGCAAAACAAGCTGGTCTTTATGTTGTATTTCTTGATGTTGCTCTGGCAAATGAGCTAGCATCAGTATTCTTCATTTTTCCCCAGCCTTTTCTGATTTCCTACCATCTTAGCAGATGCCACTACATGTCAGGAGAGAGGTTTCTTTGCATCTGTCCAGTACCCAGGGTCAGGAACATTGTGCTGCCATATGCCATAGAGTAACGGACCTCCTCAAAGTCACAGAAGGTGTAACTGGTGTAAAGTGGGACAGTCATTTGGGTAATCACATCTAACATAGCATAAACAGGGAAGTTTCTTAATAGTGGTAGTTATCTAAACAATTGAGCTTTGAAGCATTTTCCACATGGGGATATATGCTTTCTAGCATGGTAGAAGGGACTGACTCTACCTGCAGTAGAGCACTGTTTCTGTTGCATGTGCTCATGGAGGATCATAGGTACTTACTGATTCAGGCAAGGAACAGCTTACAGCCAAAGCAAGGATGTGAGAGCAACAACCAAGAAAACTGGTCCCTGAAATTCTCAGTTCTCTTGACACACTGCAGATCTTGACCAAACGTATCCTCACCAATCCTGGACTCATCAATCTATCAGGTAGATATTGGCTGTACAGCAGACTGGATCTGAAGGAATGTTTTAAGGAATTGCATAGAGATGCCATTTCTCAAAAATCATGTGCACCCTGTGTACCATCTGTTGGAACTGAACCACACGGAATTGGCATTCTTGCATTGGCACAGCTGTGGTCTGGCAGTTGGATGTGCAGGAGCTAGCACAGTGATGTGTTCTAAGTCAGGAAGAGGATTTCTCCTTCCCTCACGTTCCTGCAGGATCTGCACACAGCGTGCAGATAGCGCCTGGTGATCAGGCATTTGCTGGAGAAGTGCACACAACAAGTATGAAATGAATTTTATAAATATTCTTTTATATTAAAGACATAACACAGTGTGTGGATGCAGTTGAAGGCACAGTTCCATCTAAGATCTTGTTTACCCTTCAAATGTGAGCATTCTTGAAACCCACTCTTTTCTCATATGTGAGTGGTTTTCAGTTTTACATGGGGGACTGGTAAGGTGGATGTCTGGAAACAAGGAGCAAATCAGTGACCTTGTGTACTGCAAGTGCCAAGAGCCCCGTGGAGAATACAAACACAGCTAACCAGATACAATGAGATGTAACAGAGGAAGTCGCGTGTAGATATGCAGCAAGTGAGCCAGCAAGCGGTAATACAGGGACCTTGGGAAATCTATTAGAAGGGGGAGGATCTCTCACTTTCTTGCTCACACCTTTTCATCAAGAAATGAAGGGGCACAAGTATGAGGCTGGGTAGCCTAGGAGAGAAGCAAGCTGGACCAAAAATGACAACCAGAGCTTGCAGTCTGCTCCCTGGCCCATGTCAGCACAACAGCAGCACGGCAGCAGAGCAGGAGCAGAGGCAGCGCAGCAGCACAGCCATCTCCTGACATCTTGTGGCTCTGCTGCAGAGTACAGCAAGCCCTTCCCCCTGCAGCCTCAGTCAGGGTGTCAGCTGGAGCTGACCTTGGCATTAACCACAAGCACTTGAGATCTGTATATATAGCCACATTACTCTCACAAATGCAAGGCCACTTCTTTTTCCTTCCTGTGCAAGAATGAATGCATTGCGTGTGAGCCTACGTTTTCACAAGTGCTTGTGTATCAGGCTCAGGGTGATTTACAGCAGAGGAACCCGAATTTGCATTGAACACAGATAAACATAAACTAAATCCCTGATTCTGCATTGGTTATCCTCCCCATAGCAGGTAGAACAAAACCCAGATCCAAGCCCAGGTTTTCTGTTATCTCTCCCAGCCCCACATGTCCATGAGTGCTCAGATCCATGCCTGCTTTCAGCGCAGTGATTCTCTTTGCATCTTTGCTGGAGAATCACTACTTTCAGTTGCAGTGCTCACCATGTACAATCTCCAGGGGAAAGTATCCCGTAAGATATATTTATTTTTGCACATAGATTTTTTTTAAAAAAAACATAGCTACTAAGAATATTAAGTGTACACGCATATACACATCCATGCAATGCAGTCCTAACCCCTGTCATTTGAAAAGTGTTGCCTGTTCTTGAAGAGTCTTTTGTCTCCTCCTCCAAGTACCTTTGGCTGACTGGAATTGACCTCTGTTCATTTCAGAACTGGGAAAAAGATGAACCACAGTGAATTTTTTAAGCAGAAATCAAGTTGTTTTCTGAATGCTGGGTCCTGTTGAATCTCTTCCAGTTCCTCATCATACTAGGCTCTTGCTCTGGCTGGAATCACTGTGGCAGGGCAGAAGACAGCAGGGATGGAGCTGGAGCTTTCAAATGCCACCCACCAGAGATTGGTGGAAGGAAGTGAGCAGACTTTGCTGTTGGAATAGCAGAGGAAGGAGATGGAGCCATCTGGCTGGGAAACCCTTCAGGGAGCTGAAAGGTCATTTTCTTTTGTGTCTGTGGAGTCCCACTAGACCTGCACCTCAGGGAAGCAGGTATCCTGCTTTGCTTACCATAGACCTTCTGCTTTACCATATACCCATCTGCAGATGTACAGATACACATATCTGCAACAAAGCCAGTGATGGGAAATTCAAGGTATTAAAAAAATCCAGCTTCTGAAGAATTGTGGAAGAGGTGAAGTGGCACTAAAACATGGGAGGTTTTTCCCAGCCCTCACTATTTTTTCAGTGCACCGGGGGCTTGTAATTTAAGATAAATACCGAACAAAGAATAAAAGACTTTCTTGCTCTTCATACAATGTCTGAATTTGTCATGGTCTCAACTGAAAATAGAAGTGGTTCGAATGTGCAGATGCTATATTCTGTAATGAAACTTGCACTACCATCTTGTAAGATAAATTGCTGCTGAATATGTGTTACCAAAATTATGGCTATGGTTCTTGTAGCAGTGACTGCAGGACACACATACCATTTCCAGTTCAGCTCTTCCAGCCCCTTTGTTAAAGTCTGCTGCTGGTATACAATTGACTGGCTGTGGCTTGTGGCTGCTCTGTGAAGAGAAGTTATAAGCTGAAAGTGATACCAAGTGTTATATACAACGGGGAAACAAGTCACAAAATAGAAAATATCAAAACCTTAAAAATCCCCTTTAAAATATATATAATTAATATGTGCACATATAATGCATACACACAGATGCACACACATATGCAAATGTGTTTCCTTCAGCAGAAGAGAATAAATTTTGGAACACAGAATAGTTTCAATGCAGTATTTTGCTGCTGAAAACCAAAGTCATCTGTTCCTCTTGAATGCTAACTGGGGAAGGCAGCTGCAATCTGAGCTTCTCTGTCTGGCCAGCTGGTTGCTTAATGCAGCAAATAGAAGGAGGAGGTGGGCTGCCCCTCTGGTTGGTCTCAGGAGTGGTCACTGGAGCCTTGAAATTACGTGAGGTGTGGTTCACAGAAGCTGCTGGGCTAACATTAACATTATTACAGATTTTGTTAAGCGGGACTGAGCAGTGGCTGGAAACTCAGCACTAGGTAACTCCGGTTCCATACACTCACTCAGTGCCCTTGTATGGGAAGAAATGTACCACTTTTTCTATACTTTCCATTTGTCTCTCTCAGTTGTCTTTGAATGATCATAACTGTCAACTTGCTGTGAGAGGTACTCATTTACACAGGCCCGAAGTATAGGATCGTGGTTAGGAACTGGGAACACCAAGCAGGCTGGGTACAGCTCCCTATAGCTCCAGAGTGTATTTAGAGGATTTCCTGCACTTGGTGTGTAAAAGGGAGAGAAGCGTTTCCTTGCTTCAGCAGCTGTATGCAGCGAACTGGCACAATGGCATGTGTAGGGGGCTCATTTGAATGAGTAACAAGAAGGAAGAGATGGGGGGGGGAATGTGATTTATATCCATTTCATTATTTTCAATGACAAAACACTACATAAAGCGGGCTGCAGCTGGATTTCTGGGTGGCAGCCCATGGGCTGCCCTGTGTGATACCTGCGGGGACTGAGCTCCTCATAGCAGTGCACGGTAACAGCAGCGTGTGACCTATCTGCCACCACTCTGAACAGTCCCAGTGGTTTCTGTTTGCATCATTTCCAAACCTCAGTGCAAGAGCCATATGGCTCTTAACCAGCCATGTGGAAAAACATTGTGAAGTATACACATGCAGCGTGTCTGGAAGCATAGCCATATCTTTCTCCAAAGAATTTGTTTAGGTTACACAAAAGGAATAGGCAGAAACCCATGGGTTTTCCTTTGGTGGTTCTCCCTCTGTTCTGCTTGGCTTCTCGGCTTTCAATAGATCCCAAGGTCAGGATGTTATTTGTTGCTAGGCCAAAGTGGCAGCCTCCCACCCTAACAATGCCACTATCTTCATATCTTCGCAGCTATGGGGGCCACATTGTGATGCTTTGGCAGTGTTGCTAGGGAGGTTGCTAGGTTAGATTGATGTCACTATGTGGGTTATAAATTGCCTTTACCCTCCTGGCCCTAACTTGCTCCCATAACACAATGATGTAGTAGATGGCATCGAAGTGTTCAGATGATGCATTGGAGCAGCATCTTCAGACCCTGAACCTGGCAGCGAACACATGGTGTATCTTGTCAGTAAAGGAACCCACCTGTAATCTAGAGAATAATTGCTTTGGAAAGTACAACTTAAATAAAAATGCATTCTTTCATGTCCAGAAATTAACTAAACTTGGGTGAAAAATTACTGACCTGCACACGTGCACCAAAACCAAGCTTTCCCTTAGCACAGTCTATGCACAGTCTATGCTGTTCAGAAGAGGGAAGTTTTATAAATGTGGAAATGAGAGCTGGGAAAGTGAGGTGAGCTGAACTGAGGAGTTCCCGGCTTTGAGCAGTGCATGTCAGAACTGCAACTCGACCAAAATATACCACCAGTGCCCTTACTATTACCTCTGCTTTTTCTAGCACAGAAGTGCCATGACACATATTGAAATTATTTGCATGCTTCTGCTTTGTGTCCCCAAGGGTCACTTTTATCCCTCTTGATGCAAAGAAATACTAATGGCTGAAGAATCATTTAAATCATTTTTCAATATATTAATATATCAAAACTTAGAAATACTCCTGTTCTGTTCTGTGGGATATTAATGCACTTGTATGTGTGTGCATGTGTGTGTGTATTTCATTTCATTTGAAAATGAATAAATAAAAATAGATAAACATGCGTGCCCTTCAGAGCTGTTGTGGTTTAATAAGTAAATACATCATTAGGGAGTCCTTTCTTTATGCATGCTATGGATATTCAGGGCTTTAGCTCCGCACCTCTCATTAGTGCTAATGAAATTTATTTGGCTAAATCCACATGCATTGTGTTGAATGTACACCTTAGTATATTTGTAATTATTTTTTAAAGACTACCTTCATTTCAAGACAGACCAGAACACAGCTCCTGCAGTGCTGTGTGTGTCCATAGGGTGTATACATATTTATAAATGTTTTCAAAACGCATATTATATTTTGCCAACAGAGCATAACATCTCTGCTGGGCGGAAACATATATTGAAGAAGGTAACAAAAATCCAGTGGAAATGTCTTTTAAAAAACAGTTAATACACATGAGATACAACTGCCTTTTAAAGATTAATTTTTTGTCGATTTCAATGTGTTTTTATTACCAAAAGCCACTGGACCATATTACAGAAAGTCTTGCTCTGTAAATGCCTTTTGTGCTTCTTGGGCCTGATCCTGTGTAAAACTCAATGATTTTCCTTCCAGACTGAACACCATTGCAAGCCCCATACTGGACTTAGGCTGTCACAGGGTTAATGCCTGTCCTCCTTCATTGTCACTGCAGCAAGCAGTGCTCCTTGTGCATGTGTCCCTGCTATTAGAAGAGGTAAAAGATAGAGATCTGCACCTTTGCTTAAATGTGGCTTGTAATGCTATAAACACAAGCATGACTTTGTAAAGATAAGTCATAAACATGGGTGTCAGTATTTGCATAAATTAAATATGTAAAACATTTTATAAAAATGGGGTCCTTCTTTTAAAATGTGATCTTAATGAAGGTGCACTGGTTTGGACTGTATTGCTTATAACTTCTTTTGGTTGTTTTCCACAAGCATTTTAAAATTTAGTAAGGACTACCTTGGCAGTGTAGATTCCATATTATTCCTTCTGCTGTCTTTTGCCTGTTTTTTTCCCAAGACACACGGAGTTTATCTCAGTGCCATACACTCTTCTGTTTTAACATGGGACTGGGCAAAATGAAGAAGTACATAACGCTGCGAACTCTGCAATTCCTGACCTCTCTGACTTCTGACCTCCAAACAGCAAAGCCTCCAAAAGGCAAAGGATTTCCAGAGTCCATTTTAGTGTGCAGTGTGTTCAAAGGGGACCGGAGATATTGATGGAAGCCTTTGTCTGATGATATAGTGTCTGCATTAACAGTGAAATTTGCATTTCTTGGGAAGTGTTAAAATCTAATACATAAATGTTGGTGTTTTTTTTTTTAATGTGCTCCTGGGGTTTTTTCTTGTTTGCCAGAATTAAGTGCAAGGGGAATTTTTACAGCCGACTTGTAAATTCCTGACAAGAGCAGTTTATAATAGATGTGTTGACGTAACCTCAGCTACAGTGACAACTGAAGCTGGTTTGTTAGGAAAACAGCAAATAATTTTCTCACAGGACAGCAGGAGTTGGGCAGAGAACATGTGGCTGCTAAATTCTTTTTTCCTGAGAATCCCCAGAGGCTATTGTGTGAGACAGCATGTGAAATGAAGCTGAAGCGAATCGCAGAGCAGGCAGGGGAAGAAATGTTCTGGAATTTGTTCATTTTCACGAAGGAGAAGATGCACTGATCCACTTCTAAATGTTTTACAAGCCCATCTCTGAGGTAATCACGAGGAGCTGATAGCAAGTCAGTGCTCACTTTGGTCTTATCATTGTTTCCTGCCTTGCTTTGTCCTGCAGCAGCCAGGAGTGAATTCTTGCCCAGAAGCACGGAGCATCCCTTTGTCTGCCACTTTGTCTGTGTCTCTTACAAGCTTCTTCTGCTCCTCTGTGCCACTACTGCTTTGTCGAAAAGGAAAGCATCATAGCTGCATGAGTACAAAGGAGAGCAGAGACTTCTCCAGGTGATGAGTGAAAGACCCATAAGGCTGGCAGAGTTCCTGAGAAGTTATCTAGTCTGGCATTATCAATTTGTTTACCGGAAGTTGCCCTGGTTTGTTGTTTATTCCTGTTCCATTGCAGAGTGCCATCACAATGGCTTAATCATAAAAGTTGCATTTTACTCTTTACGTTGAGAAGGACCAATGTTGAGCAGATGTTATAACACAGAATTAATGCCACATCTATTTGTTCTTTAAGATAGGCATGAGTTCCTTTGTCCTGATCAGTTTCAACCTGACACCCTTTGATTCTATAGATTTCTATAGTTTACGGGTGTTTACTTGTTAGTCCAGCTCTGTTGAGATGTAGTGGAATCAAAACATGAAGGTTGCAGACACATCTCACAGGCTGTGGGGTTGGAGATCTCCCAGAAAAATTACCAGCTCCATCCTGATCCCAAATTTCTTCCTTTATTAATCACCCAAAATATCATAATGTCAGCTGTAGTTTTATTTTCTCCATTCATGTGGAAGGTCATAGAAAGTTCCTCTATCGAAACACACCTACAGTGTAAATAACAACAGCAATTATTGCTCTGTACTTAAAAGCATAGTTATTGGGAAGAAGTTATTAGAAAGAAGACCTGTAAGGGGTGTAATTACAGAAGAAAATACCAGTCAAAGATCACACTTTTTCATGATTAATTTCTGTGTGTCTGAGCAGAGGATTGCATTCATCTACCTCTCCTTGGCTGAGCCTGCTGAAATGTGCAAGGTAATGCACTGCCACAGCTGCTCCACAGGCAGCAGAACTTCAATATGGTTTTGTAATGATGCTGCTACGTGGTCATCTTCGCATTAACTGATTAATGTCCTGTACATCCAGGAAGCACTGGGCATTCTATTAGAGCTGATGAATGTACATTGACCACTCAAACACAGTGTATTCACAAAGACATGTGTTAATGTCGTTTTGCTCTGCTTCAGACAACTGAGAAGTAAGGATGTCTTGATCAACTTACCAAGCAGTCGATAATGTTCATTATCCCAATCCATATTCTAGTCTCACTAAAACTTTAATTTGATAGGAATAACCAAGAGAAGACTGAAAAAGTGTCAGATAATTTCTGAGTCATAGAGCATGAAAACAAACCTGTGTTATGTTTCATACCTGAAATAAGAACCTGAGCTTTCATTGTGTACCTCTCGGAGCTGAAATTGCCTTACTTCTTCCAAAATATGATCCTTGATATGCTTAATATATGACACAAAAAGAGAAAATTCTCCATAGCTGTTTACATTACGAATGCAATAAGATCCTTTAGCTCTGGAAACAAACGGAGAAACATCTTGTGATTTCAGCTTTGGAGGACTGATTCTTACTGATGAGTAGGACACTGCAGTGTCCCATAATAACTCCAGTGTCTGGAATGACTCCAGTGGCTTAAGTGTAGTAGAGCAAAAGAGGAGAACAAGTTTTAAGAGGCAAGTGAAGTTCTGCTAATTCAGAAAATGGCATTTTATCTAGGAGTAATAGAAATTGAGAGAAGTTGCTGAAATAATGTCACATTATAATGTCACATAGTTGCACATTTCTACACTGTAGAATGAGAGCAGTGGAATGCACACCTTCGCTCATGAATTTAACTCAGCTTTCTCTCCAGCACAAGATCCAAACCAATGAAGAAGGCAGTAAGCTGCGGATTGTCACCAACTAGCTGTACATGAAGTTAGGCTGAGTTTTCCTCTCCATGAGCCAGCTGCCAGGGGCAGAGCTGGACTGAGAAATCCAGATGGGAAGTGTCCCACGTGCCAAAATCCTGAACCTGGGCTGGTCAGGAAGAAAAATCCATTTCTAACTGTACTTTCATTATGACTGTTTTTTTCATTTAATGTTCCCTTGGTACCCCCCACTTTCCCCTCTAATTGTGTTGTTGCAAAGGAGGAAAAGCAATAACATTTTGTGCATGTGACCAGCAGCCAGTTCCTTCTTGAAAACCCCCACTAAGGATGAAGTACTCTGAGTGCTTCCTAAATCCACCACCCTACTTTGAAAAAGATTTACCGAGATTCACAGATATAATTTATCTGAACAAACTAATAAAAGTGCAATGCATCACATGCACACGTAAGCACAGCCTCCCTTTGTGTGCTCCCAGAGAGTTTACCCCCACCACATGCACAACCCCCACTGTGAGAGTTGCACTTTATAGATTCAAGGACAGCTCTTTCCAAGAGGAGCAGAGATGTTGCCAAGATACCAGATGCGGTTCTATTCAAGACCACTCATAGGAGCAATTCAAGATGAAATCAAATTAGATGTGTTGGTTATACATAGCACAGCCTGCTCGGGATACTAAATGACAGAGTTTGCCAATAATTAAGTGAAATCTCAGAGATGATGAGTCCCCAGAGCTCTCTAGGTTATGTCGGCCTAATTCTAAGTGTCATCATTATAGCAGCAGAGCAAAATACTCTACATAGGCCACTGAGATGGAATTTTTACTGTGAATATTAGTTTTTCATAGCCAGTGCTACAGGGCAGCAGTGAGCTTCATTACATGTCTTCTGCTATTATACTTGTTTAACCTTTCCCTGTTATAAAGCTCCTGAAACCTTATTCCTGCTCGATAATTGATAGTTAGCACTTACTGTCTGTAGCAGTATTCATATTCAAAGCACTTTAGAAGGAGCTCATTAATCTCTCCAAGCCCTCTCCCATGGAGGTGTCCAGCATAATTACTCTAGTTCTGCAGAAGGGGAAACTGAGGCAGAAAGATTATGACTTAGCCTGGGGGTAGAGGACAGTGTTACAGCTGCCACTGATAGAAGAACTGGCTGAATTTGTGTTGTCAGGAAGCAGATAATTCTCAAATTCACTTTGGTGTTGGAGGTGCAGGATGCCTCCCTGAAACTGCAGAACTGCTGAGCACACTGTGAGCACCAAGAGGAGGCTGGAAGGTTCCACAGACGGCTGGGAAAAGTGCCATCTCCCGGTGGTACTTCAGCTTCACGGGCAGCCTTACTTGAGACCACAAGAAGGGCCCGCCACGGGCATCGCTGCCTCTTTCCATCCTTATAGCCAGGGCTGGACAAATCTGCTCAAGGAGCACAGTGGCCCACTTTGCAAAAGGATTCAGAGCAGGACATTGGCCTCTCATGGACAACAGTTGCATGGAAAGGACCAGACCAACAGCGCTGCAGAGCCTCCACAGGCCCCATCTGGCCATGTCTTCCTTCTCCCTGTGGAGTGACACAGGCAGCTCTGCTCCCACTGCTCGAGCAACACGTGGGCAGCAGAATGCAAAACAGCATCTCCAAGATGGCCAGGAGGAAGCTGTGAAATGGATAAAAGGTTCTGATAAAGATCTTGGATTGATAGTCATTTTGCTAAAAGATTCAAATGCAAGAGGCTTTTAATTAAAAACTGGAGCACTCGAAGCTGTCTTACCAAAGAGGTAATAAAATTATTGACTCGATCACTAATAAAAGCAACCAAAGCAAAGAGTTTAAATGATTTCCACAGACTGTTCTCCAGCTGAAGGTTATAGTTAGAGAGTCAGGAGTGCAGCTGAGCCAAGTGAGGTCAAGCACGTTGGGCCTTAAGGCCTCTGCCTGCTTTTCAGTCTTCCTTTTGTTCTTATAATTCGATTATAAAGACACCTCCCCCTCAAGAACCATTTAACTGTCTTGTAAAATGGTTTGTAAACATTATTATTTCTCTGTAAATTGCCTCCTAAAAGCAGCTTTCAGCATTTCAGGCAGTGTGGATTTTGTTCAGGCTTCCCCATGCCTTTAGTTCCCACTTGTACACTGCATGTACATGGGATGCACCAGAGATCTCCCACAGCATCCCCTAGCTGTGCAAAATTTGATGGCTGTAGGTGGCAGCTGGTGGAACAGTGGGATGGGAGCTGGGCCTGCAGTGCTCTGCCTCTCAGTCACCATTGTTCCCTAAGTTTTCCCCAGGTTTTCTTTATTCCATTTCTAATTGAGGCCAAAAGAGGGAAAATTTGTGTGTGCCCACAAATTCCTGCACACTGAGTCCAGATATCCCAATTCCTTCTGTCATGAATGAGCAGGAAGTTTTGCTGGCCTGCAAATGCCTGTGCAGGTTCATAGAGTTAAACACTTCTAAGGTATAGGGGTTTTTTATTCTTTTTTTTTTTTTGACAGACATATAGTTGTAAAACAGGAACAGGCAGGAACTGGTGCTGGCTTCCAAATGCAAAACTTCTGCAGCTTGCAGTCCTGCTGTTTGCAGCATCCACTGACCAAAAGGAAAACACCCATAATTTGGAGACCTTGTAGGGCTGGGTCTCGTGGCACAATCTTTCAGTCTGGGTAAAAAGGCAAAAAAAAAGTTATTTTCTCCTTTCAAGAAGGAGAGAATTTGAATGAAACCATTCCTCATTCACAATTGTGTGTAATTGCCCATGAAAGAAGATAGATATCCAGAAGGGATTAATAAACTTTTAATCAGTTTAAGCAAAAAACTCCGTATCATGGCTTTAGGGTCTTAAAAATGACTTAAGGGTCTTGGATTCCTGTCTGCATCATGAGGGCTTTGATACCTTTATAAAACAAGCCCAGAGCGGCAGCATTCAGAAGCGAGAGACTCAGCGTCATAGCCAGCAGCATTCCCATTTGGAAATGAAGCTTCACAGGTGTCACGTGAAGTCCCAGGTAACAGATCACTGCTTGGAGATGAGCCATGGAGTACAGTGCCTGGGATTCTTTTCTGCAGTCGTGGGGGCTGTAGATTCACTTGTATGTGTCTAAACCAGCTGCAAACCTGGTGGCACTTGCTAGATGGCAAGGGGGGTTTCAGCTGAGAAAGTGCTTTTATTACTGTAAAAAATTAATGCAAAATGTCAAATATTTCACACCCAAGCCGATACTGGCAAAAAGCCAGAAATAGTCTGGTTTCGCTTGGGGTGTGAATATGTTTGATCATCTGTAATTCAAAAGCTTTGATTTCAAAGGAAAGAGTGTGTCGCAACAGACTTTGTAGTGATAAATATAATCTGTGCCACTGCTCTCCCAAAAGGGGTTTCCCACAGTTCTATAGTAATGTACAGTTCAAAAGGCCATGCTGAGATTTATGGAGCGATATATTAAAAAATGGCATACAAGTCACTTTGCTCAGCTAACGTAGGTTTGACTTGCAGCCTTTGCAGCTCTACAGGACTGAAGAAGCAGCCACAGGTCCGGGTTGCCAGCTGGTCCTGGTGATTAGTGCATGTGTTAGTTGTGGTCATTCTGACCTGTACCAGCCTTTAATCTAGCAGTTCCTCAGCTGTGTCTCTGGAGAGTCTGTAAGCGTTGAAAAATATTTGACCAGGAGATCTGGTCAGTTTGGAGGAAAGGACAGAATCTGATTTAAACCAAGGGAGTCTAAGCAGCTGGTGACAGCAGTGAATTTCGCCCTCTGTGTGGATTTATGGTTGTGACAAACTGCTCTTGCACTCTTCAGAGGGCATCCTGATTTCTTCCTGCTGCATTTTAGGCCTCACTCAAGTTCTAACCTACTGTTAAGGCAGTAGTTTTTCCTTGTGGATTTCTACTGGATGCCCCAAAATTATTTCTCTAAAGACAGGAGGAAAATCTCTGCTAATTTTATTAGGAACATCTTGGACATACCGTAAGATATGTTCTGTGATAGTCTTAACAAGTTTGTTTGTGTTTGAAGCCTCTAGATGAGGCCTCACAAGTCCTGAAGTCATTGCCCAGTGTCCATTTAGAGATTTAGATATATGCAGTGTCTGTCCATAATAGAAAGCCTTTCCATCAATTTTCAGTGTGCACCCTGAATGACCTTGAGGTACAGGAATTTGGGAGCTATGTGAAATGTTAGATTTGCTAAATGGATTGGAATTACCAGCAGTAAGATTCAATACCAAATGTGGGACTTTTCAAGCATCTGTAAACAAAAGTATGCACCACAGATTTTCTGTCTGTAGATCTTCAGAGGTTGGAACAGTCTGCAGAAGAGCAGCAGAAATTTTGTTATTGAAGAGCTTCCAATAATTTCATGCATAAAAGGCAAGACATCAAACAAGGCTTCACAATCTCTGACCCTTAAGATGATGGAGCTTGCCAAGAACTTTCTTTGACCCATCATAATGCTCTAGTAAACAGGCTTCTCTGGACTGCCTTCCTCAATGAACTGTATGTAGCACACAGCTGGAATGATGCTGAGTCTGCCTGAGGTCAGTACACATGGAGATTTGCTAACTCTTAGTCATTTCATTCATTTTTAAATGAAGAATGATTTTTCCTCTTGGTTACTTGCTGCAATAATTCAGTTCTTCATGACATAAATGTGCGGGAATGTGGTGCATGGGTAGCTGGCTGGCATGAAGGGCTGTCATCTATTACAGACTTAACGTGTTTACAAAAAGGGACATACAGAAATACAGCGGAATTGCTCTGTTGGGCTTAGTGCCTGTGAGAGTCCAGCCAGGTTGCTGTATCTGGTTCTGGATTCTGCAGATTGAAAAGAACAAAACTGGGGAGAGATGAGAGCAAGAGGGAGTGTCAAAATGTTGGAAAACACGACCCAGCAGGGAAGGCTGAAAGAGCTGTCTTTTCTGACTTTAGAAAAGTGATGAGGGTAGCAACACTGTGTAAATGCTGTTTTTATTTGACATTCAAAGTGTCAGTCACTCACTCTTCAGGTTCAGTGACACAAAGCAAAAGGCAGTTGTCTCATTTTCACCAAATAGACCAAACAGTAGGGCTTCCATTCTGAGCATATGGAGAGCTAAGCAGTGGAACAGGTTAGTGGGGGGGATGCGGAACTGTTCCCTAACATTATAAATGAAGCCTGCCATGAAAACTCCAAAGCAATGAGATAGTTGATGTTTGAATCTGTGCTTAGAAAAACATATTTTAGAGATGTGTGTCACCCTGAAAACCACAGTGAGCAATACTTTGTCTGCAGTTGAAAGAAAAATGAGATTGTTTTATGACAGCATCACTGCTACAGCATTCCATCTCTAGATGCAGTCCCGTATCTATTGGTTTTCCTGACCTGCTCTAATTATGCTCTATCAGCATCAAAAGATGCCTTTCTTACAGTACATGCACACCACCACTCGAGAGCATATACACTGATATTAAAACTGCTGTCTAAAATGGTTATTACCTTAAAATGGAGCTTATTCTCACTCCTTAATAACAAGTGTTACGTAGAAAGTGCTTTCAAAAAGTAATCTATCAATTAGCTTTATTTTCGTAGCAGCTCTGAATATTTGAGGTCATTAACAAATTAAAAATGAAATTTCTTGCAAAATCTACTTTACAAAAGAGTTTTGACATTCTTATCCAAAGTATCTAAGTTTTCCAGAGCTGTCTGTACTAAGTTATTCAGACAAATACCAAAAATTTAATAGTGCAGGACAAATCATATTGGGTGCAGATGCACAACAATTAAAACAAATTTGCTGTCGTTGCAAGCAATTAGGATGAATTCTGGTCTGAAGTTGCAAGGCCCCTGGATTTCAAAGAGATAATAGTAACTTAATCCATGTGATTGCTTCTGTCTTGTTCTTTGACATTGCTGTGATTGCCTATTCTTCTTTAGTCCAAAACAACTGAGACAAAAAGGAAAAGTCACGTATGTTTTCATAAAAAAAGGGCAATACGGGATGTTAAAAAAATGTTTCATCAAAGGTGGTACCATTTAAAATGCTAAGCAGATACTGGACAGGTGACAAATTCCAGTTCGTACTCAGTGTTTTTATGTAAGATCTTTCAAGTTTTCATTTGCCAGGCACTTGTTTAATTTTTTTCATGTATTCAGTTAGTCATATTCAGTTCTATTTTATGTCCACTTCTTGTGAATCACTTGACAGATGGTCTTCTATAAGCACTTCCCTCTGGGGAAAGTAAATTTTAAGTCATAATAAGAACATAAGACCTGCCATGCTGGATCAGAGCAAAGGTCTATCCAGTCCGTGTGCTGATTCTGGCAGTAGCCCAGAGTAGAATGCTAGGTTTCAATGGGCACGGATTTGATCTTTCAGTGAGTACTAAGCAGAAAGTGAAAAGGAATTCCAAGAGCAGAAAACCAGAAGAAAAAGCAAGGATTTCTCCCTGTGCCTCAGACATAGCTCGAGGTCTCTGCCCAGCAATACATATCACGCGCATGCTTTCCCTCACAGGGGGCACTGAGGTGGTGAAACCTGCTTAGCGATGGCAGCTACGTTCTGAGGCCCCACCGCGTACAGCTACTCTGGAGGACTGCCTTCAGATTTTATGTTGTAGAATGGAAGTGTATAATTAAACTCTAGCAATGTGAAAAGAACTTGTTGGAGAAGGATGAGAAGAAGACAAGCAAGTTGGTGTAGGTGCAGTTTGAACCCATGCTGAACACTTAGAAATTTGGACTGGCACAAAGTACACCGTCAATAGCTGAAACATTTCTGTTACTTGCAGCAGTTCTGTATTTTTCCACTGAGATTGTACTTAAAAGTGCTCGGGATTTATCTTATCTTTTTAATTGCTGCTATTTCAATTAAATTTTGTCATAACAGACACCTGGAGACCCAAAAGGAATTTGAACAGGTTGTGGGCAAATAAAATAATTGTGGAAATCATAAAGTTTACCCCTACTGGCCACTGTGGAATAAACTGCATACAGGGTGCATGTTTTTTGTAACCTTAGTGCTTTTGGGAAACTTCAGAAAAAAAGGAGTTTCCCTGCCAAAAATCTGTAAGGATCACTGATAATTTGTTGATCAGCATTAGGTTCATTAGATCCATGCACTTCATTATCTGATTAATTCAGAAGCAGGTTTGTAATCAGTGATGAAATGTTTAAGATTCTTCTGCTCTGGCCTCCACAACCTTCTCATTAGATAAGCTCATTAGATAAGCTCATCAGATTGAATTTTCCACCATGCTGTTTATTGTAGCTCTAATGGAAGAGAGTCACTTTAAAATTACACACTTGGCAGGTAATTTCTAAAAGCCATAAGCTGTGGAATCGCTGTTCTCTCATTGCCTTTCTACAGAAAGGTAAATTGTGATGATTTATGTTAGAATTTGCAGAGCTATTTTGCAACACAACATGTAATGAAATGCTACTGAAAATATTGGGTTTTTTTGTCTTTGCCATTCTTCTTGTCACCTGCCTGATCTTTCAGAGTTATTGTGTGGTGTGTGATGAGCTGAATTTCATACTCATACTTTCCCATCTTTGTGATTTGTTTTTGTTTGGTTTTTGTGTTGTTTTTGTTTGGTTGGTTTTTTTTAGAGCATTAAGTGCTTCCTTCTCATGCTCTTATCTTGGGATGAATAACAATAGTAAAAATACCAAGACAAATTTTTGGTCCTCATGTTTCACATATTGGTTGCTATCATCCATGTAGTGCTGAAGGGCATGGTTTTGGTCATACAGCGAGGAACCAGTCAGCCCTGAATGTGCCAGCCTCAGGCTGGATCCTCCTCTGGGGATTTGTCTTTAGTCACACTCATTTCATGAATAAGCAGCAAGCTGCATAACGCCAGCTCTGCTTCCTCCACCTCCGTGGATGTGACAGCTGGAGTAGGAAGCGCCACGTGCACCCGGGTCATGGGAGTGAAATGTGCTGCTCAGGAAAAGGTCAGGGGTAAAAGTCATAGCAAAATATATCCCCTTAAAGTGGATGGCACTCTTGCTTCTCCTTGCTTAAAATAATATTGGGGTTTTTGACATACTGAAATCTATTAAAACTAAGCTGGTCTTCTGTGACATCATTCCACAGGGTCTACTCCACTGAAGGTGCGTGGAGATAACTGAGCTCAGAACATAGGAATGCTGTAAGCACTGCTTGTGAAGTGCAACGACTGGTGCCCAGACTGTGTCTAACAGTATTTCGTGGAGGAAATTCTTCTCAAGTGACACATCGTGGTTTTGGATGAATTTTGCAGGGTTAACACGTGGACCACCGCTCTGTCTATCAGCGCCACTCCTCCACGGTTGTGCTGTGTACCTGCATGCCTGTAGGGCTGAATTTACATGAGCCCATGTGTAGGAGCTCACTTTCATTTCTCTCAAAATCCACTGCCAAACAATGCCATCTTTGTCCTTCAGCTGTCCAGTGTTTCAGTGAGTTTCCAAGTCCCTTGCAGGTGGTGAGATTCAGGACAACTGCACAGAGCTGCAGTCATATGTCACAAGAAAGGCAGTATTACACCTGTTGCTGTGTTGCTCTCTGTTTCATCCGGCTCAGCACCGCTCACTGTGAGCTCCATCCCATGACCCAGGTTTGCCCTCCCAGTGGCAGGCAGCCCAGCTCAGCACTGTGGGGCCTGGCTCGTTTTCCTGTTAGTTGCTACAGGCTGATATCTGGCCTGGAGATCCATGTGGATAGGGCTGATCCTGGCTTTCAGCAGCTACACAGCACCCACACAGCCACCCCTAAGCTGTCCTCCACCCTTCTCCACCTGGCCCAAACTTCAGAACACATGCTTGCTCTATACCACTGGATTATTCCATTGTTGTTGTTATTTCCTAAACTAGTAGCTATACATCTAGAGAAACAGATTTTTGATAGCTTCCTCAGCCCTTTCTACACTGCTTGAGCTCACATCATCTTTACTAAAGGTTTACTGTGGTAAAAAGACTCTCTATGATTTATCTTAAAATAGAGATCCAATTATTGTTCAAATTTCTGCAGCTGTGAGAAATATAAGAAGTGATGTAATGCAGGAATGAAGAACAAGGCTTTTGATTAGAGTTCCACTTAAAAAATATGTTTGTAACACTAAGACCCACTTGGGACAGAAGTGATATTTAATGCAGATGTCCCTCCCACAAAGGGTGCTCGTTCCATGGGCTCTGCTGCCATCTCATGGCTTCATCACCAAGTTCTGAACTCAGTCATTTGAAGTGGCTCACTTTTTGCGGGGGTAATGCAACTTTAGTGGCATGTGTTCTTTGGTTTAGATTGGTTTTCTTACCGGTTTGTTTTTATTCGTCACAGAAGTGTAGGACATTACTCTGCCCAGGGAGTGGTGGAGTCACCGAGCCTGGGGGTGTTCAAGGAAAGGCTGGATGTTGTGTTGAGGGACATGGTTTAGTGGGAGCTACTGGGAATAGGTGAACGGTTGGACTGGATGATCTTGAAGGTCTTTTCCAACCTTGGTGATTCTATGATTCTATGATTCTATGATTCTTTTGTCTGGCTTTTCTTTTTTCTCCTCCAATCATGGAATAAATTGATTATGATAGAGAAAGGAGTAGTGGACTACTTCTGAGGCATCTAACCAACTGAGAAAAGCAGCTTTATACCTATAGTAAGCTTAAGGTTTTTGTGTTCTCTTTTTAAATTAGCTATAAAATGAACAGTTTAGTTGCTCTTGAAGATGTACTTAACCCCTGCTGATCATATGTAGCTCCCTAAAGTGTGCTCTAAATGAGTTAGAACCACTTTGAAATCTGAGTTTTGTCTATTCTGTAAATCAGCATGTCTAGGAATCCCAGATGCAAGGACAGACCAGGACAGAAATCCTTCTAGCTCACTGCCCTGCCCGTGGCAGCAGCATATGCCCTACCTGGGGGCAGTGTGCAGACCCCAGTCATTCACCTCATCCTTCCAAGCATCTGTAATTGCATCTGGGCATCAATTAGAGATGTTTGGTGAGAATTATTCCCTGCTTATTTTTTTTTGTTTCTGTTTATGGACCTGTCACCCATCTCAATTAGTTCATTTTTGAACTTGCTGAGTTTTGCCTCTTCTACAGCTCATGGTAGGGAGCTCCAGAAGAGAAAAGTAGTGCTTTGGCTGTTACTGATTTCTGATTAGTTTCACTGTATGTAGTTTAGTTCTGTGTGCACCTTAGCTGCTGCCTTTATGATTTTTGTAAGCTCAACCGTATTCTTTCTCAGCCTCCACCTCTGCAGGTAGAAGAGCTCTGGCCATTTCAACGTCTCTTAATATAGCAGATGTTCCATCCCCTTGATCACTGCCCTTCGCTTTACCACTTCTTATTCTGTTGCATTTTTTCTTGATTTGTAGACCCATATTTTGTATTCAAGTTGTTGGTGTGATCAAGTTTAATATACCAACAAATTATTTTTTCTTAGTTCCTCCCATTCAGATTTCCTGATCTATTTTGTCTCTTTTCAGCAGTCTGTAGGGAACTGTTGAGTCATGGCCTGAACCACTAATTGAACACCTGGGGAAAGGACCAAGGCAGCCCTGAGAGTACAGGTGAAGGCAATAGACCTGCGTGACCATTAGGGGTGGAGCCTGGCTGCACCTCTCTTAGACCTCATTTGAGGGCTGACTGCCGCTGGGGAAGGCTCTCTGCTTAGATATCCCTCCCTTGTGGAGTTTTCCCTGTGAGACAAGATCTTGGGAGATGAGTGAGCGCTTTCCTTTTTTCTTTGTAACACCCTTCCATCGTGCTAGTCCCTTTGTCGTGTCACCTCCTGTATCACCACTTCACTGCATTGATCTTTCTGACTGTTGAGAGTCCATTTCATGACAGAAGTTATACACAGAGATTATTTATTTATTTGTTTGTTTTAAGTTTTCAAGGGTCAGGCTATTTTGTTATTCACATGTTTGGGAAGTTTGTTTAGGCTTTTTTTCTTATTTTGAACAGTTATGGTCCTAAAATGGTGATAGAAAATGATCTTTGGAAGAGAGCAGGCATAGACGTGATGTCTTCAAGGGACTGGCAAGCCCTGCAAAATAGACACCAAAACATGTATTTTGGATGCTCTCCACTGCCAGAAAAAATAATGGGTGCAACCTGGAAACAACAACAACAAATTTCACAAATGCAGAAAGGTCTGCAAAACTTTGTATAACTAGCAGCCTGTGTCCTGTCACTAACAGGGAGGTAAGAGTTATAATTGAAATTCTGTCTGAAAGTAAATTCTTTTTGCTTTAATATCAGACAGCATTTCATTACTACCAGTGAATTATATCCAGGAGAAATGCAGTAATGTGACTGTGGCTGCACAACCCTTGCCAATAAATAAGGCACTGCTCATCAGTGCTGGCAGCAGGTATGTGAGCTGCGTGCAATTGTGTCGACTTCCTTCAACACCTTGCATTAAGAGAGGATGTCAGCATCAGGTGGTAACTTGTGAGGACAGCTGCACCCAGCAGTGATTTCTTAAGAGCTGGCTGGGCTATTGTTAGTTAGTGTGGGTGGTGTTTTTTCTTGTCGAAGGAAGTGTAGATTATCTTAGTAATTATCCCAGGTACTTCTGACATTCTCTTACAAGCTATAAAAACCATGGATTAAAATTACAGATAGTAATTCAGATTTCTCTGCAGTTCTTTTAGTATTGCCTTTTGTGCATAACTCAGTGCAGATATGGGTGAGAGCCTGAATGAGTTCTCTGAGATGTGATGGTCCTGGAGAACTATACAGCTGAATAAAGATGAGATGAAAACGTGGATAGAATTCTGACAAATACATAAATACAGATAATAGCTGAAGCAGCTCATTTTTCATATCTGTGAATATCCGTAAAATAATCTTAAAGAACTGTTCTTCCAAGTCACCATGGTCTCAGACACAAGTATTTCTGAACTTGAGCAGCATGTAATCTGAAATAGCCCTCTTAGCCAATGTCAGTTCTTCAGTACCAGTGTCACATCACAAGTCCTCAGCCTCTGCCACTCCTATTCTCACACTATGTGCAACTGATAGACACATGGAGCCCCCATCTGCCACACACTGCGTATGTTAGACCTCTCCTGCTATCAGGATGATAGCATAAGATCATAACTCTAAATAGTTATGATGATACAGCCTGAAAGATGTTTACCGTTTCACAACACCTGTGTGAAGAGGTGAGCATTAAGATGGCTTCTACGTATGCTGTATACTTCTTAACAAATGTTGAGATTTGGAGCAATAAACATTATTATAACATGTAGATGTAAAATCTTGATTATCAAATAGCTGTTAGGGGAGTTGTAGCTAACTGTTGAGTCACGGCCTGAAGCACAGATTGAGCACCTCGGGACAGGACACGGTCAGCCCTGGGAGCACAGGTGAAGGCAATTCAGTTGTGGGACAGGAAGGGGCGCAGCCTGGCTGCACCTCTCTTAGCATTTAAGGGCTGAGTGCCGCTGGGGAAGGATCTCTGCTTGGAGATCCCTCCTTGGTGAAGCTTTTCCTCTGAACCTGGAATCTCCTGATACAGGTGAGCAATCTTCTTCCTTTTCCTTATTTATAGTGCCTTTCTGTCATGCTGGTCCTTCTGCTGTTCGCCTCTGGTGAAACACCTTTCCCGTCGCTACAGGATGATCCTAATGGGTACTGTAATCCTTGTTCTTCAGAACCGATCACTTCTGTTGCATCCCCGCAAGTTTTTGAGAGCCTCTTATAGTACTTTATGTATTTCACGTTTACTTTGCTTTTTCATGATGTCCGTGTCCGTAAGGCCTATTTTAAAGCACAGAACTTCTTCGGATGATAGCAGTAACTTTGCTGCGGAGCAGCGCCACCTCAGCGAGGACAGCGGCGAACGGCGCAGGGAGCGATTCCGGCGGCCCAGAACGGCGTCCGGCGGCGTTTCAGATGCGAAGCGGCAGCCGAAGGCCACAGGATTCCAGCCGCCGTACCTGCGGCCCCGCGTGAAGCACCCGGCTACCGTGACGGACCGCCGGCGGGGACCGGAGCCCGGCGATCCGCGGACCTGAGGGCACAGCTGGGGCCAGCCGGTAGCCTCCCGCTCTCTCTTCTCCCGGGAGCGCTCCGGGCACGCACGACCCAGCTCGCGCCCGGACAATGGGCGAAGCCCCGCGCTCGACCCGCCCTCCGTCCCGCCCGCCGCAGGAAGCGCGGCGCCGAGCGCCCTGCCCGCCGCCATGCATTGTGGGGCGGCGGTAGCAGAGCCAAGATGGCGGCCAGCAGGAGGCTGATGAAGGTAACAGCGGCGCCGCGTCGGGAAGGGCCGCGGGACGGGCGGCCCCCGCCTCTCCCTCACCCTCGGCGCTCCTGTGAGACCGGGCTCCTCGCCTCTCCCTGCCGCGGGCCGCTTAAGGGGCCTCTTCCCGTCCCCGGCCCGGGGCGGCCGGGCGGGAGCGGTCGGCGCTTGGGCCTCGGCCGTGAGGGGCCGCGCCGCCGCCTCGGCCCCGCGCCGCGCTCTGGCATCTCGCCTCGGCCGCCGCTCACCGCCAGGGGCGGCCCGGGAGGGGTTCGGAGAGTGCCGCGAGGCCGTGCGGAGCGGGCTGGCCCCCTCCCTCGGGGGGCTCCCGCGGTGACTAAGCAAAGAGGAAGGGCCGAGGGGGAAGGAAACGGCGCGGCCGGGACGCCCCGCGCCCGGCCCATCCCCGGGGCGGCGTGACGGCCGGGCCCTCCCGGCGGGCCGCGCTCGGCCGGGCAGGGAGCGCGGGGGCGTCCCGTGCCCTCTCCGCCCCTCGGCCGGGGGGTTCCGCTGGCCCCGCTGTGGGGGGAGGGGGGGGGGGGTCTCGGCGCCGCAGTTTGGTGGGGGGACCGCCGCGCCCGCGTGAGTCAGAGGCTTATCGAGGTGAAGCGTGGACCCGGGTTCAGAAGTTGCCTCGCTCGCTCCGGGCGTGGTGATGGATTTGTCTTCACTGCGATATGCTGACGAGGAGGGAGATTCTTATGTGCGGACAGCCTTGAGCGTGAGTTTCCACGAAGAGAGCATATTTACTGTAAAATACCGTTTGTGGTGAAAATTGGTACATAACAGTGCTGCTAAACTTCTCCTTCAGTAGCAGATTTAGAGGTGCCCTTAAGGCTGTGAGCCCTGGAGGGTTAGGGTTCTGCTGGGGGCTGTAGGTTGTTCGAGGTTACGTTTCCATGGCTGATCGCATCCGTGTGCACGTGAGCAGTCGCTTTTGAGGAAACCCGTAACTCAGCATTGCTTTCACAAGACTCATTTTGTCACCTTAATTGTGCCATGTAGGCATCAAAAATTAAGTAGTAAATATAATATGTGCGGAGTCATTCAGATATGTATTAGATCAGCAGGCGTAAGGCCTTGGTTCTCCTGAAGGCTTCTGAGGAGGTGGCGCTTGGTTTTTATTTCGTTTCTGATAGCTGTTATTTTTTGGTCATAGTTTGAGAGCCATCAGCATATCTGCAGCTTTGTATTTGAATTAGGTTCTTTGTTTCAGATAGGATAGGTGTAGCTTCTTGCAAGGCAGTTTTAATGCCTGCTCTGTTGTTCAAAAGCACGTCAGTATTTTTTTCTTAGAGGAGAAATATCTAACTCAATGTCAAAGTATTTAGTACAGAACATGAAAATATGAGAGGCAAGAAAGTTTGTCCTTAAATTTACGGAGCCCTTGTGCTTCTCAGCCCCTCACGCAGTCCCCGGTGCTCCTAAAGCATCACGTAGTGCCTTGGTCTTTCACTGAAATGCCATCGAAATGGTTTTGACGATGTGACCTTTTCTAGAAAAACAGTGGCAGTTTCTTTTCAGAAGGAGCGGTGTAGGAAGGAAGGAGACATTGATAACTTCCCTCTTACGTTTTTACTTTCATTTTTATTGCCTTCTGTTTATGGACCGTGTGTGTCATGTGCTTTTTTTTATGCCACTCCAACAGCTGCGAGATGCTTTATCGCATAACTTATACAGGCTGTTCAACAAGCAGCTTCATTTGTTCCTTTTGTGGCATCAGATCAGCCTGTTGTGCTCTAAGTTTGCTATTCATCTGGATAGGAACAGACTGGAGCTCTTATAACTCAAGTATACCAGCCTGATACTGTTGTTTAGGTTATAAAGTGGAAATTTGCTGATCTCAAGTCTTTCACTTTCAGAATTTTGCACTATGAAAGAGCCTATGGGATTCCAAACTCAGGACCATGGGATGATGGGTGATTCCATGTGTCACTGAATATCCAAAAAACAAAACAAAAAAACAATACTAATAATAAGGTACAATAACCATTAATTGGGTTGGTCTCTTCCAACTCAATTAGTTCTCTTTTTCTGGGGGGGCTAAACATCAACTTTGTCTTTTGTAGCTGAGAATGAATCTTTTATAGGTCGCATAAAATAAAGGCATTTCCATTTCCGTGAGATCTTGCCAACATTTTGAAGTGCTGTAATCTTTCCTGAATACGTGTCACACATCAGTCACTCATGAGTCACGATGCCACAGAGACTGGTGAAGTTGATTCATAATAACATGCAGCCTGCCCACAGGCAGACGGGAGTGTTATTGTAGTTGCCACCTTTCAGGTGGAAGTGGGTTTCCTCTTCAGATTATGGACTCTTCAATTTGCAAACCTCCTTGTGAAAGAAGCACTGAAATTTTGCTGTCTTACAGTTAGTTTTAACATTTAAGTCAGGTTATAATGTGCATAAGATTGCCTTGTTACTGCACACTGTGTGCAAATGGCCTGTCTTAGGCCAAGGCCCTAATTTATGTCCTCTCTTAGCAGGGCTTTATGTGATGGTCTGGTCTAACTGTTTTCTGTTTGTTCAAGTCTTTCTGCGAGCGCACCCAGGTTAGTAAAAATGTGAAACATTCTTAGCTAATGAACTGTGCTCCAGCAGCATTTGAGGTGGAGTTTTGATCTCTGAGCCACCATTGCACCTCTTCAAAGAGCCGCAGCTGACAGATCGCCACTGTTTGTGGAATATGAGAGGTGGGAATAAGGCAGCCTGCACCAAGGGTATGTCGTTATGGGTTTTCCCTTGTAGGATGGGACTGAGAACCTGGCAAACGCAGCATAGTTCAGCTTAAGAAAGCAGCTCGTTCTTTGCTTTTGGGGGGCTGCTTTGCTTCATGACTGTTTCTTGTGAGGAGCACCTTTTCCCCAAACACACGTGATGGGCAGTACATCTGCAGGAGACATGTGAGAGATTTCACTGAAGGGCTTGCAATTTCCACTCACTAACATGAAACAGGCTCTTTTCTGGAGTTGAGTGATCTGAAGGGAAGCAGTGCATAGCTGCAGAGGGGGAGGCTCTCGTTGCTGAGCAGTCGCCGCTTGGCGTCAGCAGTGTGTGGTAGTCAGGCACAGGCAGCACTCATCGCAGTGGTACTGAGCTGCCCTGGGTCTGCAGCTCCTTCTTCCAGTGCTCATCTGCAGTATGATCGAGCTGACGTCTGTGCTTTTGCTTCCTGGCTTTTAAGTGTTACGAGGGTTTATAGCGGTAAGAATTGAAAATAGATTTAAAGAGTAGGTAGCGATTCTTTAAATCTCTGTTTTCAATCTGCCTCCATGATTGCATAGTCAGACGTGTGCCACCGTTGAACTCAGTGATGAAACCCAGGGCTGCCCTGCTGCAGGTGGCCTGCAGAGTGCTGCAATCTCCTGAACAGCAAGACTGTCCCCAGGAAAGGTGCTACAAACAACTCTGTGTGTGTCCAAGCTTCTCCTTAATGAGGGATGGAAGGCCTCATGCCATACGTGGTTGTTTGCATGTGAGTGAGAGCTGATTCCTTCTTCAAAAATGAAAATTGAGAAAAAGGTTTATAATCAAAACTTTAAGAGAACACTTATGAGTGAAAACCAGATGTAAACATTTTGCCAAAAAGTAAAATTACTCAATAAAAGCATGTGAGCATATGGAACTGCAGTATCACAGCCTCTTGGTTTCAGAAACTCTGTAACAGCTCCTAAATGAGCTGGAATCTGGTTTGTTTTCTTTTTTGGTTTTGTTTGTTTTGCTTCTTTGTTTTTAACATTTCTCAGCAGTACACAAGATTCAAAAGTCAAGCTGGAGCTCCTTATCGGTGTTTTGGAGCCTATTTAGCTTTGTCGCACATCTTTTAGGTAATGCACAAACAGATAAACAAATTGTAAATGTTAGGTAAGCAAAGTGTGCAGTCATTTCGGCAGACCTTTGTTTTCATTTATGAATTCAATAGCATCTGCAGCTTAATGCAGAGCTTCTTGCAGTCGATAAACTTAACCATTTCAGTCTCCACTGAATCTTCCTATCCATTTTGTTTCTTTTTAGCCAAGCCCCCAAACTTCAAAGATGTGTAAGCAAAACAGTTCCAGGGCTGTGCTGGACGCCAAGTGGTTGGTGGTTTGGTGGCTTGGTTGTTTTTTGTTGTTGTTGTTGTTGTTTTGTTTGTTTTTTTTTTTTTTAGCCTTCAATGAATTTTGAGGAGTAGGAGTTCTAAAAATTGTTGTAATCTATGGCTCTAGGTGTGACTCTGGCATTCCAGCTTTCTTCTAAAAGGCGGGTACATTTTACTCAATGATCTTTAGGGTCTCTTCCAACCCAAGGCATTCTGTGATTTTAAGGTGATGTCACTTCATTTTCTATTTCAATCATTTGAATTCACAATGAATACAATCATTTGTGCTGTTCAAAGCAAAAAACTGAAACTTTATGTATTGGTTATGTACGAGAAAGGTAGCGTGTGCATCCAGGCCTGCTGCCAGCGCTCTTCCCCAAGGCTGAGGTTACCCCAGAACAACTTCCTCCTTCCCACGTGCTGGGCAGAGCGTGTTGTCTGTAATAAGTGGGAGCAAAGCGGCCAGGTTGTGGGAAGTTAAAGATGACTTAAACTTCTGCAGTATTCGAACCTTTGGTTAGGCTGCTTCTGTGTGCCTTTAATGATGTTGCTTGACAAAGGGGTGGAGGACAGAAGAGGAATTACTCTATTCACTGCCTGCCTGGACTATTAGGATTTATTTTAAAATAAATATCCGGACTGTATTCTTATACCCCATAAAGTAATTTTTGACCCTCTAAGATTAGCTCTCAGCACTGAAGCATTAACTTCTAATCTAATGCTGTTTGGTGACATTTGGTAGTTCATTCACTTCTTCTAACTGTGCCTATATCCTTGAGTTGTCTGCTTCTGTAGTTCTGAGACCATTTAGGCCTTTATTGCGAGTTCCCACCCCTTTTTAATCCTGAGTTCTTAATCTCCTGTCACTTCTGATGAATAAAATATATAGAAATACATAAATACATAAAAACACTAAAAATATGAATTAGAAATAAGAGTAATACATTGCAAATATGCTTCTAGGGTAAGAAAAGCCCCTGCTAGGATAAATTGGCACCTGTCTTAAGCAAGTTTTTCAGGTGGGTCATGTCTCCAAGTGAGGAAAAGGACTGCCTGCTTTATCCTCCGCTCCCTTCTTGGTTATTGTTACTCCTGCAGGACCCAAGGCAGCAGGGCAGGAGGCACAGAGTCTCGGCCTGGCACACTGCAGTCATTTGCTGCTTCTCTATGAGAGTGAATTCCACAGTCGTTCCGTGTGTCATTTTGAAAGATGATCAGGGTTTCTGCTGGCTCTTTCCTGTGTTGTCTTCCAGGCTGTTTAATTCCCTCTCCCATGTGATGGACTTGACAAAAAAAATATAGGGAACAACTTGTTTATTTGCTTGGATTTCTTCCTTTTGTGCAATTCTTATTACAATTTTGTAATGATCTGTGCCCTGCTTGATTGTATTTCTTAAGTAATCATTCATTTTTTAACCTGAATCTACTTATGAAATACAGATATTTCATTTTCCATTAATGCAAAGCCGTTCTATCTTTTTATGAGTTTAATAGTAGTGATTTTCCAGTCAGTATACTTAAAACACTGAACTTGGGTTTTTTTTCTTTTCCTGTTTTAGAGGCAAGGTATCTGTGTTGCATGTTTATTCATGCTTAACTACATAGTGGTAAACTTAGCCTGGTTTGTTCCTGGTGGCCGGTGCGCTGCATCTGGTGTGGAATGGGATTTATCCCTTGTGGGACAGTTTGCTTTTGGATGTGGCAGTTCTGTGTGCGGAGAGCTCCCTTAGAACAGCTGCAGGAGGGGCATGAACTGCCCTGGTGCTTTCCAAGCAGGTGCCCTGTGCCTTCAGCACTCAGCACCTCTAATGCTCTGTGCGTTGTGGTTCCTGTGCTGGCGGTTGGTGTTTAATCGTAATATCCTGCCTGGGTTTGCAAATGTGGTTGTCTCCAGTGGAGGTCTGTGTGCTGGCAGCATGCACCTCAGCAGTGCTTTTTCCCAGTGTGTGTGGGCTACTGTCATGTGCTTCACACTTGGAACCACAGGGAAAGTTTTACGTTTCGTGTCAGGAGGCTTAATTTGAGTTCAGTTACGCTGTCTGTGCAGATAAAACTCTTGAAGGACTGTCATTATTGTGGGAATAGGTGGAGCCTTGGGGTTTTGCTTTTTTTGGTCTTACGGCTTTCTGATGAAATAAATACTCAGGGAAACGGCTGCTGCAGTAGGGCTTATAGTCATTTTAATATGAAAATAGCTTACATACTTGTTAGAGATGTAGGCATCACCGAAGCCGAGAAAAGATTTTACTGGTGGTTGATGGGTACAGAAAAATACCTTGTTTGTATTCCTTGTTACAGATAGAGAAAGTGGCATCTTAATAAATGCTGCAAGCTCTGATGAATGAAACGAAGGTAGAGCTGTAACAGCTCAAGTTATTGATCTAGGTCAGATGAGTATTGCTGAGATGTCCATTAGCGTTTGCATTGCTTACGTTGATCTTGCAGGAACTTACTGGTTTCCAGCTGAGAAAATTGGTCTGTTCAGTGACTTTGTAAGTTTTTAAAACTATTATGAACTAATTCTTCCAAGTCACTGGTTTTCATTTAGGGGTGTCCCTTTTTATAAATATAATGATCTTGTTAACAAAGTATTATTGCATGTTTGTGACATCGCAACATAACCCTTTGTGAACAACTTGTCTCAGAATTTTACTTCTCACAGGGACAGCGCTTTGTTTTCTGTGGGTTGCTGCCACTGAAGCCTCAGGCTCCTTTAGTCTTAGAGGAGCTCACGCTGACCTCCAGGTGTTTTGCTGAAACAGAGCTGAGCCTTGTGCCTCACATCATATTAACTGCTGACTTCCTCTGCTTCTTTTCCAGGAGCTTGAAGAAATCCGCAAATGTGGAATGAAAAACTTCCGTAATATCCAGGTTGATGAAGCTAATTTATTGACCTGGCAAGGGCTTATTGTTCCTGTGAGTATGAAATGCTCTTTATTTTAATGAGCTTTAAAACATGATCATTTTTTTACCGTAAATCACCAGTTTTGCATTGCTGTTAGTGACCATTAGATAGTTTTTGTACACTGGCAAGATTTCTTCATTGTAGGGAAGCTGGCTTTCAGAGTTGTTGTTTTCTGGGCAGTGAAGGGTGCCAATGGATTTAATTCTTGGCCCTCTTCAGACTTCTCGTATAGTCTCAAGACAAACATTGTAATCTGTCTTTTCACTTCGTGTGAATGTCTTGTGTGGTTTTATTAGTGCCTGATAATGTTGGTAGTAGTAAGTAGTAGTAATGTTAGTAGTGATGTTTGTTGTAAGTAGTGTGAAGAAAAATCTATACGTAATTGATAGGGGCTCTGGACAACTGATGAATAGTTGGCTGAATGCTGGGTAACTGTGGGTCTGATCCAGCCAGTGGCTGCCCTGGAAAGGCTGCAGAGCCGGCGATGGTGCTGGGTTGCTTGGGAAAGGTCCTGGAAAGGGGAAGCAGGTGAGCTGTGTAGTTGTGTAGTTATCTCAAGCTGAAAGTACAAGATTTACATCATCATAGGAGAATGCCTGAGTTATGAAATACTTTATTTAGTCCTCAGTAGATTTCTGTGTGTTGTTTTATTGTGGTTTTTGTTAGTTTGGGGTGCTTGTTTGTAAATTACTGTATTCATTTCTAGGGAAAAAATTAAGTGTTGGAAAAAGTCTGCAGGGAAAAGGTTTGGATTTTTACAAGTGAGCTCTTTAAAAGAAAGTCCTTAGGCATTAATTGCTTCCAAAAACACTAATGCTGCTGTTTAAAAGCAGGAGTAGAATTCTTCTATTAGTAGTATTAGAATAATAATAGAAGTAGGTAGCAACTGTATTAGTCAAATAGAGAGGGACTTGTTAGGGAGGGAATAGCAGGAATCTTAGTATGTTAAATTCCTTGGTTGCATGGATTTTCACCTTCCTTTATTTTGCACTGCTGTGGCTCACGTTCATTTATTACATCAGCTGCTTTTAAGTATGGCTCTTTGCTGCTGCTTTTTTCCTTGGTGCTACCTAAAAGGTCTCCTGACCAATGTAAACTATTTCAGAAGAAACTGAAGTGTTATTTTGGCACTGCCTTCACTTTCACAGCTGAAGGCCGTTCACAGACTTGGGTCGTGTCATCTCTGCTAAGATCTTTGTGAGGCCTTTGATCTTGAGGTGCTGTAGAACAGATTTAATTTACTCTCATTCTATGAGCAATTCCCTCAAGTGGTTGAGTTTACTCTTCCTAATACAGTAAGCAGGATTTGGTGCTAAAATTCTACATAACTGAGAAACAGTGCTTTGCAAGCCACTCCAATTGGCGTGGTTCATGTGTGCCAGGTTAGCATTTTGGCAATGCTTCGAAGTGGTGTTTGGGTGGTAAACATGGCTAATAAAGCAAAGCACCAGAATGTTTGCTGCTGCTAAAGTTAGAAGTATGTAGGGTATAACATCTATTTATTGCAAGCGAAATGTAACACCAGTAAGGATTCAAGGCCAAGAGGGAATTTTGTTATGAAATCTATGCTTATTAGAGCAATTAATATTTGTGTCATAGCTGTTTTGAAGAGTAGTATAGATTACGTTTTGAGGAAATGCTATAAAAGATGCTTATGCTGAAGCATAATTTGTTTTTTTTTTTTAGCTGGGATAGAAGGCTTCAAAATATCAAATATAAACTGGATACAAGTGAGGTGTGCTGGTTTTGGTTGTAGTGGTGGTTTCTAGGTTTTTTCCCAAGTTTTTTCTTTTGAAGTTTTACATGCTGTTCCCAGTTTTGTTCTTGCTGAGGGTTTGAGATACAAGTACTGTCATTAGTAGAGTAATCAGTTACTGATTATTAAACTCTGTAACTAGGCAGTATTTTGGTTTGCTTTTTAATTCAAATATTAAAGATACGAAGGTTAGTATTTTGGCAGTGTTTGTGCAGTAGTGCTAAAAGAACCTGTATACATCGTGTTTTGTTTTTAGTGTTAGTTCAATTGAGAAGCCTGTTGAAGGTGATTTCTCAAGTTTTCCTGTTCTAAATTGCACAGTAGGGTATAGCTGAAGTTCTGTACGTTGAAAAAAGCACTGTTTGATTTTTTTGAATGCCAGTATGAGGCTCCTGGCTGTAGTAAAAGGTGCTGCTGGGTTACACTGAATTTTATTTCACTTTGTCCATAGCAAACGCTTCTGATAAACTTGTGCAGAGTAAAAATACATCAGGTGAATGCAAGTCAAGTGTTAGATATCTGTATTTCAGCATTTATAATTTGGACTGTCTACCTTGTCAGTAGAAGAATAAATGTAACAAATTACTGGAAATGAATTTCTTGAATATTCTGTGTTCTGTCTCTTGAAAAGATGAGCAACTGCTTTACATACATGTTTAGTTAAAATTTATTGGCGAGTTATGGTGAAAAACTGTTCTGACTGAGAGTCAAGCAGGAAATGAGCATTCTTAAGCCAGTTCTGGTCCTGTAGCATTTTCCTGAACGTCCTCCCATGTTCTAGCAGGTGATGGAGGTAAGAACAAAGCAGACAGTGTGAGAAGAGGGCATTAATGTAAATTGCCACTACAGCCAGAAAGTTATTTGTTAAACTTGAAAAGCTTTTAGGGTTGCTCAGGTAAAAAGTGGTCTTCAGCTACTCGAGTTACTTCTTCCCTTGACTCAAAAAGTCATGTGTCACTTCTTAGAAGCCGCAACCAAAACAAAATTGAATGTTATGTGTTGAATAGCATCTTAGAGTGCTCGCCAACCCCAAGTATTTGTAAAAGCTTTTTAACCTCTGGAGTGGAACTGAATTAAGGAAATGGCCCGATAGGTAATGCAGAATAATTATACTTAACGCAAACTGGGAACACGAATTCTTCAAGTATTTGGGAAGGCTTGGTGTCCTGGTTATTATTGCCTATAGAATGTCATTTTCATCATCTTTAAACATAGCAGGAGCTTTTTTCCTGCCTTTCTTCAGCAGTTAGCATTTGAAATAGTAGCAGTGTTCGAAAATCTTTGCCTACTTCACAGTTCTCTCATTGTACTCCATCAAAACTGATCTGATAGCAGTGGGTGCTAAAACTGCATACGAATTCAGAATGTTCTCATCAGCAGATGCAGTGGATATCTATCTTTAGTACGAATTAATGCTCAGCAGGTTTTTATGCAGTCAGCACAAAAGGGTTCTCAGAATGCTTATGGGAATGTGACAAATCAAACTGCTTTGCTGTTTGAACCACCATGTTGTGTGAAATACAAAACAGGCAGGTTTAGGGAAACCAGTATCCTCGTGAGGTTTCCTGTTTGTGTATCAGAAAGGGTTTACAGTGTATTTCAAAATACTTATAAATGTGGGAATAAAAATACTTGTTAGATCTCTGAGCATAGAGTAAATGGGATTGGTTGCTTTCCTACTAGCAGGAGTATCAGCCAGCTTCAGAACAGTGGTAGTCTGCCTTTCTCATGCTGACACACAAAGGTGATGGAGGTTGTATTGCCTCTTTGCTACCGCATTAGTTTTGATGTTCATAAATGTAGGAATGTGTTTGGAAAAAGTGCCTTGAAAAGAGGTCGTTTAGTAGATGAAGTCTGAATGTGCTTTTACTTAAAGTTCACGTGTTACAGAATGCTGGATTGTTTATGTTCTGTCATCTCATTGCAGGACAATCCTCCATATGATAAAGGAGCCTTCAGAATCGAAATCAACTTTCCAGCAGAATATCCATTCAAACCTCCTAAGATTACATTTAAAACAAAGATCTATCACCCTAACATCGATGAAAAGGGGCAGGTTTGTCTGCCAGTAATTAGTGCTGAAAACTGGAAGCCAGCAACCAAAACTGACCAAGGTAGGACTCCTTGTGGAGGAAAAAAGGGTATTAAGAGACTTTGCATTGTGTGTTTGAAGCAAACAGTATTTTCGCTTGTCAACCTGCTTTTCTGCTTTATCCATTTTCCTAAGGTTTGCCTCATGAATACATATTGTGAGTAAAGCATGCAGCTCTTCTGGAATGTCATTTTGTTATTAGAACATAAAGTAATGACACTGACTTGTGGCATTTCCACCTTCAGGAAACCAACTCTTAATGGCTGAAGAGTTCATTGAGGTTGTTTCCTTGGTGTATTTAAATACAAAATGGAAAAGAAAAAAAAAATGGTGTTACTATATGTTTCTTTTTAAACAGTAACTACTTACATGTTTGGCTTGTTTGCTTAAAGAAAAAACAAAATCATGACACAGATTAACTCTTAGCTATTAAAAGATCACTGCTGTGAGGCTTACTGTGTGGAGTGTCTTTGGATAAAAATTACTGTAAGTATTGTAAGGAAGTCTCATTAGGTTCTCTGCCAGACTTGAGAGTGTGATAAGTCTTGCCTCTCGTTGCTCCATTAGTTAGGAGCAATGTGAAATTTTTCGTGAAATTTTCACATTTTCTGGCAGGTAATGATAAACTTGATGTTAAATTTTTATTACTGTACATAAAGAGGCTTTACTGAGTGAAAAGGCATTGTTACATGCTGTATTAGTTTGTTAGTTTAAAGGTCCATGGTAGGAAATGTTCCTACTTGGCCCCCATCCCTTTCAGGTAAAGGTAAAGTGAGAAGGCTGTGCTCTGAAACAAGCTCCCGTGATATTTAGCATCTTCCAGGGTGATAAGCATTGTAAGCACTTACACTGCAAAACTAGGGAGAATCCAGTTAAACTGGGAGGTGGCAGACTGAAAACAAACCCTGACTTCTCACGCTCTGTTGTGGCTGCCAGCATTTTGTGTGAGTTCAGGAGGCCGCTGGCTGTAGTATTGGCACAAAGTTAGCAGTTCGGTATTCTTGTTTCGAAAAACTGTAGGGTGCTGCTTTATATTAGTCTGGAGTCCATTACCTCAAGTAGAAAGCTGTTAACACTGCTGTTCAGGGAAATGCATCTTTGGTGTTTTCACTGTCTGTAGACTTGCTGAGTTGTGTATAAACTTCAGTTGATGGATTTGAGAACTCATGACGATTGTAACCCAGGTACCACTACTGGTGATAAGAATGTATATAAGGAAAAAGCAGCAGTAAGTTTCATGGTAGCACACAGGACTTGCTATGTAAATGCAAAGTACACTTGTGAGCCTGATTTCTCTTGAAAGTGGCGTGGGAATGCTGATTAAATGGCTATTGTTACAGAAAGATCAATGCAGTGGGAAGGAGATACGGGAGCGTAACAGCAAAGGGACCAGCACAGATAGGATGGAATTTCAAAGGAAAAGATGCTCACCCATCTCTGAAGATTTCAGTTCACAGGAAAGCCTCCACAAAGGAGGGATCTCTAAGCAGAGATCCTTCCCCAGCAGCACTCAGCCCTTAAATGCTAAGAGAGGTGCAGCCAGGCTGCGCGCCTTCCTGTCCCACAGCTGAATTGCCTTCACCTGTGCTCCCAGGGCTGACTGGGTCCTGTCCCCAGGTGCTCAATCAGTGCTTCAGCCTGTGACTCAGCAGTTGCGATGCAGCTGTGAACAGTGGTATGAAAAGCACCTTGCAGTTCTTACTGTATTGCCTAGTATATCTATACTAGAAAACATATTTGGTAGTTCAGAATAATGTCAAGAGTTGTTCCCTACTTATAGGGGAAGTAAGTCACAGAAAAATAAAGCTGAAAAAAATGGTTTCCAAAAGTAGATCCAATTACATCTGAATTGCTTAATTTATTGTGAGAGGTATTAGGGAAAAATGTTCTGTGACAGAAATTCTGGGGCCCTCTTCACTTGATGCATTACAGGTGAAGCTGTCTGTGAAACTCCTTGCTCAGCCATAAGGAGGCAGGATGCTCAGTGCTTGGGAAAATACTGTGCTGTGCATTTTGGTCTTTGCTCACAGGCAGTTGGTTCTGTTCACAGATGTGATTTCCTGATGTATTTGCTGTCACTGAAGTACGCGTTGGCATATTACTGTAGCTTACTGATGTGGTATCTTACTCTGCTCTTGAAAAGAAACAAGATTTATTAGGATATACTTAAATGCAGTTTAAGTTATTTTCTTATATCTTGTTCTATCTTCGTTAATTTAAAGGGGAAAAAAAAATGTCTTAGTCTCTGACAGTGTTCTTACTTCTTTTGACAGTAATCCAGTCCCTCATAGCACTGGTGAATGATCCACAGCCTGAGCATCCCCTGCGGGCTGACCTAGCTGAAGAATACTCTAAGGACCGTAAAAAATTCTGTAAGAATGCTGAAGAGTTTACAAAGAAATATGGTGAAAAGCGACCAGTGGACTAAAATCTGACACAGCTGATGTCAGCAACGTATGATAGAAGATCGGAGCAGTGCATTTGAGACATCCCGTAAAGCAGGACTCTATGGAAAATTGACAAGTGCCACCTTTTGGTGTTAACTTGTGGCTGTTACTAACTTTCTACAGTTTTCTTAATCAAAAGTGGGCTAGGTAACCTGTAAAGGAAGAATTAAAAATTTAAGATGTTCTAGTTCTGCTTTCTTTGTTTAAAAATCACTGCTTCAATATACTTTAAAGTATGCTGTTTTCTTTTTTTTTTTTTTTTTTTTTTTGTCAGAATTTATCAAAAATATCTTAGACTTATATTCTGCCCTTGAATTGAAAAGGTTGTGGCTGTCATTTCTTACTTCTCCTTGCAGTTACCACTATCCTGAGTTCATTTAATTCAGCATTGAATTTTTGCTCCTCCTCAAACTGATGTCTTAGAAAAAATATCCCACTTCTGGCAGAAAATGATTGAGTGTTTGGCAGTTTTGTTTACTCTTCTCTTCAAAACATTGCACTGTGCTCTGTGGGACTTGCTGCAAGTTCCCCTTAACTTCAGTTTGTAACATAATAAAAAAAAAACAACCCAACTACAATCAGAAATGTCCAGGTCTTATGTAAATCTGGCTGATGTTACCACAAAATGTTTATTAAATGGGGAAATCCAATTTCTTGTCTGCGTTATTGAATTAGAATATGGCTTATGTCCTGCTTTTGGAAAATGCTGGGAAAAAAAAAGTAGTAGTAAAACGTGATTCCAAACTCCTTTCACTTTTATTCTTAATAAAAGTTAGTGTAAGTTAGCTTGGATAATGTGCACAGAACAACAGTGCGACCAGTTTAGAAGTTTCAGAAATTGAGGACCAAGAGATACACCGAAATAATAAACTGGTATTGAGTGAAAAAGTTGGTATTTTGGGAATGAATTAATTTCAAATACTGAATGTTAGCACTGCTAGTGAGATTTTCTTTCATCCAAATGCAGATGATGTATGTGCTAGGGAATGGCACTCACGCCACTTCCTTCCCAGTTGCTGTACAGTTATTACTGAAAATAGTACGAGAGTAGGATTAAGCAATAAACTGAATACACTTCACTGCTACTGTTCCTACGTTTTAAAAGTACACGTTAGGTTATCTAATGACTACTTCAAGTTATCATTCTGACTTGGGCAGAGCTGTTTTCCCTTTGCTCCAGGCACACCCACGCATGCTGAAGGTTGCCCTTTCTGTTCAGAGTTGGGCACCTTTACTGTGTCTCTATTGCTTTTCTTCTGCCTGCGTGTCCTAAGTCTGAAGTGTGATTGTAGCTCCAATCAAACTGCCATACAATCAAACTGCCTTCTCCACCTGTAGAACCTGAGTATGTTACTGAGTAAACAGATTTCCAGAAATGCATAGGTAGCTGGGAGTACATATCACTTCGATTTGCAAGAACTTGAATTAGAAAATCCCTCACATCTGGATGGTTGTCTATACTCCTAGAGTCACGTTTAATACAGCCTCTACCTTTGCAACCTTGCAGAAGTAGTGCATCAAGCTGTAGGTCTATTGGTTTTTAATGTATATTTGCTATTCCTTCATTTGCCCTTCTCATCTGGCTTTTATTTTGGATTTAGTGAACAATGACAGCCCAGTACCTCACCTCTGCTGAAAGTAATTTTTTTTTATTAGTTAGGGAGCTAAGAAATTTCATGTTAAGTGTTCTTAGATGGATTCTTTGGCAGGTAAATGAAGTTAAACCACATTCACCTTATTTACGGAAACTTACCTTCCCTAAGTGTTTCCTGGCTTGTGAGAGCACTATTACCAAATTTTTCACATCTTTGTGTCTTTGGTTGCAGAAAGTTGGTACTGATTTTGTTTCCTTCACGCTCACTCAGATTCGTAATAAAATAATGCCAAATTATCTGTTGAACTGAAGTGTGTAACTTCGCATCAGCTGAGTCACTGTACTTTTTGATCATGTCTGTTCACAATTGAAACATTCTTTAAATTTGCATTATTTTTATTATTTAAAACGACTGTAGCACTAGTTTGCTGCCATCGTTACTACTAAACAGTATACTTTCTGGTTGTAAGCCTCTCAGGTTAAAGACTGCATTTATTTCAGTGTGGCTTGGATGCCATTGTAAGGAAACTGGAAGAGCTGTGTAACTGAAGGAGCTTCCGCTGATTTGTAGAGATCTATAGCAGTGCTGTATGCTAGCTGTTCTCATTTCATTTGTAAAGATCACACAGAAGATGAGCATTACCATCAGTTTTCTTTGTGTGTGTTTCAGAGCTCAGTTTTTAATCATGAAGTGTGTAACATAAGTGATGGCTTTTGTTTGCAGGTGGCCCTCTAAAAGGAAGATAAAGATCAAATACTGTACTGTGTGGTTGAAGTCTGAGGTGAAAAAGAAATCAAACCCTTTGTTAACTCAGGAAATCAAGCTCTTGTGCTCTCTGGTTCCCTAAGCCATGCTGAATTCTAAACATGCAGTTGAAAATCCAAAATAAAACAACTACACCCATGAACACTGGTATAGGCTTTCTGCAATTCCATTCTGCTACCCTAATAAAAATTGCTCTCAAAGGCATTGTGGCATGGTTTTATTTTCAAAGAGATTTCATGTTTGTACCTCGGCTATCTGTGTACAGTGTTGTGTATCACAGCAGCCTGTGTGTGCTTCCAGTCTCAACTCCGTGGTGAATGTGAAGAGCCCCTGAGAAACCTCCTCTGTGCATTCCGTGCAAGGGAAAGGTTCCTTACTCACCAGTCTTTCAGAAGCTCTGTATTCATTTCCACATTTAGAACTCATTTCAATTTAAAAAACTGGTTCAGTTCTGCTTATCTGACAATGAGGTATTTATAAAATGCCTTTCTTAACAACGTCTGCTCAGGTAAGACTGTTGTGTTCATTTCCACGTTCAGCTAGAAGAAAATCATACAAGCTGAGCTAAGTTACATCCCAACGGTTGTGAACAGAGCAAAGTCACCAATTGTTGCGCAGTTCAAAAGTTTAGATTAAGGTTTAAATTATCCATACCACGGTCACAGTGCGGAGAAGGAGCTGCAGCATTGGCGCACCGTCTTTGCAGCACGCGGCAGGGATGCAGATGGCACTCCCGCGTCCAGCCGCGCTCTGGCACCTCAGTTACCTTCCGCAGCTCTGAAGATGCGGTCTTCCGCGTTTTGTTTCCACACCGCGTAAACTGCGCCCTCAGATGGCGGTGAGGCGAACTGCAGCACCGAAGGCGCTGCTCACACTGCTCCTGGGAGGACTCCGCTGTTCTGCACAGCACGGGCACAGTGTGGCAAGATAAAAAAAACTGTCCCGTGTCAAATCAGCTCCGTTACGATAATTAGGAAAGAGCCTGAGAAAATATTTTACCAAGTGTCCTCGATGATTTTTTGTGTTTGTACAGAGCAAACACTGCCTCAGGTGCACAGGAGTGGTGGTTCACACAGCTCCAGTGACCAAAGTGACACAAAGATGCCCTCCCAGCTCTGCAGGGCCTTGCGCCTGGAGCAGATACCTGAGTGCTTTCTGCTCACACTGCATTACAACAGAAAAAGACCTGACTATTTTTTTGCTTAGAAAAGATGGCAATATTAATTTTTTTTAGTATTTAAAAAACACTTTAAAATGATGTTTGGTAGATCGCTTTTGCACAGGAAATGAGCATCAACAGTCTGAAAGAAGAAAGTGCCACACAGAAAGTCAGTAAGATCTACATCTTAAAATGCAGTTAAACACAGCAATATGTACGGGGCTCATTGCAGCTCAGATGCTTTCATGATTGGAATTAAAATGAACAAACAGGACAAGGACTTTCAGGCTGAAGGTTCACATGGAATATGACTGACTGTCACTGCTCACAAACTGCTTCAACTTTCACAAAAGGCTTCATGCAACTTCCAGGCCATTGACAGCTCCTGTCAGCTGTGCTGGGAGGTGTTACAAAGGCTGGGAACGTGGTCCAGCTTATGGGGACATTAGCAACTGTGTACCCTTGAAGTACAAACGTAGGTATGCAAATATGTATATTTACAGATCCTTGAATGAACAAAGCTGAATGTTCCTTGTTTTGTAATGGCTCTGCAGCTCCGGCCTGATTAATGTCTGGAGTTCATGCAGGCGCTCCCAGGACTGTGAGAAATCATCCGGTCCTTCCCCACAGCCACCGATGGGAGGGATGCTTGGGTACCCTGGGTGCACCATCAGTTCAATCGTCACCGTCCTGTGCTGTGGCACTGGGTGTGCAGGCATCTTGGATGTGAACTCCACAATGGCGGTGTCTATGGCATTCTGGATGGCACTCACAGACATGTTCTTGCCCATGGTACTCAAACCTATGTAAATGTCTGGCCACCTGTAGCCAGAGGTGGGAACACAGACATTAATGTTAATGAGGTAGTTAGAAAAAAAGTGTGTTATGTCCAGTAGATGAGGAATCAAAAGTAAAACTCTAACTACACGCCAATAATGCTCTTTCATTCATTGTTAAAATCAAGATACTGTTTAGAACATCAGCTCTTCAGTCTGGCAGAAAGTCCCAGCATAGCTCAGATACCAACATTTATATGGTTACTCTGATAATGTATGCTGTCACGGCACTGGAATTGTGTGGCATCTGAGAGCTTAAAGGTGCACATTACTAGCAGTGAAAGGACAAACAGAGCTGTAACTGAGAAATGCTGCTATCAACTAACTTAGTAGGGAAAATAAAGGCCTACGTAAAAGTTACACATCTGTTTAGTAGCAATCGATTCCTCCTCACTCTCAGCAGCAGCAGAAGAGGTGGAGCGTGGCCCACTGCAGCACTTCCATGCAAAAGACAGCCACAGACTTCCACTTGTGGGGGTGTTGCCACAACAGGTATAAAGGCACAGCTCCCTTAGCAGCCACATGAGTTCCACCCTGAGGGCAGTAAGAGGGTCGTGGAGCAGTAGTTCCCCTGCGCTACCAAAGCATGGTCCCTGGGGTGGCACGGAGATCCTTAGAGGGGAATTTCCATCAAATTCCCCTGCATTGCTCCTGGCTCATTTCTCCCAATTTCTCACTCTGAGTTGCTGTGCCCTTTGCTTTCTCAGAAATAGGCTGTCCTAGTACAGTCTGAGTGCTCTGCACAGAAAGAGCACAGTGAAATGCTGGCCTTCTGCTAGTTGACAGCAAGCGATACTGCCATCCAGCTTATATCAATACACAACTTCACCTAAAAGCCAAGGCAATACTTCAGTCAATTGAGAAAGCAAGGAAAAGTAACATCATCCAAGGGCATGTGAGTGCACGGACCTCAGCTGAAGAGTCGTTCATCTGTAAAATTATGACTCACACGACACTGACAAGACTGTTTGCTTTAAAGCAGTGATCACTTGCTCTGGCATTGTACGCCCTATGATCTTCTTGCTTCCACAAAACGAATAGTGATTCTTAATTAGCTTATTTCCTGCTACTTAAAGCCCTTTCTTCACAATTCAAGGATGTAAAAAGTTATCTTTCAAAAACGTTCCCTAAATCTTACAACTAAAGTTCCAGTGCTTGAAGCACATCTAACGCTTCTAATCAAGTGGCATTACTCTGGCATCTGAAATGGTAAGAGAATGAAAGGTTGAGAAACACCCTGAGAAGAACAATCCATTTCACACGAAAAGTGAATCATCTCTTCTCAAACAAATCTGCACAGTAACCCATAGTGTCTCCAGAGCTTCTGTACTCTTGCAGAATTCCCTTGTAAGCCTCAGATTGGAAAGAGAAAGAGGTCTCGTTCCATTCTGAAAATATCTTATCAGGAACCGATACATCTTAAAGTTTTACTCCAAAAAGAAGGAGTAATGCCTGTCTTACCTTATTCCATGCTTTGTAAACACATCCACTGTCTTCAGAGAATCTTCTTCTACTCCCACATAGAAGTCCATCAGGGATGGCTCAATCCAGTCACAGTTATGAAGGCCTGGCTCTATTGGGACACGAGTGTATTCAATCCCATATTCCTCTAACACTTCTGCAAACACGTGCCTGACCTCTGTAAATAAAAAGAAACTTTAGTAAGGAATCAGATAACCAACTCACATCCCCTGAAAGCTGTTAGCACACATTTTTCCTTCAGTGTCTTAAACATAAAACCTCATTTGACTTTTCTGCTGAAATGGTTTTGTTCATCTGGATCAAAGCGCCCTTTTGAAGTGGAAATACCTGAAAGCATTACTCGTTCAACAACTGCTGTATGTGCCTTGTCTCCCCTTCAGCACTGAGTGCTTAGTCCAGTAACCTCTTCTGAGGTTGGGAGCCTTGTCCTGGAGTAAACCCGCGGTGGCTGTACTGTTGGGAACACACTCTTCACCAAGTCCCTGCCATAGTTCTTGAGTCAGCTGATTGTTAACACAGGGAAATACTGATTTTTTTTTTTTATTTTTTTTTTTTTGCCAAGTTTTCCATCTCTATACAAACAATGATCTTAGTTGGAAAACTGAGACACTGGTACTTGCCTATAATATACATATGAAAAACAAGCTGAAACCCACAGATAAAGATTGGAATAGAAATACAACCAACAGCACAGCTTTTGTAGCGCCCAATCTTCAAACTCAGAGGCTAACTTGTCCAAGGTGGGAACACAACCGCAATTGTAGAGCCTTACACAAATCCTATAAGGTTTATTGTCCAGGGAGCCATGGCAAGAGTGGGGCTTCTCATCTGCTTAGTGCTGGAAAGAAAAGGAGTGTTTGCTTACTTGGGAGAACGTGAATGTGCTGGTGTCCATCCATGTGAGGAGGTAGGTGGCCTGTTAGCTCATGGAACAGATCCACCTGGGCCTTTAGCTCCTGCTTCACCTACACAGCAGAAAAGGATTAAAGAAAAGGCTGAGAGCAGGAGGGTGCAAGGTGGGTATTGGAGACCTTGCTTGCTAGTACTTGGGATATGGCACTGAAAGGCACAAAGTGCTGGCTGGGTAATGGCGCTGGACTGCCTGGCATCCTTCCTAAGTACAGGTCTCCTTTCGGCTCTGGCTGAGTGGATGATGCTGCTGCTGTGATTTTTTATTTATTTTTATTTTTTTAAAGCTATGATATTTGAATATCCATTTCCCTTTACTTTGAAAGGCAGCTTTGGTCACTAGAACACACCCATCCTTGCTTAACAGTGCAAAACCAAATATCTGCCTAGAGAATGAGAGCCTCTCAAGATAACACAGAGTCTACTGAGAAGTTCTCTGGCATTTTCCCTTTATTGATCGCAGGTTCTTCACAGGTATCTGTTTCAATATCTCTTCTGCCTCCTCAGATAAGTAGTTAACAAGCACACTAGTGCATGTTTTAAAGAAGCAGGGAGAGTGAGTTGTCAAAGACTGCATAGATTTTAGCAGCATTACGTGTAGGACACAGAAAGCCAATTTCAGATGCCAAGGCACCACAGTCTAGATTCACCTGTAAGCACACTTACAGACATGACCTACAAAAAGATGTTCAACTATTATGTGCTGGAATAAGTGTAGGCTGAGCTGTATCAGGAAAGCAAGTTGCACGTGCGTAATGTTACAATATGATGGAAAGCAAAGCAATAATAGCAGAGGGGCAAAGTCCCACGCTGCAGTGTACTGCATACACCTGAACTCCCTTGGGTTGCCCCCACCTTCCCACCAGGTGCTCAATCACTGCTTCAGGCCATGACTTAGTGATTCTGCTATGTATGTGGCTTTCTCCTACCTCTGACATATTTAGGAGGCCTTTTGATAGAGCTGTTCTGAATCCCATTTTCCCATGAAAAAATCCAGCTTCACTGAGCAGAGAAGAGTTTGTCTTGAGCGCCTCACATACAGGAGAGCCCTCAGAGAGGTTGGCGTGCAGTCCTATGGGGATGTTGTATCTGTAACAGGAATAAAATACCTCTTAAACTTTACACCTCTACCTCCCTCACTGCATCAAAAGCATGAGGCTTCTGTGAAAGATCCAGACTAATCCAGATTATTGTGGTTGCTTTGGACCTTTTCTTTTTTAGAAAGGAAATCAGGATAGCCCAGAGCAGAATATATCCAGATAACAAACCTGTCCAGCCTATGGTATTCCCCAACAGCGTTCTCATCCTGGCTCACGTGGAGAGAGCAGCCGTGATACATCTCAGAATAAATTTCATATCTGTATTAAAAACTATAACTAACTGTATGGTATTAGTATCTGTCCTGAAGTTACTAGCAAATGACAGAAAAATCTGAATACTGCAACCATAACACTATAATAAGATGGAAAGCACAGCAATAACAGCAGGGCAGCTATTCTTTAGCTGCAGCAAATGAGAACAAGTCCAAGTGCAGCAGCCATAGACGCAGAAACAAAGGAAAAAAGATGCTTACATTTGGAAGGCCTCAGGTACGCAGGGATTTCCAGCGAGGTACCCTCACCTCCACTGCCAACCCTTACACAATGCCTGAGAAGGGGTTGACCGTGGCTCCAACCCTTCCAGTCACCCAGGTGCACTGCATGCACTTGAGCTCACCTAGGTTTGCCCTGCCTTGCCACCAGGTGCTTGGTCACTGCTTCAGGCCATGACTCAGCACTACTGCTACAGCAACTCTTTCAGAAAACAATTAATAAACTCCAGAGCTTATACTACTGAAAAAGCTGCCTTTATAAAACTTCAGTCTTACTTGACAACTTCATCCAAAGTTACACATAAGTGGAATCCAGCTGTACCTAAATAGTGCCTAAGGCAGCCATTATGGCAACAGCAAAGACTACAAGCGTAAATATTTTCTGAGTTTAAGGGTAACCTGGTGTGTATGGCAACTCTTGAGTCACGGCCTGAAGCACTGATTGAGCACCTGGGGACAGGACCCAGTCAGCCCTGGGAGCACAGGTGAAGGCAATTCAGCTGTGGGACAGGAAGGCGCGCAGCCTGGCTGCACCTCTCTTAGCATTTAAGGGCTGAGTGCCCCTGGGGAAGGGTCTTTGCTTGGAGATCCTTCTCTTGTTAAGTCTTTCCTGTGAGTCTAGATCTTCAGAGACAGGTGAGCACCCTTCCTTTTCTTTGTAACACCACTCCATCCATGCTGGTTCTCAGGTTTGTGCTGAGCTTCATTACCACCTCTGAAATTCTCTGAGGGTGGACAAAATGATGCTTTGAAACTTCTTCCAAGACACGCTCTCTGACCTAATAAGCTGCTGTTCTGAAACTCGTTAGTGAAGTGCAAAGTTGCTGGGGACTAAAGGACTGTGGATGGGTTGGACCAGATCAGGGTAAATGACCTCCTTCCCATTCTAAGACATTGTAGGATTGAAATTCTTTCCTCCTGGTTCCTCCATGTCTTGTGCTAAAGGACTATGGTTTAGGCACCTGACCTGGTTTAGGCTCTTTCTTAGTGTATGGACAACTCTGAGAAGAGCTGAAGCAGAAGAACATCCCTTTCCTCCCATGACCTGCTGTGTACTTTGAATGAGCCCGAAGGTAGAGGGGGAACTCATTCTTTCAGAAATCTCAGGTTCTTTATCCTTTCTCTGGGAAGTTCTGACTACGTCAGCTGATAGCACTTCTTGCACTATCGCCACTGCTGTCTAGAAGAAAAGGATGCATGTGCTACCATGAATTAGCAGACAGAAAACTGTCTGTTGAGCACTTGCCTTCTTGTGATGTAGGAGGGCAAGAAATGAACAGCTGGGCCCTGTCGTGTTGTCTCCCAAGGGCATCAAATGAACCTCCAGTTGTGCAATGCTGTGAGCAACGCTATTTTCAGGAAAAGGCAAACTTTTCTGACAGGTGTGGGACACCAGGGAGCCAGGCACTGTGCTGCACTGCATTAGAGTTGCTTCTCTGCCTGAGCTGAAACCAGCCTTGGAGCTGGGGAATGTGCAGAATGTGGAAGTGCAGAGAGCTGGCTCTGTTCTCACTGTAAGGGGAGACTCTCTCTGTAACATTAGAGCATTTTTCAGAGCTTTGGTAAGCACCAGCTGAATATCTTAATAGTTTTCTCCTAGAATTAGTCTTGGCTGGTTTGAGTGACTGTTGGTGTGAAGGAATCTGAAGAGGAACCATTAGTGTTTAATAGCTCTGGGATACAGGCACCGAAACCAAAACTCAAAACACAGCATGTGAGAAACTTCGGAAGAAGTACTGATCTATGGGAGATGCACAGAAGCAAACATGCCAGGAGAGCTTTAAGGACATGAGAAGGTGGACAACTCACTGGGCACAGCAGGGTTCTGCTTCTAGATTGCACTTTCCTGTTTCTCTGGATGCAATGAGTCAGGTGATGCTCCTTCCAGCACCACGTGCCCAGGGGCTCAATGTTCATCCCAAACAATCCTGACACTGCACGAGTCTCTGAAGCCCTAAGAGCAATGAGATGAAAATGAGAGTAAAACTTCAATATTACGGTAACACCTGGGCTGTGCCTCAGAAGACTGGGATCCAATAATGCTCTATCTAAAGCCCTGAGGCTTGGCTTTTAAGACTGAACCTGCAGGCTTTCTTCTACTATTAAATACACTGCACTAGCTCTTCAGAGTACTCTGGAGTGTCTCTCACCAGAGACATGTAGCTTCTGTAACCAAAGAATAGTAAGGCATGCTGTGTTGCAGGAGAGAGGGGACAAAAAGGCAGGGGAAAAAAGTCAAGGGAACTTCCCCTACACAAACACAGCTGTCCAGATCTTTTCAAAGGCAATAAAATACCTGCTATTTCATTAGCAGAAATGCTGAAGCAGAGACTGATACTTCAGCTCAGCATGTGATGCCACACTGGAAGCAGAGTTCAGCTACGGTGGGTCTGCCCTCATAACCAATCCTCTGCCTCAGGCATTATGGATAAGGCAGAATTTGTGCTGATTCTGTTGCCAATCAAATCTAACTGCTAGTTGTTCGACCCAACATAAAATTTAAAAGGATGAGCACTGAGACTCAAGCAACAGTTTCTGCTATAAGAACTAAAGTAACAGCTACCACTGCCAACACAAAACAATATGGACACAAATCTATGAGGTGGTCTCCCTAAATTAATTCTATTTGTTGTTTTACGCGACAATGACCCTTCCACCTCCTTTTTGGAGGCTGGAGTCTAGATGTTGGCAAGCCTCTCCTGATGCACAGATTTGATCACAGATGTGGTGATTGTTGAAAAAGTGCATTTTTTGGCTGAGAGTTTGCTCTTTTAAGTGGAGTTATTTTGCTCTTTATATCTCTTGTAGCTTCCATAGATATAATCAGGAGACATTACTAGTGAAGCAACCAATGTAGATATGGCCCTCGACAATTCTCCTTCACTCACTGCAGCTCAGGCAAGCTGAAATTCTGGATACCCATGAAATAGAGGAAATACAACCAGATGAACTGCTTCCTTTTCAAGTAGTTGCTTATTTTGCCACATGAGTGCTCTGAACAAATCTCTGCTGAGGCAACAGGTTTTTGTACAGTTGCATAAAGGATCCCCTGTGTCCCTGAACTGAGTCACTTTAAAATGCTGCCAGCTTTGTTGCACGCTTCTGAGTTTGGTGCATGAGCAGCTGTGCCCTGGCTCCTGACTGGCCACTCTGTTCAGTCCCTATGATCCCTGAAGCTGCTGTAATCACTGTGGAAGTTACTTGATTTCCCTAATACCAGACCTTTGCCAATTCTTTGCTCAAGGCATACTCTGGGGTAAGCATGGCACTTATTCTTTTCCCTGATGGGTAAACAGATCCCACCTTCAACATCCTGTTTGTACCTTATCTGGGAAATCACTGTTTCATTGGGCTTCAGACCAAGCGTGATGCAACTAAGGGCCTCACATAAATATCCAGACATCCTGTTTCAGTAATTATTCAAGTGTCTGAATCCAGACAAAGCAAAGCCATGCTCTATGTGAAGAGCACATATTAGTTTTTCAATGTGGGCATTTGCATGTTTGTTTGTTTTGTACCCACTGCCTGCTTTCACCCTATAGCAGCATTTTGTCTAACTGCATCCTATCAAATACCATCTTGGCTTACTCTATTACTGCTAAGGACTTACTCTTGTAGACAGAAACACCCCATATCCTCTGTATTGTTAAGAACTGGTTCTGTACATTGTGTAAGGCTGTACCTTTATTTTCAATTAAATTTTTGTATCAGTTGAAGATCTACTGTCCATGATTCCACATCATCAAAAAGTGCTGGGCCCTCTGAAATCAATCTGATTTGGGATTCCAGTTTAAGGCTTCAGCACGCTGTCCTAAATCCAAACTCAGTTTGACAGCAGAACTGCCTGCCTGTGATTAAAAGTCAGATAAAGCAGGTGATGAGAAGCATGAGAGACTTCTAGATTAATCAGACATCGACTGAAGGGTCAGAATTAATTCACAATTTACACACACATTTTGCAATTAGTGTTGATGGGAAAGGAAGAGGAAAACACACACAGCAATTAAATGTGGTTTTGTTGGATTCTTCTGTTAAATGTACCCAGCTGTTGTAGGGGCTTCAGCTTCTGTGTAGCTGAGATTAAGCAGAGGAGAAGGAGGGAGGGGGAAAAAAAAAAAAAAAAAAAAAAAGGAAGTCTGAAGCTGTGCTCTAAAATTTGTCACTATTTAAGTGTTTGGACATAATAACCTAGAAAACAGGAAGAAGGTCCTAACAGTCACAACTGGGCTGGTAAGGGGCGGTAAATAGCTGTAGGTCTCTGCATTTCTGCCATCTCTGTATGTGTTTCTACGGAAAAATGAAGACACGTTTTCAACAAAATAACCCTTCAAGTCCATAAATCTCTTCTCTGGAAGAAGCACCAAGAGCAATGTCTCAAAGTGGGGCTTGATAAATATATGAGATTATATTACCTGGATAACCAGGACATCGCTTCAGTCTTACGCCCCATCAAGAGAAAACTTTTCGAGTTACTGATAACAAAGTAATTCTGTTCTTCCTTCTGCTGTTCTCACTGTGCACTGCTCTAGCAATTGTTATCATCTGTCATCTGACAGTGAATCAGGCCTCTGGGGAAACTACACTTTTGCCTGAAATAACCAGATCCTTTCTTTCAGCCCAGTTGTGGAAACAAATAAGAAAAGCCTGAAATCCAAAGCCTGAATGTTAGGAAAGGTGAATTATTGACTCCTTGGTTCCGCAATTAGTTTGCATTAGAGCTGGTAAAACCACCTGCTGACTACTGTCAAACTTCTGTCAAGTCTTCTAATTAAAACTCAGGGCAACAGATGGCATACCCAGAAGCCTATGGGAAAATGCAGGAAATAGTAGAATTCCAGAGGAACAGTGTTTCATCTTGAAGGATGCAAGGAGTCGCAAAGTGCTTAAGAAAAACTATCCTGCAAGAAAAGCTGCCTTGTTGCGGGCATTAACTTTCCCTGCATGCAATTAATTGAATCACAGAATCACCCGGGTTGGAAGGGACCCCAAGGATCATGTAGTTCCAACCCCCCTGCCTAGCAGGGCCACCAAACATACACATTCAGATCAGGTTGCCCAGGACCCCGTCCAACCTGGCCTTAAACACGTCCAAGGACGGGGCATCCACAACCTCCCTGGGCAGCCCATTCCAGGGCCTAACCACTCTCCTAGTAAAGAACTTCCCCCTAACATCCAATCTAAATCTAAATTGAAGACAGGAGGAGAGCTCAAAACATGCAGTGACAGGCAGCCACACCATAATTTATCAAGAATTATACATGATCTCCACAAGTCACTGAAACACCAGCACTCTGACAATCCTGGCATCAAGTGTGCAAAAGATCACAATGCTGCAATGCACACAGGAAAGCACGACCTGCTTACTTCAAGCTTCTTTTCAATTGGTGATGGATCCAGCCTCCCAGCTTACATTGCTGTCTAGCCACAGGCTGAAAGCTCTGCTGTGGAGTTCTCTTTCTCTAAAAGTGTGGTCAGGCACTGGAATGGGCTGCCCAGGGAGGTGGTGGAGTCACCGTCCCTAGAGGTGTTCAAGGAACGTTTGGATTTTGTGTTGAGGGATGTGGTTCAGAGAGAACTATTGGTGATAGGTGGATGGTTGGACTGGATGATCTTGATGTCTTTTCCAACCATGGCGATTCTGTGATGTGTGGGTGTGGTACTTCTTAGATGGGTAGCTATGGGATAACACAAACATGGGGGTGGAAAAAACAGGGCACAGAACCCAAAACACTGTAAAATTTAAACATTCACAGTGAGATAGGGGACAACACAAAGTAAGGGAAAGAAGGAGTAAAAGGAGTAAGAGTGGTGAGACAGTAAAGCAGTGAGTCATACTTTTTCCCCTCCTAATTTTCTTGCATCGTGGCACTGCAAGATGAAGATTAAATGTTATTTTTAATAAGTCTGGCCTATATGTCTTAGGGGTGACATGATTTTATTTACATGTTCAGATGTCAGTTTAATATAGGTATGCTAGCACCACCTGATTTGAGTCTTGCATTAGACAGATCCCTTTCCCCATGCATGGGCAGGATTGAACACAGCTGCAGGAAATTACAGGCAAGTGAGGAATTGTAGAACCTGGCTCATTAATCTTCAGTGCTAACAGATGTTTCCAAAGTCACCCAGCTTATATTCTCAGAAATAGATTTAAATATATGTAATTCACATGTACAATTCAAAATTACCCTCCAGAAGAGTAAAACTGCAGCAGCATGTTGCAGCTTCTGCCGTCACTCACCATACAACTTGGCTTTTTTTTTCAAACGCCCATATCAGCTGTTAGCACAAGTGTTGTGACCTGGATTCAAAGATGTTTTTAAACCTCTGATTACACAGCCTACATTCTAGCTATGGAAATGAGGCCAGGTGGATTCTATATTTAAAAGCCTTCAGCTAAAATAGTGGAGCTATTACCAGAGCTTTAGGGCTTGAAGGGCTTCATGGTGCCTATATGTCTGAGAGATGTGCTGGCTTTATCTCCTTGTTTTACATTTCATTCATTTTACTTACTAACAGGATTTTAGGTATCTCAGCAGTGTTCTGCCTAGCTCTGCTGCCTTTCCCTTCATCAGCCTAGGGATGGTTCCCCTCCCAGTGTTCATGTGCCATCTCCAGCCTTGTTAACAGAAGACCAATCTGCTGTTAACACCACACCCTGACTTTCCTGCACCACCCAATGTTCATTTTCACCAGAGAAGCTGCAGGCAATTTCCAAGTACCTTGAAAAGCACAGTAATAAGGAGGAGTAATAAGGAGAACCTTTGCAGAAGATGTATCTGAAGCTTAAAAGTCTCAGTGTTTCTAGTCCTAGTACAGCTCCTTTCCTTTTTCTGTTTTCCTGATTTTTTTCTCAGCCTTACTGCTCTGGGATGCGTTCCTACTTCAAAGTCCCTGCCCACATAGAAGCTAAAAGCATTAGCTGGGTTTTACCTTCTAAACTGTCTATTAAAAGACTTGCTGAGCTAGCCCAGGAGAACAACGCATGCTATTGATTTGCTACTCTGTCAGATGTGCCACAAACCTCTGAAAAATTTATGAAGGAGCAAAGGTATGTACAACACAGATAAGAGGTATTATGGGGGGATGGTGGCTTTTGGTTTTGATTTCTTTGTTTGATCGTGGATTTTTTGTTGTTGTTATGGAGTAGGGAATCTTATTTGTTTTGATCTTGTTTCACAAATTGATTTATCGATTTTTTATTTTTTTTTTAATGAATAGAAACATTGATTTTATTGGTTTTCTGGTTGAAAAAGCCAAGCATTCTGCTGACCTTCTGCAGAATTATACCTTTTCCAAATTCTGAAAAGAGCCTGGCTGTCCTCATGCTCAATCTGTTCAAATGCATTGAATTAAATTAGATGTAAAGGTTTCTACACTTGTGTCCCAATGGTTTTAGGGTTAGGATTTTGGTCTGAAAGTGTAGCACAGGCTTTCATTCCAATGGTATGTATGTTTTAGAAATATGGCAAAAGAAAATCCAACAAATTCAAACTATACAAGTAAAACTGTAAGTGGTTTTCTATTTACCTTAATAGAATGGCCAATGCAGATAATTCCAGAGGAAGAGCCACATCTGGGGTATGAATTACATGTCAGTGGTTCAAAGGACGTTAGTAAAGATGCCCAGAATCCAACTTTCTTATGCCAGCCTAGATTCTGATACAGTGTTCATACTGGAGCTACTGAACAGGCAGCTTGACGAGATTAGCTTTCTTTGCGATGAAGTAGTACTTAGCCTGAGTAGGCTGTCCACACAGGAGCTAAAGAAAGTAGCTTACCTCGTTGCCAGTTTGGCTGCATCTGCTGCAGCACTTCCATTGACCAGAAGGGACACGTTAGATACAGCTCCAGCTAGGAAACACTCCACAATGCCTCGGTTTCTCTGAGGGCAGTAGCCAAAGTCATCTCCAGTTACTATTAGCTTTGCCTGAAACATCCTTAGAGGTCATGGCTAGTTTAAAAAAAAAAAAAAAAAAATCAGCAATTTGCAAATTGGAAGCAAGGAGAAAAAGGCAGGCTCAGCGAGGTCAAACCCAACCGTGACACAGCTCTTTGTGGACTCCCGTCACTTCAGCCTGCCTGCTGTCTCACAGTTTGTACAGCAGCTGGATTGGTGCGTGGTCATCAGCTCGCACCGTGCCTGCTTCCTGAAAGAAAGCACCAGAGCCGCCTTCTGCAGAAAGGCAGGCCTGCCTGCACTTTGCACTGCACTGAACTGCATAAAAGATCAGGGGCTCTATGCGCTAGTTTAATAGGTCGAGGGCGCGTTAGAGGGTTCAAATTCCCTTTCCCAAGGCTCACCCGCAGGGCCCGGAGCGAGGCGGCAGAACTGCAGAACGCCGAGGGCATCCCGCCGGCCCCCAGCGCGGCCAGCACGGCGCGTCCCCGCGAGGACACGGCGCCTACCTCCTCTCCTGACCACCGCCGCCGTGCACGCAGCGCTCCCGGTCGCCGCCGTGCACGCAGTGCCGGTTCTGCCGGCGGAGCTCCGCACGCGCCTCGCCGCCGCACGTCCCACCGCTCTTCGTGCGCACCCCCGCGGGCGGCTCGCCCGAGCCGAGCGGCTCCTCCTCGGCGCTGCGAGCGGCGGGACCTTCCGCCGGCGGCCCCTGGCGGCCGTGGCGACGCAGGAGGGAGGCTGGGGGGAGGCACCGGGCGCCGCGCGAGACGGCGAGGAGCGGTGCGGAGGCGCCCGGGTCGGCCTCGGCAGGTGCGGGCGTCGCCTGTGGGGAGGCTCGTGCCGGCGGCTGCAGGTGCTGCGAGTAATTCCGTTAGGCGCTCCGAGTGCTCCAGTGCAAAATGAACCGCCCCGACAATGCCGCGAACGGGCGGCTCCTCGGTCCGTGATCCCCACCGTACCGCTCGCATCTTTCCGCCACCTTGGCTTGTCGGCGGTGTGAACTCTGCGGTCTCAGAACTTCATTTCTGCCAACTTTGCTCAGGAAATCCCCACAGATCTCGGCTCCCCACTGGGGAAGGGCAGAGAGAACAGAGTTCTGGGAAGGGCCGCTCCTAACACGTGCTGTCGCTCAGGGTTGGATGTAAGCCAGTTCTCCATCATGCTGTGTGTAAAATCCTGCTCGTCCTCGCATTCAACTGCCATTTTTCCTTACTGTAGAAAAATTATTCTTGACCGACCAGAGTGAAAGTGAAAAAACGCGCTGAGTAGCTCAGAAATGTTGAATGGGAGCTGTTATCAGCCCGCAGAAGGAAAACATGAAGTTCCAGCAAAGCAGAATACGCCCCTTCTCAGTCTGTAATGTTACTTCAAATTATTCAGCCATTCCCATTATAGCAGAAAAAATAACAATCTGATGTTTGGAGCAGGGAAAGGGTGACAGTTCAGAAAGCACTGGGATCACACGTCTGTGAATTCAGGGTTACCGTTAACCTCTTCTAAGGAGCAGGAGTGCAAAAATGGGAGGTCTGCCCCCTTAGTGACTCATTTCCCATAAGAAAGATTACATGGAATTAATTTTTTTTATGAGAGATATTCAAAAGTATTAGAGAACTTGCTAAATCTGGCAGTATCTGCGTTTCCATCACTTCACAGCAGTGTACTTCTGTTACAGATGAGTTTTTCATGTTCTGTAAGGGCTTCCAGTGCCATTGGCATTTCTGAGCGGATATTTGCACGCTGCTACTTGCTTCCTCTTCTAGATGAAGCTCTCATTCACCCATGGCTTCATTTACTGATGAGGGCTATTACTACAACAGATTAAATCAGCATGGCCCTGAAGTAATGTCATGAATCAATAACAGATGCATCTTTCCCTTACCAATGCAAACTCCAGGGTTTTCTGCCTCCTTTCTAATACTACCAATGCCGCTTGACTCTGCACAGGTGAGAGATGCTGCATATGAATCTTAAACAACGCCTGGCTTCTCAACCTTCTTAATCTTAGTGTGCATTTAACACTGTTAACAGTAACATCCTTCTTAATCACTGAACAAAGTTCCTGGAGGCTTTTCTTATCTGACTTTATTCCCAATTATCCATTAACCCATCCTGTGATTGGACCTTTCCCAAGATCCTGTACTTTGTAGCTCACCCTCTGCACAGTCTTGAGGAAAGCAGACTCAGCGTGGAACTGAAAGGCAAGGCAGACTTCCTCTGGCTACACTCTGATCTTCTTTTAAGTAATGGATGAGGATATTGGACAGCACTTCTGGTGGCACTGCCTGAGCCAGGATATGCATTAAGCACCGGCTGCATCTTCTAGCAACCTTATCTTAGTCACAGAAGCTAGCAAGAACTTTCTCCATCCTCGAGTCATGGTACTTCACTGGTTTTGAGCTTCAATTTCTTTCCCCAAACTTCCATTTATTCAATAGCAGATTTAGGGGGTTCCTGCATTTTACAAAAGCCTTCCTAAATGCAAATACTTCAAGCGAACTGTTTGCTGACACAGAACATGCATGTTCTTTTTCTTGTTCCCTCGCTGCCATGAGTTAGTTCATTTGGGATTACAATGGTAGCACAGTAGAACTCCATTTTTCTTATCTTTGAACATCAAATGTAAAAAACAAGGTGTTTGAGTCAAATGAAGTAAAATCCACTTTAAATGAAAGGATGATAACATTTTCTTTTCTAATCCACCCTGAAAGATTTAAAAATTACTGCAAAGGCAGTGGCTACTGTAGAAATGTTTAAGTCTTTGCACGACTGTAAAGAAGACTATTTTCAGAGGGAGAAAAAGACATTTTTGTTCACATGGTCACTGCCTGTCTCATAGTCTTGTTTTAGTTAACAGCGAGATGCCTTGGCCAGTTTCAGCCTCCTTTGCAGCAGAGGTATAGGTTCTCCTATACTTCCAGTGTCCAGTGTCTTCTGCTTATTTAGCTATTTACCTCATTCTTACATTCTACTTTTGTCTACTGAATGCAGAATTATAAACAGCTGATTTGGAGTATTTAATCCTTAAACAATGTGGGCTAAGTAATAAGCTGCAATTCTAGAAATTTTTCGCAAGCTACATCTCTTGCCATTTTGATTTCTCCTTAGGTAACAGCATCCTGTTGATATTACTACTGCTTATTATTTGTATTCTAGCCATGCTTACTTAGAGGTCACAGAAGAGGTCTAGTGTAAGACATGCCAATGGATACAAATATTTTATCTGGAATGAGGTTATAACTCTACATTCATCAGCATGGGTGCAAAAGGAGACAAAAAATAACACAGCTTGTTTACAGGCCTGATTCTCTAATGTTACTCTCTTGTACTCAGTAGTTTGTCCTTACTGCCACCAGTGAGAGGACGAAGCACACAGAAAGGTCAATGGAAAAGCTCATTCAGACTTATTTTTGCATCAGATCCTAATAAGGTCAGAACTGTGCCCCATATATTTTGCCTGGCGTTACTGACAGTCCAGGAAAGAGAAACCAGGCAATGTTATTGCAGTGTTCTTCATAAATCAGAGGCTGTTTATATGCAAAGATGCACTACTTTCTGAGGTGTACATCAATCCCAGGAGTTGTCTGCCATGCTACCTTGGTTGTCAGTCACTGCTATTGTTGCACACAGCAAACAGAAAACTTACAACATTTTATAAAAAGGCCAATATAAAAAGAAGGAAAATCCTTTTCTGTAATACATTTCTTTGGATTAGTGTATTCCCTCTGAAATTTTCATGTGCTACAGATTTCCCATTCCTGTACACCAAAATTACATTAAAATCTGCTTTTCAGGGACGGCCAGGTTGTACTTAGAGGTGCACCTGAGTGGAAATTGTAGGTGCTTTCAGTCCTTGAAAATCAAGTATATGAAATGACTGCAGGGTTAAGTGTCTGAAAACAGAAGGCACTGTAGTTGCACACCATATACTTCGCTTTTGCAGCACTGCTGAACTATTCTGTGTGTGTACAGAAGCAGCACTATGAGATTCCTATGAATATGCTGTCGTTTCCATTCCCAACATGCACCATTAGTTAATTTCTGTGTCAAGTTTACCTGCCGCTTACAGCATTCTGCTAGAAACTATGGTGGGCCCTATAGCAATGAGGTGGCTGTTAATTGCCACGGGTGTTCAGCATTGATAGGGTTCTTTGTTGGCAACTGTTCTAACCCAATTACATTTCTAAAGTACAACTGAAAAGCATTGTAGGGAGTACCGTGTAAACAGTACTAAATGCACTAAGGCTGAGTGACCTCCCAGAAAGACAAACAGGTGCTAGCTAAAGCCCCATATGATTGATTCTCCATGGCTAAAATGGCAACTACAGACATCTGTTTTTGCCATATGCGTAACAAGTGCAAATGTGAGCTCCTGTCTTAGCAAGGTTTCTTAGAATGACAGAAATATAGCATTTGGCTATCAATGTAAGACTTTTGTGTGTGTGTGTGTGTGTACTGGGACTATGAAGTTTTAGTCCTCAGGTAAACACACCGGGCTTGTGTGCATGCACGCAAATGTGAACATGTCACTGAGTTTAGGACACAGGCTTCTTGTAAGGTAAGTATGACATTTAAGTCAGAAATTGTTCTTAGGTCAGATACATAAAACAGGCCAGCATGAAAAAAACCCTGAGCATTCAAGTGAGTGGTATCACATGGGTAGAAAACAACCTCACAGATTGGTGGAAGAGATAAAGTGTCATCTGAGCATCTTACGATGTTTCTTCCAGCCAGCAGCACTAATGTGTTTTCTAAATCATCCCGTGATAGAAAAGTATGATGCTGCAGTTCTGTGCTGTTGCCAACGCAGAATACAATCCTTACAAATAATTAAATCCCAAGGCAGGTGCTCTTCTACATGTTACTGCATTGCTAATAAGATAAAAAGTTTTTCCTCTGTTAAATGATGCTGATTTTGGGAGCGTCACACCAGACCGTTCCTGAGATACGGACCAATTCAGTGATGAGTTCCAGAGGCAAAAGCTAATGGACTATGTAGGAGTTCCTGTGTCCTTTATCCATAGCTGTTCCCTATTGGTAAAGGAGGCTGTTATTATCTGCTGGGGGGAAATCCTTCAGTCTCCAGCACCATGCAATGAAGTACAACGCTTTCTTTATCCAGTTTCCTGTTATACAGAATAGGTACTAATAATCTCTTTATATTAGAAGAAGTTTACAAAAGGAACTGAAACACAGCAGATGAACTTTCAGGTGCAAAACCAGACACGATCACCACCACCAGCCACACAGCAGTCAGCATTACTCTGTGTGGCACTTACACCCCAGCGCGAGAAGCTCTAACGCAGCTACGCTATCACACACTTTGCTCTGTGTTTCCTTGCGAGGCCTATCGCCAGCGATTATTTCTCTAACAGTCCCGACTACGCGTTAGATGAGAATGCTGCTGTAACGAACCTGGCAGGCTGTCCTCTGACACCCAATTTTCAGCAAGGGGAAGCTCCTCGTGAGGAAAGCGCACTGATTTCCCCGTGCCCTTGGGAGCACCCAGGGGGTGATAACGCTCCGTGCCTGGCCACGGCCGCAGCAGAGGTCGGGAGCTGTGCAGACAGGCACTGAGGCGGGCGAAACGAACGGCCCACAAAAGCCCGATTCCGGCGCAGGGCCCCGCCCGGCCCGTCGCTGAGGTAAAAGCGTCTCAGCACGCCCTCGCGTCCCGCCCCGGGAGGTGCCACGCCGCTTGCTCTGATTGGTCGCCGCTTTCCCTCGGCCCAATGAGCTCCTCCTGCCGAACTGTGAGTTCTCTCGGTCGCGGCCCAGTGCGAGATGGAGGTTGAGCGGAGGGAGGGCGATGATTGGTTGACTGAGGTGCTGGCGGGGAACGATTGGCTGAGCTCGCTGAGGGGCTGCGGAAGCGCGCTTCGCTGTGTGGCGGCGGTGCCGGGTGGGTTGCGGCGCGATGCGGGGTGGCTGCCGCCTCTTCCCTCTGCTGCTCCTGTGCGGGCTGTGTGGCGGAAGGGAGCTGGCGCCGGGCGCCGTAACCTGCGGCTCGGTGCTGAAGCTGCTTAACACCCGCCACAGCGTTCGGTTGCATTCTCACGAGGTCAAATACGGCTCCGGTGAGCGGGGTCGGGCCGGGAGGCGCCGCGTTGAGGGGCCAGAAACTGGGAAACGGCGCGGGGAGCGCTGAGGAGGCGAGGAAATGGCGGGAGAGGGGCAGGGGCGGGAAATGGCCGTGGGAGGCTGTGAGGAGGTCGGGGGATGAAGCCGGAGGTTGCTGCGATCTGTTGCCGGGGCGGCGATGGGACTGTGCGTGAGCTAGGGGCGGGGACAGGGGAGGGGAGGCGGCTGTGGCCCGGAGCGCGGCAGTGCCGTGCATCTCCTGCGTTTGTAGTGTGAGGGGGTGCTTTGCCCTCTCCCTGAGGTGAGCCCTGCGCTGCGCCGGCGGCCTCGGTCACGTTCTTCGGCCTAAAGGTTACGGTACCTGCATTCCCAGGAGCCGGTACATTAATTGTGAGAATGAAGTGTGTCTTAGTACTGTAGTGCCTTCGTGTTTAAAGCAGCTTTCCTCAGGTCTTTCAGGACTTCCTGAGCTCCAGGAGTGGGTTGGGTCTCCTGCCATTTATTCTGTTCCAACAGGAAGTGGGCAACAGTCGGTGACAGGAGTTGAAGCTTCAGATGATGCCAACAGTTACTGGCGGGTTCGTGGGAAGGTTGATGGCAGCTGCCAACGCGGAACCCCGGTGAAATGTGGGCAGGCAATACGACTTACCCATGTAAACACAGGAAAAAACTTGCACACCCATCACTTCCCATCGCCACTCTCCAATAACCAAGTAAGTTGTTCTGAATCATAAGTTTTGTACAGATATTGCATGACTGATACTGACGATACCTCTTTCCATTTTTCTTGCTTTTGAAGAATCGGGGTTAGATGCCAGCTGCCATCTCTGGATATGCAAAGTTCATATAGTTGCTTCTCTGCATTGTAGAATAATGTGTTAAAGGGTCCTGACAGAGACAAAATGTAATATCTACCAGTATCAGTTTGTCACTATAGTTTTTACAAACGTATATTGGTTTCTTTATTCTGCACCACTGATACTCTGATGATTGTTTTGAAATGCTTAGCACTTTTATAGGACATTAGCCACTTTTCTTAATACCATGAAGACTGATCTAGAGCCAGACAGTTAACGGTGTGTTAGGACACGTATGATTAACTATATCCAAGTTCCTTGGTCTTATAGAAGTAAGGTGTGGTCCTGAATACAAACGTTTATTTCATATTCTTAACAAAGAACTTTGATTTTCAATTGGTATGTTGTCTTTGACACTGTATGGACTACATAAGCTTGAATTAACATGACCCTAAATTATTAGCTCAATAGGTTCAAACTATTGCAGTTCTATTTTCAAGTTGTTAATCACTTCTAGCCATCTGATTTTTCAGTCTGTGCTGAGTCTTTAATCAGTTGGAGTTGAGCCTTCCACGTTTATGAAAAGACTTGGAGTTTTGGGGGCACATAATGAAATCTGATCACTAACTTTTGTTTTAGCAGGAATTTACTTGCCCTAATGGTTCTCCATCTTTATTTTTTGAGGAGCCATTCAGCTGTCTGTCCAACACTGCGTACCAAAATAGTTGTTGACTTGTAATCTTGGTATAATAAAGCAAAAAAGGAATACAATTCCTTAATAAGTTAGAATGTTGGGACCTTGTGATTAAAAACTTTTTGCAGTGATAACTATGAAGCATCGTGTTACAAAATTGGATGTTTACAGTTATAAACTTGTTTTAGTGGGGAATTAGTGTTGTTTCTTTTGAAATTGTTTGTCAGAGGGATTGCTCTGAACTCTGCTCGAGATGTCTTTAATTTCTAATGTGTGTTGCAGTTTGTTGGCACTTCACGCTCAGGTTATGTGTTGGAGTTTATTGGCAATTTATGTTCAAGTTGTAGTTGCAGAGAGTTGCTGCTTCTGAATCTGAGAGCTGTTGACAGCAGTGTAATGTTTCTTTCCTCAGCATCCTTGCCTTTAAGTTTTCTGGCTTTGTGGCTGATATTTTTGTGTGTGCATTGGCAGCGTTTGCTCATATTTTCACTTCAGGAGATTTGTGTCTCTAACAGGAAGTAAGTGCCTTTGGTGATGATGGTGAAGGAGATGACCTCGATATATGGATTGTGCAGTGCAGTGGGACACACTGGGAGCGGGAGGATGCAGTGCGCTTCAAGCACGCAGGAACTGAGGTGTTCCTTTCAATTACGGGGGAGCAATATGGCCATCCCATTAGAGGTCAGCGGGAAGTTCATGGCATGCCCACTGCTAATCATCACAACTATTGGAAAGCAATGGAAGGAGTCTTCATCAAACCCAGTATGGACCTTGCAAAGCACGATGAGCTCTGAATTGCCAGAGGATCCGATAAGATTCATCCTGCTCCAGTGTTCAGAGATGCTAATACTTGGTCTCTTAAAAAGTCCTACCTTGCCTAAGTGATGGACTTTCTGTGTTGCTGAAGGGCATTAGTTCACTCTAGCAATGCTGCGCTTCTGTGGGAATGACATCTGCCAGGCTAAGACAGTTTACATTTATTTAAGAAATCCTTTCTAAATCTTCAACCTTATTTGGTGAAACCAGATCATACATGTTAGTTCTCACTGTCATTTGTTTTGTTCATTACTTCTCGAAATCAAAAGAAATGGAAAAACAAGGTAGTACATCTCTGTCATCCCAGGTACCACAAAACTTTGTATTTTGTAATCTTTTTTTCAATTATAAATAAATATTTGGAAACTTATTTCTAGCTAGTGAGAGAATGCTATTAATGAAGAGATGGAGTAAGTCTAGAAAGGGAAAATATTTCTTGGAAAATGGTGCCTTTTGAATGAGTCAAATTCAGCTATTTCAACCTTGCAGGAAAATGTTTCAGTCCATCGGAAAATTGCTTCCAATGTATTTCATGAGCTTTGTTCTGTGTTTATGGAAAAGTTGAAAATACTGTGTACATTGAAGCAAGAAGACAAGTTTTTATTTATTACCTTTCTCTGTAGAAATTTGTGTCTTTTTCTGCTGATTGTGATACTGCTAATTCTCAAACGGTGGGACTTTTGCTCTAGGGGCTGGTGCAGAATGCTACTACTTGTTTAATTAATATTCAAATTTTATAAACTTTGATGTGAATAAATTTGTCTTATGTTGTTCTTGCATGTCATTGCCAGCTCAGCATGAGAGTCCAGGTGAATAAGTAGTGGGACTTACATCCACGTGGGGTTCTTTTATGCGAATCCAGAAGAAATGGAAAAAAGAGTGAATCTTAGAAAATTGTTTGGTCCTGGGTTTTTAACAGAGGGGTAATTTCTAGAGTGATAGCAAGGAGTCTTCATTGCATAAGACATTAATTTCTGTGTTTTTCTGTGGAAAGGGGGGAAAACCTAACTCTGAAACACTTTTGTTACAGTGTATTACTGGAAATACTGACTGAAGCACAAAGTACCAGGCATTTTCTATTTGCTTTAAGGAGAAAAGCTCAGTAAATGAAGTCAGCAAATTCAGGTGTTGATTTTTTCGTCTGTAACTAGTTTACTGGTTATAGTCCTAATTAGTCAGTTAGTGAAGGAGGAAAGTTATGTGCTGCTTTCGCATCTCTAGTTACACGCTGTTAGAGAGAGAGCGCTGATGAAGTGTAATACGCAATTTCATTTACATTTGATAAATGTACCTGCGCACTTAATCTGCATGTGCTGATCCCTCACACTTCTGCTGCACAGAGTAGCTTCAGTTTTAATTTGGGGATTAATACTAGTGAAGATCCTTCATGTTCTGCAGAACAAGATGCTTCTGTTGTTTTGTGATATTCTTCGAAGGAGGTAAGAGTGTTCTTCTGTTAATCTTACAGTACTGAAGGAGAAGAGGCATTTTGGAGATGAAACAAGCTTTTAGTGTTTTGTATTAGAAGCAAACTTTTCTGTAAGGTTCACTGGTATTCCTGACTAATTGTTATTGAAGTAATAAAGGATAATTACTAAAAAAAAAAAAAAGTCAGAGCTGTTTAAACAAGCTGCCCTTTCCTTTAATACAGAGAGGGGCTTTCCCTTTGAAGTTGGTTTATGAGAAACTACAAAAAAGCAGCACTTACAAAATGAAGAAATAAATTTGGCAATGAGTTCTTTAGTTCTCTTTAACAGAGAGCTAAACACTTTATGCCTAAACCACTTTTAGTTTAGTGTTTGCTGGCGTGCTTGTGGAATACTGGTTTAGCTGAGGAAAGGTAGGTCTGTGTGGCTCATCTTGGTCTGTGTGCCACTTTTTTTTGTTTCAGTTCCCACTGCAGAAGTTGTGCTGACAGACTCTTGAATAAGCCTGGTTGAAGCACATCTTAGGAAAAGTCTATTACCATCACCATACAGAAGTTATGAGTTGATGTAAGAAATGCAGAGGCTTGTAGTTGTGAAAAATGATAGCTTGTTCAATTGCAAATGTGCATTTCTTTTTATGTAACTTCTAGGTTTATAAGACCTTAATTAGTAATGTTTAATGCCATATTGTGTGTTTTTAAACTGAATTACTGTGATTTCAAAATCTCAGGTGTTTTTATTTCCTCTGATTGCTTACAATTCAGCTGTCCAGTGCACCTTCCACAGCTGACTAGAGACTTAATCTCTGCTTTTGTATTGGTTTTTTAGTTGCTTCTTTTAAATATGACTTTAATAATCTGACAAAAGGTGTTGAGACTTAGAGTAACATATGAAACGCTCCAACATGTAGATATGAAGATCTTAAATGTTGTTTTGCTGCTTTTGTTTTTTAAAGGTCGTAATCTAGATTTTATAGTACCTCTTTCCAAATTCTCTATGCACTTATATGTTAAATAAAACCTTTTTGTTCATTTTGCTTCTGTTGATAGTGAAATAGAGTTCTATTGAGCGATCGACAGATGCGTTCCGACTTCTTGCTTATTGTACTATTACAGGTACTCTATGAGAAGGAGGCGTGCCAGCATTGCCCTGATAGACTAGAAAGGCTTTTGGGAAAATCATTAGTGGGATCTTTATTTGTAGTTGTTCTCAGTGAGAATAGTTGTTGAAGGAAATCTGCTGTAAACTCTCTGCTTTGAAAAATCTGCCAAATACTGTGTTTATTTAACATTGAATTAGATACGTTGTATATATGTGTCGGTATGAAATGATACAAACTTAATATACCTTTGGAATTCTTTTTGAGGAACATTTGTTTGAGTGCAAGCACTTTTAGCGTCTGTTTCTTGAGTCTTTTTGAAACTTTGTGTAACTGCTTAGCATACCAACTGAGCACTTGTCATTTACTTCGTCTTTTCAGTATGAATAAGAAGTGCCGACTGCTTCGTCCTTAGGAAGCAGTGCGTTAGATTATATGAAAACTTGGGTGGCAAGCGGGGCGGTTGTGAGGAGAACAGAAAGGCGCAAGTCGGGGAGAGTCTCTCCCGTTAACTCGGAGCTCCAGCCCGAAAGCCCTGCTGGAACCGGGTCGGCAGCGGCCGCTAGTGAGCGCTGCTGCCCGCCGGCTCCCGGCCGGCTGCGGTGGATCGTGGCTGGGCTCCTCGGCGGGTTTGGGCTCGGAGGAGGAACGAGTGCCAGCCGGCTGCCCCGCCACGGCTCGCTTTAGCTGCTCCCTGCCGTGTCCGGTGCTGCTATTATTTCGAAGGGAAACAAAGCGTTAGCGTGGGCTGTAGAGTGGTGCTTTAGGCGGTTCGCTATCTTTCTGCGGGATCCATAAAGCTCTGCCAAGGTTGAAGTGTGTTTGTTTAAGGCAATTAGCTGTATATTAAAAGTAGGTACGGATTTCTGTTTCAGTAGGAGGGTATGAAGGACACAAAAGGATTATTAACGGGAGGAGGAAAGAGTTCCCCGCCTGTATACGGCAATCCCATTGCGTTTTCCTAGGTCTCGAAAGCAAAAGCTAAAAATAAAACGACTTGTTTCTAGCTGGTGCAAGATGCATTTCACATAAGTGGTAATATTACATGAATGCATCTTGGCCCCGGCGTAATTGCCTGGCTTCCCTCGGCTACTGCCTGGATCGCTTCCCTTGGAGGGTCCTGTGTAATCCGGATGAAAGCCGAGATTACCGATATTCTTACCGAGCCGGTATCGGTCTGCGAGCCGCTGGGACGTGATCTCCCTGCCGTCCTGTGGGGGTCCCACGTGCTTCCCTGCCGGCGCGGCTGTTGTTGCGGGCTTTGCTCGTTTGCCAAGAGGGTATAGTTCTTCCGTAAGCCTACCTGGAAGCGGTTCCTCAGCATCGACTGCCCGCTGAGGTTCCTTGATGTGTAGCGAAAAGATGCTCTTGGTGAGGAGCCTTCAGCGATCCCGTGAAGCAGAGTTTGCAGCCTGCTCCTGCTGACAGCGCTCTTCGGGTAATGGCCGGACGCTTCCTCCCAGCCCCGCTCGCCCGTACCCGAAGCTGTCCTTAGACCCTGTTCCACCGGGCACTGATGACGTCGTTTTATGCATCCTCGCCCTCCGCAGCGGGGCGTGGAGGGGAGTGGGGAGGTGCCACCTCTGCCTCCCGCGCGCAACCACGAGTGCTGCCGGCACGGTGCCACTGTCCGCGACAGATTTCTGGCAGCAGCCTCCCTGAGACGGGGCACATAGGAACCCCCAGGCACACTGAAACCTTGTCTTGCACCTAAAGGTATCCGGAGGGCTCCTTGCTCGTGGATGTTCTGTCTGTGCTGCTCTACTAAACAGAGGGCTTGAGAGAGGGTTTCCAGCCTTCCCCGTCTCCTGGCACTGTGGCAGAAGCACAATATCATAGTGCCCTTCTAGCAGCTCCAAACTGGTGTAGCACGATAGCTGATTTAGACGCAGAAGGCACGTGGGATGCGATGTGATAACTGTATAGGCACTTGTAGGCATAGGCGCAACGGGTGCGTGCCGCAGGTCTCCCGGGACGTGTTTGCTCCTTGGGGAGCTAATTCTTAGCTGGGAGATAACCTCCTCCTTTCCTATCTAAGAAGGAGCAGGTAATTCTGGCTTTGAAATTGGCTGTTAAAAGAGATACTCTCCTCCAAGAGAGCTGTGGAAAGAAGAAAAGCCTAAGCCTCTCCGAGACTTTCAGCTTCCAGTCTCTTCTCTTCCCCCGGGTTTTAACGCTTCCCTACCGTGCCTCCCGAAAGCGAGCGCCGCCTGCATGCTGTCCCCGCAGCTCTGCAGGGCAGTGGCTGTTGTCCTGCGGGGACAGGGGAACGAAGGAGGAGGATTTCTGCCCGGTGGGAGCCAGGCGGGCAGAGGCTGCATGGGAACGAGCGGCCGCCGGAAAGCGCGTGGAGGAGACGCGCCGTGCGAACTGGGCGCAGGAGGACGGCTCGGCGCTCCCAGCCCCTCCTTGCTCCTCCTTGCCCGCAGCAGCCCCCCCCGCCCCTCTCCGCTGCTGAGTCCAATGGCAAAGCGCCGGAGTGGAGCTTCCTTCCAACGGCTTCGTGCCACGGCGCTAGGCTGCCGCGGGTGTCGTGTGGGACACTGCATTAAAAGGTATTTCTGAAGGCAAAATAATGATGCGGATCGATTGCTTTCTTTCCGGGCTGTTTTTGCACTCTTCTCCATAGGAAAGCTGCCTGGTCTAGATTATTCTTGACGGAAAAGCACCATGACACTAGATTGTATTTTATTCTATCTAGTGCCTTAACAAATAGAAGGAAAATGATTATCTGTTTTTCAGTCTGAGACACTGAGTTCATAGTGGAAGAAAAAAAAACCTGTGCTAAAAAAGTGTTAGCTACAGTCGAGAGATCTTTAGTAGAGGAAGTGTGCATAAGTGGTCAGACTAGGTGACTAGGGCAGAACTGAGTGATCCAAAGCGACGTGTTTGTACCTCTTTTTCCCACCTGGAATTACAGATTTTCTTTGCCTTGCCCTTAAGTGCTATGCTGTGATTCAGGCCAGGCACAGAAAGGGTGGGCTGCCTGGCCAAACACCTGGCCTCACGCAGTATCCTTGCACCCTAGGCCTACTCAAAGCACTTTAAAATGATGGCAGCCATACTTTCCCTTGAAGACAGCAGCTCCCAATGGCCCTGGCCCAGCTGCCGGTGGGATCCGCAGCCGAAGGGGAGGGCTGCATGTCTTACCTGGAGTGTGGGCTGGCAGGAATCCCCCACCCGTCTTCTTCCAGGACTGACCTGCTCAGTCTGGGAGCCTCCTAGGGCTTTGCAGAAAGTAGTGGTGGGATCTCCCGGCGGTACAGGTGGAGCTATAGTGGGCTCCCTCTGTGCTGATCTCACGGGATGTTCAGTGGGTTTAAGAGTCACTGGAGCAGAGCCAGAGAAGGATGTCCTTGGATTTTAGGGATATTCTAAGCAGAAATGGTTAGAAGTGTATGAGTGGCTAGGCTGAGCAATCCTTACTGAGCAGCCTCTCCTGCTGAGGTCCTTTTCTCTTTCTCCATCTATTTTATCGCATGCCCGTGAGTTAACCAAAATGTTCTGAGGATTAGTTTCAGTCGGTGTCCACTTTACGCCACCCTTAGCCTTTCACCCCTACCAGGGCCGCCGGACGTTTTCGGCACCCTCCCACAGACGCCTGGCGGTGCTGAGCGGAGAGCACCTTCCTGCGGTGGGGGAAGGCAGCCCGACGCTCCCTCTGACTCGGCCAGTGAAGCTCGGCCGCCTTCCCCCGGGACGGAGCCGCGCCGACAAAACGGCGGGGCAGGCGGTCAGCGGTGTCCTTTCAAGAGCCACGCGAAGGAGGTCCCTCCGAAATCCCCCAGCAGTCGGTTTGCGGGGCCCAGTTTCCCTCGATGGTAGCTGTCGGGCTCGGGCGGCTTGCGATGCGCTGTTCCGCACCGAGACCGTTCTTACTGGCAGCGGTAACGCGGCTCGGCTCCGCCCGGTCCAGCCGCTCGCGAGCCGCTCGTGCCGGCCGAGCCCGGGCAGAGCTGTCCTTTCCCCGTGGCGACGCGCTGCCCCAGGCAGGCACAGGCAGCTTCTCGTGCCGGCGGGAGCCCGCTGGCTGTAACCCGCGTGTGAAGTGTGCTCTTGCTCTAGTGCCATTGCGCTGGTCGAGGCTTTAAAGCGTCACCACGTTCTCTCTCTCGCACAGGATGCAAATGCAAAAAAGTGAGGCTTCACTTTTCCCGATTTAAATATTATTCCCCCCTCTCCGTTCCAATTGAAAAGCTCTTTTGCTTTTTCAGTGTCTTTGTACTAGCTTGGTGGATTTTCTTGGTTGTATTGATTTGATTCGTCGTTCTTTTGTAAGTGTTCACCTCACAATAGGAATAGTGGGGGAGGATGTTTGTATGTGAAGAGGGAAAGGAGACTGAATTGATTTTGATCAGAGAATGTGGCCAAAGAGTGAACAGGGAAATGGCAGAACTGCTCTTCAGCTTGCTCCAAATGCTACTATGAATGCCCTCAAATGAGTCACTTAGTGCTGAGGGCTACGGGGCTGGCCGTGAAGAATCTTTCATGTTGCTAGTGATCAGCATCTGTAACAGCTCGCACATGGAAGTGGCCTCCTGTACCTTTCTGGCACTGTTGATAGATCTGCGTTTTCTTCAGCTCTGAAGGGTTTTTTTTCTTTCTTTCTTTCTTTATTTCTTTTTTTTTTTTTTTTTTTTCCTCAGAGCAGAGATGGTTTGTGATAGTGGGTTTGTTTTGTTGATTTTATTGTTGCTAATAATTTAGATATATGTTTAAGATCTAACTCTGTAAAACGAAAACCAAGCAACAGACTTTCTGCTATCACCCTAAACTTATCCTGAAAAGTGATGGAAATTCATGGCAGAGGAACAACACAAAGTTTCTCTTCTGGCATAGTGTGATGGAGGCTTTCGTACAAAGTGTAATTCCCCACTGATTTTAATGGGGTGAACTGCTGGTATGGATGTAGCAGCTCCTGGCAAATGTGTTGCTTCCCAGCAGAGAAGTGTTTGAAAAAGGCAAAGAAGTGGTCTGACGTTGTTGTAGCGGGACAACTCCTTAAAATAGTTGCTTCATTACTGTATATTATTATCATTGTCATTTGATCATTCCGTGTGTCTATGGATGTTTACAAGACCTAAGGTTTACAATACAAGGCACACCCACCTGCAAGGTGAGTAAGCAGGATTTCTACCAAATTGGTGTTTGACTCTGAGCGCTGGCAGTGCACCTATTTCTGTGCAGGGCCATGTGAATGATTTTGGTTTGCCAGTCAAGAACTTCCATTCTCAATCAGCCACCTACCTGCTGTTCTGCTAGCTTCTTATGGCAGAGATCTCTGCCCGTGGAGCTCCTGGTGACAGCACATAGAATCATAGAATCATAAAATCAAGATTGGAAACGACCTACCAGATCATCTAGTCCAACAGTCTCCTCATCACCACTGCCACCACTAGCACTATTAAAGAGAAGAGCATGATTCTAAAGCTGTGAAAGTTTGAGATGCTTCTTCTCATCCGTTGACTTTTGAGCAGTGGGTCTCAGTAAGGATACGGAGCTACAGGCCTTGCAGGGGAAGCTCACTGTTCTGAGGAACGGTTTAGGTGGAGTCTGAGGAGTTGTGTGCTGAATGAGCAAGGCTTTAGCTGAAAAGCTGGGTGGCTAATGCCATTGTCAAGCCTCCAGTGGAGCTGTTTGACCACCTGCTACTCTCTGTGGATGGCAACAGGATGCTTGCTAGAAGACTTATTGGGAAGATAATATGTTTTCAGGTATTCACGTGAGTGGGATTCTCAGGAAATAACAATGAATTGTAGTTGGTGGATTTTTGTGGTGGGTTTTTTTTTTTTTTTTTTTTTTTGGTTTGTTTTTTGCTTTTGGTTGTTGTTTATTTCTTTGTTTTTCCTAATCAAAGAAGGCTCTATGATTTTTTAAGTATTATTACTAAAGCATCCCTTCCCTTTTTGCTTAGCACTTTGTCATAATTGCCAGACCATATTGTGTCTTTGGTTTGTGTTGAATGAATCTTGAGGGCTGGATGTGTAACCAGTAGCAGGATACAGCCCTAAAAACCAGCAGCCTTTGCTTTCCATAGGCAAGTGGCTGTCTATGACAGCCCTTCTACAGGCAGAGTGACACCCTCCACTGCAGCAGAATGAGCACAAGGCTTTCCAACAGTTGGGGACTGGGGTGGGGTTGGAAATCTATTGTGCATTGGTTCTTGTAAATATATTATGAGCTACCTGGTGTTATTAGGTCTAATCACAAGAGTTTTCCTCTTAAAGCTGTGGCTGGTTTTATGTTGATCACTTTAAAACAAATGTCACAGATATATTTAATAGAAGTATGTGTAAAACCCCAACCCCCAAATGGTATTGTGTAACCAATACAGTATTTAAGTGCCCCCTGTGTAAACTAACTGAAAAGCCTGCTGTTTGCCTTCTTTGCCTCTGCTGTGTATTGGTCAACCAAAGCCAGGCACTCTGTTTGCCATTCTGCTTACTTTTTTAAAAGGCCAGATCCGTAGGATCATGTTATCTAGAAAGTGAAAAAGACTTAAACCCCATTTTCTGGGCTTAGAGGGCTCTGGGACTGAGGGAGAGCCCTCTCATGGGCTGCCCAGAGCGTGAATTGCCAAGCAAGCCTGTTTGGAAGCACGCACTCACAATGTACTTTGTCCCTTTATTTTGGTATGTTCAGGGCAGTCCTTCTCAGTGGCTTCATAACAGCCTGAGCCACAGGGTTCAGCTAAGCTCAACAAAGGTGAAGATGCATTAGTGTGAGGTCGTGGAGGTAGTGGAAGATAGTGATACATGTCTATAGATGGAATCAGGTGAAAATTAAGAGGTGGATTTCCTCTTGCTTTTAGCCAAATAGCATTTGTAGGCTTCCCGCTAATTCATTGTTATTTATCTGCCATCAGCTCCTTGCCCAGTCAAATCCTTTATTCAAGGTGCTGGATCTCAGGAGCACAGTGGTTTCCCATTATTGTTATAATCTTTAGCCAAAGAGATGTCCCTCCTTCTCAGTAATGCACCAAAGTGGAAGTAATCGCTCTTTTTTTCTTCTTGCATTTGTCCTTTCCTGTTTCATTCACCAATTGAAAAATGGCTAAAGAGCAGCCCCCGTTTCACCTCCCCTTTTCCATGATTGACTCAGCAGCTCCTGGGACAGAGAGAGGAAAGGGGCCTCGAGGTCACAACCTTCACAATCTTCAAAGCCCCTGCCGCTTCCAGCAGCTGTCACAGCTCTCACTGACCATATCCCCAGAAGGTCAGCAAAAAAATAAACACTGGGGCCCAAATGATCCCCTTCTCATGCAAACTGTCCATTTCCCTCCCCAGCTCCCATTCCATGCATAGCTCACACGTTGGAGACCCCCTTGGATTTGCACAGAGCTATGCAAGAGCAAAATGCCACAGAAAAGAAAAGCAGAAGGGCTTCCTGGGCAGGCAGAGTGGGAAAAAGAAAAGCAGCTTCCTGAGCTCTCCATGCCCACCCACAGGCTGCTGCAGCCATTTTGTGTGCGCAAAGACTGGAGGTGAAGCTGGGGAAGGGGCTGACTTTTCCCTGGGAGAGAAACTGCAGGGAAGGATTCGGCTTCTGTATCTGCTTGTGCATGTGAGGGATGGAAGAAAGAGAGAATCCAATAGAAATAGGAAACTATACATAGACTGGAATAGCCTTTTCATCAGGATTAGTTTGCATTCCCCTTTTCCAGCTGGTTTGCTTTCTGCACTCACCTTCCTCTGCAAAAACTCATGATGAAGCAGAAACAGGGTCGAGAAATGCAGGTTCAAAAGGCCAGAGTGGAAAGGTCCTTCACTAAAGGAAATACCCCTCCCCAGCCCTCATTGATAGAAGTATCCATTTCACCATGGCCACTAATAATCAGAGGGCTATTTCCTGGCCTTCTCAGCACAGCTCCCAGCCGCACTGCTGATCTGATGTCCGCTATTGTAAACCATTCCTCTGTCACCCCATGCTCCCCCCAGCCCCACTGTTGAACCCAGCACTAGGGCATGTCTCGAGCCTGTTCTTCAGGCTGCTCGGCTAAGGAAGACATTCATTTTCCGTTTTCACCCTCTTCCCACAAAGAACAAGCCGGCTATTAGCACGTCGGACAGCCCGACAAAAAGCTGTCGAGGGGCCGCCGCTGGGGAGGCAGGAGGGGCTGGAGACCTGCAAGAAAACCCGCCCGGAAGAAAAGGCAGCGACGGGAACGTGGAAGGCACTTTATTTACGCGGATGGCCGAGGCCGGCCCGCTCCCTTCGCCCTTTGCGTTCCGACAGAGCGAGCAGCGCGGCGACCCCTGCCCCGCTCCAGTGGCTCCGGGGGCCCGGCCCGACGGCCCGTCTCCTCCCCGCCCGCTGTTACACCGGCTGGGCCCGGCTCTCGCCGCTCCCCGGCGCACTGACGCCCTTTCATTATTGCACTGCTCGCTGCGACCGTGACAGTAGTGCAACAGGGAAAGAGGGGCAGCCCGCCCGGTAGCCCGGGCCGCTGGACTGGGGCACAGAGGGAGAGCCAGGGCTTTGAGACGGGGGTGGGGGGTATTTCCTGGCTTTGTCCCTTGGCTGGTCGCCTCCCCTCGGAGTGATGCCCGGGGGGTTAAACAGAGGGCAGGGCTGGGGTCGGGCGAGCAGACGGGAGGCAGCGGTCCCGTAGGGCTTCTCACCCTCCCGCGCCCGCCGCCGCAGAGAGAACGCGGCCCCGTGCTGCCCGGGGGCGGCTAAGAAAGCTCCGCGGCTGCGGCCGCTCCGCCGCACCCTGAGCCGGCCCCAATCCCCTCCCACCACCCCTCTGCCTGGGCCTCAGAGGTCCCGAAAGGGACCGCGGCGACCACCTGAAATGGAAGGCAAGGCCACCCACCCGGCCAGCCCGGCTGCTGTCAGCCCCCAGCTGATTTTTCACAAAGCGGAGAGGAGATTGAGATTGAACACCCCCAGCCCCGCTCCTTTCCCACGTACCTCCGTAAGCAGCTCTCGGGTAGGGCTGGGGGCAGTGCCCAGCCCAGCTGTGCCTGCACCAAGCCCGGGCTGCGGGGCCCGGCCGCGTTCGCCAGGCAGAGGCACAAGCTTTGTTTAGAGGAGGTTATCGGGATTAGAGCCTCGGTCTCTTCGTGCAACGCTCTGCTTTGCACAGCACTGGTTTTCGGGCTAGGAGCAGGCACAGGAACAGCCGAGTGTGGCTGTATATCTCCTCCCATCCCTTGGTGGGTGTTTACATCGTTATGTAAAATAGGCACCCTTCAAACATCTCGGGACTTGTACTGTTTTAAAATGGAGACGCTATGGGTTTCTGCAGTTTCAGTTACTGCTTGTGCCTTTTAAACATAAGGCCATTTTGAATCCTGTGTGATAGCATCAAAAATATGCCCATTACTCACAACTTGAGTCACCACAATAGCATGATTATTTGTCACACATAACATCTCTGCACAATTACTTGTCTATCTAACAATGCTTGGTATTTCACAACTTTTCCCTTAACTCGATGGGCACATAGGATTAATTTTTCCTGATGTGGCTGTCTTCTCTCCATGAAGAATACCCTCAAAAGAAAAGACCCTATAAGCAATATTGCACTACTACCCTGAGCACAAAAGCAGAGGCAATATTGATAGGGTCTCATCCTTAAGGTTAGGAAGCTGGATAATGTTTCTTGCGACAGGTGATTGGAGGGAGCTTCATTCCATGCCTGTAAATGGGGAAGGGGTAAAAAGTTAGAAAGTAGCGCAGTGCCCTGTGGATTGCAGCACCATGTGCTCCCTGGAGCCTGGGATGAAGGAATGGCTCAAACCCCTGCCCCCCACTTTCTCCCAGGATGTACTTAACACCAGTGTGGACTTTTTTCTAAGGATTCTATACCTCTGTCTTCAGTTCTCGCACTTCTTCTGCCTAGTTTTCTCTCCTTCATTAATAAACTCAGTCAATTAGCTGCCTGAGCCATTGGAGGCTGGGAAGAGCTGTTTATTTGATTAACCAACAGTTGTATTTTGAACCTTTTAGTAACAGGCATTGAGCACACAGAGAACTTCCTTTCCAACACCATCCAACTTAGAGAGCCCAGTGTTATAAAAAATCCCACCTTTCATTAGAAATCACAGGATTAAGTACACAAACACCAAAAATTAGAAAGCGAAACAGTATCTCCAGGGCTGGTTGTTTTTTTTTTGTTTGGTTGTTCGGTTGTTTGTGGTTTTTTTTGTTGTTGTTGTTGTTGTTTTCTTTTTGTCTGTTTCCTCTCCTTTCCTCCCCAGCACCTTTCTGTCCTAGGCTGGATGGCACAGTCTTCAGCTGGAGCTGGCTTGGTGCTAAATGCACCAATGACCACAGAAAAGAATCCCAGGGAGAGGCCAGCACACCTCCAGCTTCAGGGCTGCTTTGCCAGGTAGGCTCTTCCTCTGCATTCTGGCTCCCAGTAAATCTGCCTAGTGCTTCCATCATGTAGCAGTACTTGAGAGCACGGGAAGATGAGGGAAATTTCATTTCCAAACCATCCCAAACCAGCTCATTATATTTGATGCTGTCAGATTCTCTTTCCTCAGCCTGCTTTGCAGTGGATTAAATAAGAGCAGTAGTGGAGAGACAATCCCCTAATTCATGGTTTCCTGGCTAATTTATGCATACCACATTGATCTGGTCTTTACCATTAGAGATCCCTGGCATTTGGCATGCTGGTGTGAGGCAGCCTGCACCCCCTTTGATGTTGCCTGACTTGCCCAAAGCAGCTGAAAACTAAGGACATGCCGGAGAAAAGAGAACAGGAGAAGCTCCATTAATTATTTGTTTTTCTAATGGCCTGATACACAAAATCTCCAGTCTGCACCAGTCCCTCCCTATCACCATCCTCTGCAATGCCTGTTGGAAGCAAACGGAGATCTTTCTTCCACATTATTTACTTGTATTAACCTTTGCTCACACTAATTAAAAGGCCACGTTCACAGAGATTGCTGTAAGCAGCTCAGAAGGAGTTTTATCAAACTTCAGTATTTTTGTTACCTTGGCAAAACCTCAGGTTATAATCCTGCCACTCTGCTTCTCAGCAATCTCTGCAACCTAGACATCCAGTTGGGCTGAGAACAAAAAAAGATGCAACTAGGCTTGGCCTTACCTTTCCATCTATTCCCGTCCAGTCTCTACTTTGCTTATGTTTACCACGTGTTTTCCACTCTTCAGCCTTGATGGTGTTTCTAACAAGACTTATGCTTAACACACACCATTTAACTTATCCACTGGCCCACTGGTGAGTTCACAGTTGAAATGTGCAACTTGCACACCAAGTCACGTTGCTAATCATTAGTAACACTGGGGGAAAGCACAACTTGACAACGTCTCCACAACTTGAGAATTTTAGTAGCTGCAGAAGCTACAGTTGTAGCAGGAAAGAGTAAGGGATGTAATTAGAAACATCAGCCAGAAGTTAAGGTCCAAGGAAAGGCAATCAAGTCACAATGTGTTTCTGGGTCTGCACTGAGAGCCTAGGTGCTCCTCAGGATTCCTTTATCTCCACGTGGTGCACTGGCACAGGGCAGCCCACGGTATTTATTTATTTATTTTACAAGACAGGAAAAATAAAGGCTGCTTCCGTCAGCAGTAATATTTCCCCAGTTTGCAAACAATATGCAAAGCCCGGGTCAATCCATGTTCTATAGCAGGGAGGCATCTCTGGAATGTATATGGGGGTTATTTTAAAATAAATGTTTAAACACGAGATTATGAAATGCACGCTATTTATACTCCAGGAGGCTCAACATCTCTAGATATGTTTAGAAACCTCTCTCGCCTTTAATCACAGTTATAGAAACTGAATGGAAATGTCACCCATGCTAGTATGGAAATAACACTCTGTGTTGCTCAATAATTGAAGATTTTTTTTTTTTTTTTTTGGCAGTGCTGGGGGGATCTTTAACTGTAGTGGAGTTGGGCTTTCTGTTTAAGCCCTCTTTTCTGATGCAGACAAACAAACTCAGTGTCCCTGTGACGAAGCTTTGGAATAAATATAAAGTAGTGAACTGACTCTCAGGAGCTCAGAGGCCGCCTGCTCCTTGTGAGAGTAGACCTCATCTTCCCTGGCTTAGTTTGGAAGCCATTTTCCCTTCTATTCCTTGCTGTTTGCTTTTTCTTGTGGTTAAAGGTGCCACTTTGGGCAAATGTGTGTTTTAGATATTCATCTGGGTTGCAGCTTCACATAATGTGGCAGGAAACAAAGCCTCAGTCCAGCCTTGTTTCCCAGCTCACAGCCATTTCACCAGCCCAAGGAAAGAAGGCCATTTAAAAGCCATCTTGCAATTAAATACATTACATAGTCCAAGATAAATTTTCTGCTATGGAATTGACGCTGTTACCAATGGTCAGAGCCAACACTTTGAAAGCAGCTGAGAGTTGATTTTAGACTTCTCCATTGTTTTAAAACTGGGAAGTGTTGCCTTTCTAATTCTCCCCCTCCTCCTCCCTCCCCCCCCCCCCCTCTTTTTTTTTTTTCTGAAAGAGAATTCTTAGCATTCCAACCCGGACTCCTTAAGTCTATCTAGCAAGTTACTACAAATCCATCCATAGAAAAAGGGGATTCTTGCTTCCACGCAAGAGTCAACCTGTCCAGGTGTGAGACTGCGGAGAGGAAGGGCTGGGAGTGGGAGTCCTCCCTGAGCACACCGCCTGCTGCGCGTGTCTCACTCGCTGGCCTGGGGACTGTCACCCACTGTCACTTAGCAGTACTTCACCCGATATAGGCTGACATCTCCTGCCCTAAAATCAGGAAGGATTACACTCCAAAATGTCCTGCCATTTAATTCTTGCTTATAATATTTAGTTTGTGGGTTTCAATAACCCTTTTCTCAGCAGCAACATTTCCTCAGCTGGCAGAAGCCAGATCTGCGTCAGTGAGCTCCATTAAAAGGAACGACAGAGCTCCTTAAACAGCCTAGACTTTGTAACCCCACAATACGGCTTTTCTGCATGGTGTTTACCAGCGCTCTGCTGTCTGGTGGGAAAAAAACAACAACAAAAAATACAACAACAACACAAAATGCCCTCACAGTATGAAATGCAGGAACAAATAGGGAGCTAAATCCTATCTCTTTGGAAATGACATCCCGCTTCTGGCCCTGTGTGTGCAGGACAGCAGCACTGTTAGTACTTGCCTCCACCGGTGAAGGCACAGCGCAGGGCCAACCTTGGGGCCCCCAGCCACACTGTGAGCCCCCAATGGCTGTTCCCTGCAGCAGAGCATGGGCTGCCCCCGTTAAAATCCCAAAGGCCCTGAGCAGGGTAGGGGCTGTGTGTCCTCCCCAGGTCCCATCCCTGCAGCTGGGGCCGAGGGGAAGGGCACGGGAGGGGAACCATCAACCACTGCCCTCCCCAACCACCTCTTGTCCCTAGAGCACCCGAGAGCTGTGAGAGCGACCTTAACACAGATCGAGCACTAAATGCAATGACTCCAAAAGTCCCCCTGAAAAAAAAAAAAAAATCGCCTCTGAAAACTTAAACCATCTGATTTCACTTTCCGCTCCAATTGGTTGTGTAGTCAGGGCGCAGGTCTGGCCTCCTCCACCACACTAATACTCTATGTGTGCTGCCTCCACAGAGGAGGGGTTCTTTTAACAAGTTTATGCAACAACAGGATGGAGGCTCTGCCGGAGCCCTTCCCCCCGCAGCCCGACCTGATTCCCCGCATTCCTCCCTAGCCCTCCCCCTCCGACCCAACTGGAGACAAACTCTGGCATCTCCACACACATGCAAATGGTTTCCCTTGCACAAATACAGACTCCTGAAGGGGGCCTTTGCTTCCGAATCCCCCCCGCTTTTTTTTTTTTTTTTTTTTTTTTTTTTTTTTTTCCTCTATTACATTCCTCAGCCAGGCAGGGTTAAAAAAAAAAAAAAAAAGAAAAAGGAGAGAGAGTGAGCAAGCGGGGAAGGGAGGGTTTGGAATGTGCAGCCTCCATCCCAGGCCCCAATCTGCAGGGAACCCAGTCCTTTACCCCCACACCCCAGGGCCTCGCAGGGTTGCAGCTCAGTCCCAGTGGGCAGGCAGCCCTGGGAAGGCGTCTCCTAGCCCTGTGTGAGCAGGACATGATCCTTGTCATCACCCAGGCCTTCCTCTACATCACATGCCTCAAGTGCCCTTGCCATGCGAGGTTTCCAAATGCATCTACCATCTTGTTAGTAGAGACCTAACTTTATACAGAAAAAAACAACCATGCGTAGATTCCCCCCAGGATTTCTCCAGCGCCAACTGAGGCTGACATGGCTGAGAGGCCATCTTACAGTCTGGTGTCAGCACCACCGGGGCTTTTGCTGCCACTTGCTCCTGCCCACTGACGGGCCCCACGCACACACATACTCAGCATGCACATGGCCCAGCACTGCCTGCACCAGTGTGGCTCCCAGCATCTCACTGGGCCTCCTCGTACCCTCTGATCTCCTTGGCCAGAGGCAGTGCTGGGCCCCTGCGCCTCTGCTCTGGTCTCTGTTCTGTTCTCATGGACAGTGGAGGCGAAGAACCCCCACCCACAGAGCCTTTACAGATTTCACTTTCTCCAACTTCTTAATTAAGCAAAAATTAGAAGAGGAAAACGCCTATGCTAAACAGGCCTCCTCATTCTTTAACGAGCACAGAAATGGCAGCCATGCTACATGCAATGCAGAGATGAAGGAAAGGAAGAGCTGCAGAGAGAGGGAGCAACGCAGGGCCGTGTTACCTCCACTGAGGCACGGGAAGCGTTCTGCGGCCATCGTTGGTCCCCCAGCCTCCACTTGGGAGGGCTCAGCATTCTTCTCTGAGCACGGAAGGGAGGCTGGCAGACTCCAACTCCCCAGCAGAAATGCGGGGACAGAGAAGGTGTCTTTTGTTTGCTCATGGAGGAACAGGAATGTAATACTGGGGACACAGCTTCCCCTCGTCCTTCTTAACTGGGATCCCCCCTAAGGATGTGCTTCTCCATTTTCTGACTCCCTGTGGCTCACCAGCATGCAGACCCTGGCCTGGCTAGGGGTGTGCAATCTGATCTGAAAATGCTCCTTTACCTAGATTTAATTTCCCATATGATAGCTCTCCCCACCCCCACCTTTTGCTCCCAAGGTAACAGCTCAAGGCTTCAGGAAAAAAGAGAGAAAGGTCCCATCCCCCAGCCTCCAACCCCCTTTCTTAGCAGCTGCAAGTGAAAATACCATATCTGCCTCCAACTACAGCACGAGTGACAGTCACCAACATATTGTTATTTAAAGATCAATTCTGAATGCAATATTACTGTTCCTAGGCCTGCATCATCCCTGTGTCTCTCAGACCCACTTCGTTTGTTACTGAGACGTGCAAAGATCGCCTTTAAAATGTATTGATTATTACGTGCCTCCTTTTTTTTTTTTTTTACATAAATGAAGGTATCAATATTGCTTTAACCAAAGCAATAATTCCTCTAAAAGTGAAATACGATGGAATTTGAAAAGTCCATTAATAGGAAGCAAAAATGAAATTGCCCCTGAATGCACACGTATGTATTAAAGTCACAGAATTCTCAACACAATAGCATCCTCAGGTTCATAAACCTAATTTTTAAAGCAGACACAAGATAATACTCAAACGTGGTCAGGCTAATTTTAAAGGTGGTGATTGTTCTAAAGGAGGACAAGAGGGCTTTAGGATGTGAATAGGCCAGCTTTTTATTTTACAACTTGGAAACACAAACCCACGCTAGTGGCAGAAAGGGCAATCCATTTTGTACACTAAAACAGTCAAAATGGGGAACAAAACCCAAGGAATTTCTGTACAACCACTCAGCTTAAACACAAACCCAACAAACAAACACGAGGGCAGGAATTTTTTGGTCAATTTCTACATAATCTCAAATTTTTTGCACACATTTGAGCATTTATGGCAGGGTGTGTGTGTGTGTGTATAAGAAATCAGAGCAGGGGGGTGGTTCCCTGCCAGAATGTATTAAATGTCTACAGAATCCCATCACGTCAGGGGCTGGGTGTGCAACAGTAACTGATCATGAGGATGTATTAGGACTGGAACCAAATGCTTTGACAATATTATTGCACTGCTTTATTTGTGCAGACAGTAGTGCAACATTGTCAGAGCCAGCGATACCAGCAGCCACTGTCACTTCTGCACAGCTGCCCTGCATCCTTTTGTAAGGGACTGCTGCATTACAGTGTTAACCACAATAACGTTTTTATGTTTAGCCCCCAGTAAAACTCTGCATGACAAAGTTTATTTGCAATCGTAATTAGACAAGGTAAAAAACAACAGCAACAAAAAGTTAGTAAAAAAAAAAAAAAAAATGAAAGGGAGGGAGAACGAGGAAGAGAGAGAGCACTGTTAGCCTGGCTTGTTAACCAAGGCATTCAGGGCTTTTCCTACACGCCCAGTGTATCTAGGCATGGTATGTTATGAAGGTTTTATACAATAAAATATTTTGCTACAGTAATGGCGAACAAAAGAAGGGGGCTGACTCTGCATCCCCACATGTACACGTTTCCACAAAACCAAACTGGTCGCTCAATGAATCTCAACTCTGCAATTTAAATAAATCACTGAGTGCCAGCCCCTTCCTGTTCCTTCACAAGTTTTCTTAATTGTGCTGAGCGTTTTGTAGTGGCTGACGAGCACAGACCAAAAAGCCTAGAATGGTGTAAATACACACTGCCTGGATTTGCTACGAAGGAAAAATGTTACAGAGATGAGTAGACTTCTGTATATGAAAATATTAGTATCTGTGCTTCTATCTCACAGATGTCTGTGTGACACCACTCAAAAAAAAAATAATAATAATAATCACAGTATAAATGCAGCAGATTCATAGAAACAAATCAAGAGTCTTAAATCCTCACAGATACTGGTAAGGACCACCTTAAACACACACGCAAATGTTTTTGTAAAGGAAAAAGACTAAAGAAATCACTGTAAAATTTCAATGTAGATATTATATGGAAGCATGTAGAAATTCAATAATGAATTACTCACAATATATTAGTAAACAAATCAGGTAATGTGATACCCTGAAAGCCCCAGAAATGCCTAGAGCTCGTTTTAAATAGAATGTGTTTAAATTACTCCAGCTCTTTAATATGCAAGTACATATAAAATGTATAATCCAGAATCTCTCCTTATTCAAAACCACTCCCACATGTATAAAACCTTATTTCACACACGTGCATAAATACACTGAAGGAGGCATCTATTTTAGGGTTGTTTGCCCACTCTGAACAGGGTGGGCTGCTAAAGGGGGTCATGTTTCTGCCAGCCAATGCCCTTTTAATATTGCACTGCTCATCATAATTGCCAGTAGTACAACAGAAAAAGGGCTCTGGACAACAGCATACTTCAGAGACTTCCCAATAGAAATGATAAATCAGTTAGAAACTTCTCCAAGTGATGGCCTTCTGTGTAAGATTTACTCTAAAACAGATCTATTACATTTGAGAGAAGAAGAAAAAGAAAAAGAAAAAGAAAAAGAAAAAGAAAAAGAAAAAGAAAAAGAAAAAAGAAAAAAGAAAAAAGAAAAAAGAAAAAAGAAAAAAGAAAAAAGAAAAAAGAAAAAAGAGTTTCTTAACAATCACATTGATTCAATACCATTCTTTATAATTAGATTTTCATATTTCATGACTGCCTCCTGAATTAAGTTTAGCAAGAATTTAGACAAGCCTGTTTCAGGGACTTTTTTCAGTGGCAAACGTGCTATGTTAGGACACACAAAGCAGAGGTCAGAACTGCACTGTCCTGCTTGCATTTCTGGACCTCAGCACGTTTCAGAAGTCAGTGCAATGAATTAGATTCACTGTTATCTTAAAGACACAATGCAGGAGAAGTTCTCATTCCTTCTATTGCTTTTATCTGAATCATCTGCTAAAATAATTGGTATTTATTATAGACATGCTCACTAGCAGCTCAAATTGCTTTTATTTATTTTGGAGTACTAGGGAAGTTTTGCTATTTCACACAAGCATCCAAACAAGCTTCCAAACCAGCTGCCAGCCAGGAGGGGCAGAGCTTTCACAGCCTCTCCTCGCACCGTGAAAACGTTACTACTGAATCTTTCTTTCCTTTTGCTAAGAGAAAATGCGGGCACTATGAACAAACACCAGTTCATAATTGCAAATCGCACATCCTAAATATTTCTAGCAAAAAATAACATTTAAAAGTCAACTTGATAGTCTTTGGTTTTCAAACTGTTTACCATTTGTTTCTTTAAACAACTTCAAACTTAAAAGCTAGACAATGGAACTACTCATTACATGAAATCACTGGAGAAATTATTTGATTGCAAACTTCAAAAAATGCAAAGAAATTACATGCAAGCAAATCCAAACCTGAAAGCAATTTTCCATAAGCTGTACAGACCAGTCAGAATCGTACCAAGTGCTGACAGGAATTAAACTGAATTGAGTCTGGGCTGAGTGAGAAAATACACTAAATGAATTCTAATGGTCAACTTTATTGAGAAGTATTCACAGAAAGCCAATTGGTTTGGAAACGTCCCAACCCAATTACAATCTTAAACTGTATCATTCTCCGATTTAATTTTTTTTCTTTTTTTTTTTTTCTTTTTTTTTTTTTCTTTTTTTTTTTTTTGTACAGTAATTTATCCCTAACCCAGAAGCCTAGGCTAGTTTGGAGATGTTGAAATGAGAAGGAAAGAATGAGAGAAGTGAGGGGAGAGGGGGAAAAAAAAAAAGAAGAAAAGGGAATTGGACGAAAGGATGCGCTTTCAGCTTTAGGAAGTTGGGCTTTTGTAATTCCGGTGCCTCAGGTTTGTGTCCGAGGGTGCGAAGCTCCCTTGCCCGACCCGGAGACCACACACTGGAGGGAATCAGCGGAATTGGGGCAAAGTGCAAGAACGCCAAAGAAACACTTCGGGCTGCGCACCCCGTTTACTGCAAAAACTATCCCAGCAAAGCATTAGTTTTACGAGATTTAAATATTAAGCCAATATAAATACTGGCTGGAGATAGCGTGTGACGTAGTGCTTTGCTCTTGGGAGGGGGGGGGGGGGAGGTTTAAGCAAAAAAATAAATTAAAAGGAAAAAAGAAGGGAAAAAAAAGGAAAGCGAAGGAGATCGAGATCTGTCGGCAAATAATAACAATCACGGTCCACGCGGTGCTCGCAGAGGGGCTCTGCCTCGGGCCGCTGCCCTCCCCGCCGCGCTCAGCGCCCGCGGAGCACAAAGCGCGGCCCCGGCGGGGGGATCTGATCCCTGGACTCGTGCTCTGTTTCTCAGAAGTGTTTGCATAGGCGAAATGTTTGCGGGAGGAGGAAAAAGAACAAAAACAAAAAACCAACCGGCTCAGCCCCAGCTATCGCCTGCAGCCCTCGCCTCCCGCGCTACTCGCGCGGCACTCGCGGCCGGACGATCCCCACCGTGTCCCAGCTCCTCCCTCCGTTTTCGCCTGTACCGGGCTCCTCGCCGCTCCGAGTTCGCCTCCCGGCCCCGCACCGGCTCCCTCTGCCCTTCGCAACGCTCCCGGGCCCGACGGCCCCGGCGCCGCTCCCGTGGGCGGGAAGAGGGGATCCGCTCCGGGCGGCGGGTCCGGGGCCGGCCGCGATCCCCGCCTCGCTCTGCCGCCCGCGGCCGCCGTCGGATCGGCGGCGCTCCCCGCGGCCCCGACCCTCCGATCCCTCCCGGCCGCGGCTCCCGAAAGGCGGCGGCGGAGCCGGGCGGGTGCCGTTCGCCCCCGAGCCTCGCGCCGCGGGCGAGGAAAGTTGCCAAAAGAGGCGCAAAAGAGGCGGCGGGTCCGGCGCTGCGCCCGACCCCCGGCCCCGCGGCCCCGCGCCGCCGTCCCGCAGGGAGAGCGGGGTCCGCTCGCGCTCGGACAGAACCGCGGGCAAAGCCTCCGGTACCAACCTCATGGCCTCCCCGCTCCAGCCTCCATCTTTGACTAGTTGACATTCAGCTCCTGCCTGACCAAGTCCTCATTAGCATACCTCCCCACCATTGGCCCGGCCCTGCGCTAGTTTTTGCCACCGCCTCTGCCATTGGCTCGCGAGGAGGATATTTAAAAATATTATCCTTGGCCCCATTGGCGGGCGACTGCTGACGTCACGGCACGCTCTTTATTTTAACAATGAACGCACAAACACATTCTTCCATTCACAAATTTTTTTTTTTTTTTCAGTAGTTTGCCCGCCTTTTCTCCAACTACATTTTCATTGATTTTTTGTTTCGACTGAGGGAGTCCCGGTTGTAAACAGATAAATTAAAGGCCAACAGAAGGGGGACCTGAGCAAATATTACTTTCTCTCTTTTGTTCGGTAGCGGCGGTGTTGAGGGAACAAAACTCATCTCCAGCGGTCCCTCGGCTGAGAGGTGCGGTCGCCCTTCTCCCGCTCAGCCCAGGAGACCGCGGCGACTTCGGGCGCATCGAGGAGCTCGAGCTCTATCCCGCAAACAGAACCAGCGGTCCCGCCTCGTCAAAACAAATCGTCGAATTTGTCGCGTTAGGAGGGCGATTGTCGCTGGGGCCGGGGGTGTCGGCGGCTGCGTGTCCGGCCGCTCCCCACGCCGCACTCGTGGCCGCTCCGAGCCGGGCAGAGCGGGGCTGCGAGGCGGGGAGCCGCGGGCGGCCGGGAGGTGCGCGCTGTGAGCGGTCGCAGCCACGCCGGGTGCGAGAGCGGCCGCAGCGGTCCGGGGGCTGGGAGAAGGGGTTGCCTGGCGGGGCTCTTCGCTGCCAACGGCGGAACGGAGGGTTTCCTGCAAAAAACGAGCGGAGGGGCCAGGAGAGTAGCTGAGGCGCAGTCTCTCTGTCAGAGACGTGTCTTGGTGAGTTTCTGGTTTTGGAAAGATTCCTGCTGTATTGTTAGGCAAGAAACTCGGTTTCTGCAGTTGTTTTCACCCCTGAAATAAATAGCTCCCCCCGTGGAATAAGCTATTCAGCAATTGGTTTCGACAGATGTTTTAAAATAAAATGGTTTTAACACTCAAATGAAGCGAGCTTAGGAGCAAATGAATTACACGAGCTTCAAGAAAGTGGTACCCTTTTGTAGGTAAAAAGTTGTTTTGTTTATTTTCCCCCACTTTGGTAACATTTTATTAAGTAGTCAGCGTTCAAAAAGGTGTTTCTCTCTTAGCCGTTGGACGATTGTGTTTAAAAATCTCTTTTCCTTTCTTTTGTTAACAACCGTTACACTCAACCCCGCTGAAACACGACCCATGGACACGGGAAGTAGAATTTTACAATATGCAAGAAGGATATTCGCTTTTTTTTAATTATTGTTGTTAGTAAACGAAACTTCCTTTGTGCCTATCTTGGGCTTGGGAGGTGGTTCTGATTTGGATGCTTTCTCCATATATGTATGTGCATATCTGCATAGCCCCCACGCAGATATTGAACCCGAGCTGTAAGCGCTGGGTCTGGGTACTAATGGGTGGGGATTGGAGTAGTGGATCTCTGGCAGTGTTTTTGGAGATGGGAGAGAAGGGCAGTGGGCTGTGAAATCACACATTCCTGTCCAATGGAGCTGAAATAATGGTATTGTTCTCTGGAAAAGAGGTTGCTTTTCTCTTCTCCATTCTTCCCCTGATCTGCAGGGACCTGATTGTGCAGTTAATCAGCAAAAAAGCGTTTGATGTAAGGCAGGGCGTGAATTCAAAAGGGCCAGGGGGGATTCAAGAGGGATTCTTGTGTCTGTTAGATTTTTTTTTTTTTTCTTTCTTTTTTTTTAATTTCAAAATGGTAGGCGTTTGAAAAGCTGCGCTGGTCTCTCGTCAGAGATCCGGGTTTGTAGTGGGTACCGACACTAATTACATCACTTTCTTTGTGGGTTTGACACTTTACTTCTGGGGAAACCGAAAAAAGAAAAAAATAGATATCTTACAGCAGAACAGAAAGATGTCTTTCCTGGAGCAAAGGTGAGCCCTACATCCCTGCAGCTCATCCCTTCAGCCTGCTGTCGCTCTCCAGAGTGCCTCCTTACGCCGTTCTGCTTAGTGCTTAGCTCTCAACAGTTCACTCTGAGATAAAGGCTGTGGGGACCAGGTAAGAACCAAGCTGGTTTAGCAGCTCCTGGTGGGGACCTGCTCCCTGCATACGGCACCCAGCTCCACGAGGCTGTAGGCACGGGAGCTTTCCTGTCCCACTCTGGCCCGTGTAGTTTCTCATTGCCACCCTCATCCCAAACGCTAAGAATATTTGAAAACTCCTTTCTTATTTCAGTGCGGTTGTTTCCCAAAGCTTTCAACAAAATGCTTTGTGCTGATTTCTGGTTTTCCTTCTTTCCAAATCACAGCGTACACAAATACATAAATTCACTGAGATCCTCTGACTACACATATTATTCCAGCTACACAGGAAATGACACATCCCAGAGAAAGGGAGCTGCCTTGGATGCTCACGTGAAAAATGTGTAACTGTGCAGCCCGTTCCAAGCAGGTTTCTCAGGTTCATTTCGGCCGCCCCGTCAATGAAGCGCAGGACCATTCCCAGCCCCGGCCCGGTGCTCTGCCCTCGGGCTGAGCGCTGCTCCACTGCGCTGCGCTCTGAGGTTTGGAGCTGCGGACATCGGGGAGTTCTTTGGAATATTTTGCTGTTGTTTTGCTGCAAATGCGCGGTTGTGCTCTTTCCTCCCTTTGGAAAGGAAGGCTGACATAAAGCTTCCGTTCTGATGTGCGTTCGCTTCAAAGAAGTGCTCCTCGCTGAACGACCGATGCGGCAAAAGAATGGCGTTTTTATCGTTTTTGAACATCAAGGAGGGAAAGGAGAAAACTGATTTTTTCCCCCCATATCTTGGGGTATTTTGTGGTGTAACTCAATCTGATGTCACTGGGGGTGGAGTCTGCACTGCGTTTGCTCAAACCGGAGCTGCCTCAGTTCAAGGCCTCGTGGCTGAAAGTTCTTAAATCTGTGGCAGGCAGGCATGACTATTTCTTCATGAGACCCCCACTGCAATAACGCGTTTTTCATTCTAATCAGCTTCTTAATGCTATTAATTGTGATTTCTTTAGTAACATTCTTTCCATCTGCAAGGTTAGTGCAGTCTCACACGAGCACCACCGGTACCATCTGTGTGAAAACACATGTACAAACTCATATAAAACCCTCCTAATTAGGGATCCAACATACATATGCTTTGTGAATGTGGGTGACAGGCAGAAACAAAGAGGAAAGAGTGGGGCGAGGGAAATTTCACAGAAGTTTCCAAAGATATTTACAGAGGCTGTTATAAATTAACTTTAAAATCTATCCTTGGGGAAGGCTGCTAAATTTGGGAAGAGTAGATTTGATTTTTGTGTTTTCTCTTTTATTTCCAGCTCCCAAGCTGCAAACGTTTGCTCCTGTGGACAAAACTGTACAGCTGGGTTCAAAATGAATTGGTAAAACTCCATGGGAGACAGGAACAAATGGATTCATAAAATGTTCACAGGGCAGCGCTGCCTAGTAATGTTTAACCTGAACAGCTTGGGCTTTTGGTTTGCTTCAGCATCAAAAAAGTCCCTGCACCTCCCCACGTGGGCTGGGAGTCAGAGCCACCCCTGGCTGCTCTCATATCCCAACTTGCTTCCAATGATGCACGACTACGGCCTCTTTTCTTCTTTCAAAACACACAGGCGTGGAATATGAAGTGCACCATTCCTTCAGACACCGACCTGAACGGTCCCTCGCACTGCCACTGAATGGGTGACATTTCAGCCTTCCCATACTTCGGCTCACGTAGTTTACGGAAGAGTTTTGTTTTGGGCTTTGATTCCACCACAGTAGAATCGAACTGTTTAAAACAATTCTGTATGTGTGCCCCCATCCACATATGTATTTGTGTATCACTGCAGTTCAAAGCATCATTTTTTTCCCCCTTTCTCTTTCAATGAATGCTGTTGCTTACAGGACTTTTAGATTAACAACATAAACAAAAAACTTCGGACATGTAGGGATATCAAAGTTGTCACAAACGATTTTTAGAAGTTCGAAGTCCACCCTCACTCACCCTCCCAAAACACGCCTTTATTTAGGCTGAGCAATCGTTTTAATGAGATAAAAGCTCAGTATTTTCTTAACATTAGCATTGTCCTATCCGCAGGACTGAAAACAAGAAAGCCAGAGAATCCCCATGTTCCTTTCGATAGAAAGAAATAATTAGAATTGTTCCCTAGCTAGCAGATGGCCAGAAATACCTTCTGTGTTTCCACAAACACGTCCCATCGATTGCTTCAAAGTGACTGAACGTAATCAGCACGCAGCACAGAGATCTGCCATCCCCGCCGATCAGAGCCCACAAAGCACACTCTGTGCTCGCTGACATTGGCGGAGCGGAGGGGAACGTGAATGAGAAAACCGGTCAGTAAATGCGAGTTGTGAATGAGGGATTGGATGGGGGAAAAAAAAGAAAGAAAAAAAAAAGAATAAGAAAGAAAAGAAATAAAAGAAAAAAAAAAAAAAAAAAAAAAAAAAAAAAAAAAAAAAGAAAAAAAAGAAAGGAAAGAAAGAAAAAGAAGGAAAAACAAGGGGATGCACGGCTACACAGCTCGTGCCCAAATCCGTGTCGTTCCACAGACCGTACACGGCGGCTTTGCCCCGGGCCCGCAGCAGAGGGGCTTCGTGCGGGGCGGCTCTGCTCGCCTCTCCCCCCGGCGCTCCCCTTCCCCTTTTGTAAATCACAACGAGGAGGTTTTATAGTGAGTCTAATTCTCACTCCCTCCATTTCCTTCCTCTCTGCATTTTTTATCCCCCCGCAGCCCGCCCCTCCCCTGCCTGCAGCCCTGCTATTGATTAACCACTTCGCTGCTCCCCGCGCTGCCCGGCCCGGCCCCTCGCAGCCCCCACCCGGCGGCACCCCGGCCCGTCTGCGCGGCGGAGCGGGGGGGCGGGCAGAGCCCCGGGGCTGCGGGCGGCCGGAGCGCGGCCCCGAAGCGGCCGAGGGCGGCGGGATGCATTGATTAGTATTGATGGCTTTGGTAGCTTTAATGGATTTGTTGTTGGTGGGAGGTGGGGAGCTTTCTGCCTCGCTTTGAATTCTAACCCCCCGGCCGGGAGCTCGCTCCTAATTGCATGCACAGCATTCCTTCGGAGTGGGTGGTATCACCTTTTACTGCTGCTCCCTTCCACGGGGAAGGCCTGTAAAAAATGCCTTTCATGTGCCCGAAAATCAATACCCGGGGCTCTGGATGGCTGCTGTAAAAACAAAACAAAATCCTGTCCCTCCCCTGGAAAATAAATAAACAAACAAACAAATAAATAGATAAATAAGGAACAACCATAATAACCAGTATATGAGCAGCAGGGCAAAAGAGCCCCTCGGAGCTGCCCGCCCCGCAGCCCGACGTGGGTGAGTGGGTCCCTGCCGCCCCCAGCACCGAGCTGTTTGTGCAGCTGCCGGGATCCGGGCAGTAACAACGGATGGGGCTCGAAAACGCCTTCTGCAGGGGCAGGGAGGATGGAGGTCAGGCGCAGTGCTTAAAAGGTTAAAAAGGATGGAGTGAGTGGGAAGTTACAGAGTTATGGGTGGAGTTACCACACTTTAAAAAAAAGCACAACGGAGTGAAAAAAAATCATCTTTCAGTGAATGTCACGGCGGTGTGCGGGCGCCGTGCCTCGCTGCGGCCAGCGCCGGGCTTCGGAAGTGAGGAACGAGGCTTTTTCCTCGGAAACTCTTTAACCGAGTTCATTTCTCATCCTGCTCCGGAGCGTGCGGGAGCGAGACGGGCTGACGGGCGGGCGGACCTCGTGCCCACCGCACCCTACTGGATCTTCCTTCCTTTAGCGCTGAGGGAAGAGAGAGGGGTCGTTAAGCATTTAGAAATCCACGTACAATAAATCAATGTGTTTCTGTCAACTACATTTCAATTCAATGCCGTTGTTTTCACGCAGCTATTTCATTGATATGGGGCAACTCACCTGTAAGTAATTACAGCTGACTTGCTTTCTAGCAGAGACTAACACAGGAGCAGAAAGGGGATGAAGGTTAGCTCAAAGGAATCCTGCGGGGCTTTGGCATGGGTATAAAAGTGAACAGCAATGCTGAATCGTCATTTAAAAGAAAACTCATGGCTGTGCCTGAAAGCTTCATTTCAATTTAAAAACAGAAAGAACGTGACAGCGTTCCATCAGAAAAGGGTATCGAGCAGAGAAAAGCTCCAAAGCGTCAAACAGGCAGAAGTTCCTCTATTAGTTGTTTGAGGAATCTGTCAGTCTCGGATTTCATATAGTTTCAAACAGTTTGTGCGATATATGTTGGTGTAATTCTACTTCTTGTTGAGGCTGTGTTGGCGCTGAGCTGCGTTTGTTTGAAACGAGTTTATCAGCGTAACACTGAGAGATGAGGTTACTCAAGAGTGCACTGCTTTGAGTGAGATCGTTTAAGTGGGGCCACACAGCGAAAAAAAAAACCACAACAACACAGAGAGCCTTTTAAATGATCATTTGTTTTCTATCTAATGTTTTAAAGAGAATGTGCAGACAGTTTGGTGTAAAATCCTACTTGAATCACAGTTCAAATGCTTCGTAATTTCATGCATGATTTTTAGCCAGAGCAAAGTGCCCCAAATATTTTGCATTAATTCAGACTACTGTGCAGAACTTTCTGCCTGATCAGAAGGTGCTTCAGCAGGGTTCCTGGGGTATTTTCTATTCAGACAGTTCTGAGCTTCTGACTAACCAAATTCTGAATAGAAAGAACCTTTTTCAGGATCAGCTGATTTCAGGCAGCTCATCCTTCCACCACTGGAAAAGCACTGTTTGTGTGCATTTTAAAACAGAATACTTACAAACAAAATCCCTCCCTGAAATGCCTAGGATGCACTCCTCTGCTGTGTAGCTGTTGTGGCTGTGCTCTGTAACCTCTTATTGCAGCACAAGTATCAAGTCTGTTTCACTGCATTGGACAATGAAAGCGCACTCTCGGCTGGCCAGGGAGACAGCAGGGCTGTGCTGGGGCTGCAAGCGGTTTTTGGACGGTGCTGCAGTGACAAAACAGGATCTTCCTTTCTTTTAATGTTCAGGACATTCCTTTTATATATATATACTGAAAAGAAAATCCACAGAACTTCGTCAGAAACCAAATCTGGGATTCAGTTCTTCCCTCCTGTCCAAATCTGTTTCCTAACTGTTGATTTCAAAGCAGTTGTGTTTTTTTAATAGCAAAACAAAACAAAGTGAAGTGTATCACACACTGTCTGGAGAGCATGGGATGAGGAGGGTTATTTCCTTCATTCACTGATTTAATCATAACAGTTTAGGAATTTCATTTGTTTGAGATCTCCAGCATGGTTATCCTGCAGCCATTTCAGTGCACGGATCTGTTTGATGTTCATGAAAACGAACCAAAGCACGAAGGCGGCTCCGCAGCCCCCCGGCAGCGCTGCCTGGGTGTGTGAGTGCCGAGCCACGGGGCGGGCAGCAGGGTGCTGTGGGCAATGGACCTGAGGGACACATCTCTGCAGCACCAGGGATTTAATGGGAGAATAGGTCAGCAGAAAGGTTTCCTCTTTCTTACATTATCAGTGAGATGCGTGCCAAGCAAGAAGATGTTTGCAGGGATGCAAGCGCAGCATGTCTCTGGGCAGTGTTAGCGGGGGGTTGTTTCTCTGATAAATGTTGGAATCGTGGCTTTTTAGCCAAAAAATCCCATCAGTAAACACTTGTGCAAATGCAGTGAGTGTATTTCAAAGTGGCTGACTGACACAAGGGGAATTAAGGAGTTATGGTTTGATTATCAAACAAATGGTTTCGTTCAAAAAACTTATGAATCTGCAGCCTAAACTGGGGGACTTGGGGGGAGCACGAGTGTATGAGCACCCAGGTCGACTGTGTCATAAACTGCCCCTCAAAAGGAAACAGAACCTGCAGAGAAGTGCTCACAGTATTGCTCACACAGCTGCTGCATTGCATCCTAGAATTGAAGACCTCATTGCTTTTAGCTGTTAACCAATATCGCCTTGTTTTAAGCCTGCAGCGTTGGAGAATGCTTCCAAAGTTAAATCTAATCTTTGTGTTGCTCAGTAGCACCCACAAGGATTAATTTTAAATAATATTATTTAAAACTTTGTTTTGAGATTAATTTCCCATTACCTCAGAATTCATCTGGGCTTCTCATCTCATAAATCCAAAACAGTTGATGCTGTCATTTAGTTCAGGCATTTTCTCTTAAGCTGCATACCTGCTATTCAAGTGCCCCAAAGGTTGGTGCTTCAGCTACACGTCCCATGTCGCCCGATGGTTCTCATCCAGCTGTCTGACTGGGCAACCGAGCAGATCACCTTCCTTTAATTAGAACCAACTGTTCCTCATCATTTACAACGAGAGATAGCAAACGAGGTAAGCGAGACTTTGTTGGCGCAAGCGGAAAATGGAAACAAATGAATTAACAAGCCCTGCAAACTAGCCTTTGCAGTGACAGATTTTCTTTGGTTAATACCTTGCACACATTGTGCATTTAACCACAGGGAAGCAGTGGGTGCTTAAGGTGAAAAAGAGCCCTTAGAAATATTTCAGCTAATACCATTATGTCCTTCACGTAGTTCTGTGTACCTTTCATGTCAGTGGGGAAAAGGAGCAATGACATTTGGGTATTAATACACCTCGAAACTGGGAAGTGCTGCTTCAGTGCTGCTGGGAGCCGCTCTGTGAGAGCTGAGCTTCTGCACTCACTGAGATCCGTAGCTGGAAAACAACAGCCCACAGGGACGGCGAGTTGTGCAGTGAGCGCCCCGACCCACTGTGAGCCCACAGCCAAGCCTGCACGGATCAGAGAGCTCTGCTGGAAACACTCCTGCGGAACAGCAGCTCTCTGTCGGCGAAGGTGGAATTTAGGTCGTAGAAATCATCGACTAAGATCCAACAGATAGCAGTATCTTTTCAAGACATTTAAAAATAGTCCTTGTCCACAAAGTCATCTTTCTGACTACACGACTGTACCAAATGCTGCAGAGAATTCGGCATTAGCTGAGTGCAGAGGGTCCCTGCTGGTCTCAGTCCTCCAGGTATTCCTCGCAGTGGACTGAGTCCACATTTGTAACATTCAAATGCGTTTTCCCAAACGACCTCAAAGACCTTTTAAATCAATATTTGGATGATCAGGGAGCAAATGTTTGAATTGGGAAAGGAAGGGGCGAATGCAGCCCGCGCATGGCTGCTGCGTCAAGCAGCGGGGGGGAGAGGATGGGGGTGCAACGCTGCGCCGGGCTGCGCTGGGCTGGGCGGGCGCCCCGCGGCGGTGCGGGGCTGTCAGCTCCAGTGCGGACGGACGATGTGGGGGGAATCACGGCGCCGTCCGGAAAGGGCTGAGTTTTGCCCGGTTACTAATGACGCGGAGATAGAGAATAGGGCGAGAGACTTCGGGGCAGCATCATTCACCAGTTCTTCCAGGTACTTCATCTGATGTTGGCAGTGAGGTGGAAGACTTGCAATTCGTGGCAGAAACCAGAGGGAGCTCATTTTTTGTCCTAAGCTTAGAAGGAAACTCCTTTGGTGCTGTAAGCACAACTGAAATCCTTTACGTGGTCAAAAAATTAAGAGAAAAATCACTCTCTTAAGACCTGATAGAGGAAGCTTCTGGCATCCTTATGTCTCAGCTCAGCTTTTCTCTTTCTCATTTAAAAATTCAGGAGAGGAGAGATGTATGCCTAGCAGTGATTAAAAAAAATTCAACAACCCCATTGAGAACACCTGGATAACGTTTGAAACAGACTATTAGGGTTTCTTCCAAGCGTGCGCGTAAGCTTTGTCCAACAGGAGCTGACTCAGACGCAGTGCGGTTCCATCACTGCTCCCAGCTGGCTCTTGGCAGACCTCGTCTTGGTTTCAGCACAACTCTCAGAAGACACTGATACTGAAAATTACTACTGGAAAGAGATAGCCAGCTTTTCTGCACCGCTCACATAGAAGATGTGTGCTCTGGACTTCTCATCCGGACTCTTGAAATATTGTGTTAAAGGAAATCATCAAAAGAAATCCCTAAAACCTTCAAACTCATAACCTGATGGCGTGTGCTTTTGTTAAGGGTGTGTTGAACTATCCTGTTATTATTCAAGGAACAATCAAGATAGCATCTCTTTAAGCTACATTGATTCAAACTCTCACAGACTGACACAGACAGAGCAGAGAGTGCAAATTAATATGGTGAGGGATGGTGCACACTTAAACCACGCTTTGAAACAACACACTGCTCCAGAAGGCGGTCTGCTGAGAACACCCTCATCTCATTTAACTGAAATTAATTGAAATTAAACGAATTCTCAATACGTCAAAAGCGATTGTAAAAAGAACAATGCGCATTGCAAACCCCTCCACCTCAGCAGCCATTATGTTTAAAGGAAATCTGTGATCTGCAACCAATTAGGAGCAAAATGGTTGTAAAATATTTAATTTGCGAGTAGCATTTTAAATTCAGTAACAGCTCTAGCAAAATGGGTAAGTAAATGACATTAATCACTCTTGATACTAAATTATCCCTATTTTGCTTCCAAGACAGGAATCAGACTGGGCGATGTTTTCTATTAGTTAAATACATCCATAATCCAATGAAAGCCTAGGAGGCCATTTAACTAATAGGAATTTCAACATCCTTGCTGTTCCTTTATTTTGCGTGCTTTTTAAAGGTCGTATAACCGTTTTAAAGAGTCACCCCTTGATGTTTCAGCAGAGGTAGTAAGCGTTGTTTTCCCGATAAGAGCGATTTCAGACAGGTAGAACAGCGTTTCCTGCAGTGAAGACTAAACACCAAGCTCATTTGAAATGATTTTAACAACTCCATGGCCTAGAGGAAAATACTGCTCTCTGGCCTACAACACCAGCACTTCGGTTTGGTTTTGTTGTTGTTCTTGCTTTTGTTTCAAAGAGGAAGAATTTTTGGTGGGTTACATAAGGCAATAAAATGTAAGTGGTTACTTTCCACAGCTGAGCTTTGGTTTCTTGGTATCTTGTTTGTTTGAATAAATGCATAACAAGTGCAGAGTGGTGCAAGTGCTGCGCTGCTCCCCGAGGGGCTCGGCGCGGCCACAGCCTCACGCTCACCTGCTTCCCAGGCTTTTCTATACCCTCTGGCTGCGTGTTTCCATTTCTCATTCATGAACACTGAGGTTGTATTTTTAATACATTTTAAAAGAAAATAAACATATTTTTAAAGCCCATTTTAATTCACAAACGTCTGAGGTTAGATTCAGCTTCTCAAGATGAATTATTTCCTGCCTTCTTTCTTGTAAATATCTTCCACCACCAACCACCTTCTGCAGATAAAACTTTACCAATTAGTCATTTACAGACATAAACTCACAAGGCAAAAAACAGCCTTTGCAGCTCTAGGCCTCTTTGATGATGATGATGTTTACAAATGCTTTCAGTGCTGCTCTAGTAATGTGCACTTTGCCATTAGCTCTCTGAAACTGTTCAACACACAGAATGTGCCTTTCAGTAAGTCAGATGGCAAGAAAGATTGTTCCTTTCATTACATGCAGGACACTTATAAAATAAATAGTGGCCAGGGGAATGTACCGCAGCCTGACTTCATCAGGCTGAAGAAAGATGTCTTTTTCACAGTGATTCCACTGAATGAACAGGTCACTTGTGTGAAAAGTGTCCCGGTGCGATTGCCACCATGCCCGTGTTGCCTACCAGTAGCAGGCTGTGGTGCCAGGTGATGGCTGTGCTCACTGCTCGTCAACCCCTGCATGAGAGACACAACCAAACCCTCTTCTCTTCTGTGGTTTCTCCAGTTCTTTGACAATTGTGGTTCTCTCCTTTTGGTGTCAGTTTCACCATCAGGACACACTGGTTCCTGGCAGTGCTATCATACATGGCAAAAAAAGCTCTATGTTCGATGGAGATGCAGGAGGTTAAAAGGGTTAAATCAGTCAAGAGAGACAAGAGTGATCTGCACTGCCTGAACAGAAGCAGAAGTTTAGTTCCTGAATTGTGCAGCCCACAGGACGAGTAAGTGAGACAAATGTCAGAACCCAGGGAGTGAGAGCAAGCAGAGACGTTTATACTGTTTGAACATCACAGGTGTTAGAGCCCTTTTATTGCTGCAAGCACTCTCAGATGAACAGCAAAGTGTCCATTTGGAGTCAGTCTGAAGAGAGCACGAGGTATCCCAGCTCAGCTCTTCTGTGCACTCTGGTTTTCCTCCATTTGTCTGCTGGGATCGACTTTTCCCTCTCCTGGAACTGCTTCACAGCTCAGTTTATCCCAGTACAACCAGGTTTTGCTTTACGAGTGACCTGGAAGAGGCCAGTACTTGGAGAACAGGCAGCATGTTCCATTTTCATCTGAGTACCGGACACTCTGAGGAATTCACAGGTGAGGAAGACGAATCACCTGCCCTGTGCATTTGCTTCCCCACGATGCTCTCCTGTAATCCACAGGATTACCTAAACGTCGGCTGAGTTTTGAGTTTGCTGAACGTCTACCAAAATATTTTAATAGATAATTTTGCTATTTCAAGAAAGAGAAAAGTAGCTAGAATAAACTGGACCAAATCCTTAACCCTGTGGTGCAAAATCTCTCCATCAGAGTTTTAATAACTATGTTAAAACGAAAGTCAGAGAGAGAGTAGTACATTGTAAGAATAGAATCAAACTCCTCCAGCAATAGAATATCCCTCTTTGTGAGGTGATTACATTGTGGCTGTGCATCATAGTCCCTGCCTGGATGCAAGAATAGAAAATGCTCCGAGTAATAGCAGATTCCTGTGAATTTGTCATTAGGGCATGTATTTGCTTGTCAGGAGAGAAAACCTTACCTTGAGTCCTCTCATACTTACATACTGTGGGGCAAAGCAAGCACCAGGGTCTTTACTCCTCGTATCTGTTGTCTGGTTATGTGTGTGCAGGGCATGAAGCTCTCCAATCTCAAGAAAAAATGGGAGAGGGAGTTGAAGTTTTGAGCATAAATATTGAAAACTGTCTCTGGGTCAGCAGGAAAACAAATCAGAGTATGCTCAGAACATGGATCTGCTTAAATAAATGTTCTTAGTGCATGGCACTGAGATTGCTGATGATCACGGTCTATTGATGCCTACACAGTCTGATGTCCTTACTCCAGGGTTCTTGGATTTCAATTACATTCTTTTGTCTCCTGTCTGCAGCTAGAGGGGGAGCAGGTTTCCTATGGTTGAGTTCCTGGAAGAAAAAACTGGGATCTGATTGCTTTGTTCCCCTGAGACATTGGCTCCTCTGGGGACAGTAACTGAGGTGTTCCAGGTTCAAACAAGGGCTGCACAGAAATGTGAATCAGCCTATTTGATAACGTATTTTCTCTTGCTTTCCTCCATTTCGTAAGACCTCAGAGAATCTGGACAATAAGATTCTTCCCTGCACTGTAGTCCAACACTATCTCCACCTCGGTACAGTTATGCGGTGTGGCTCTACATCAGCACTGCTGCTAAGTCTCTGAGCTCTGCTGATAGGAATGAGAGATATTTGGGAGAAATGTGCACATGACTTCTGTGGTGTCCTGTCATCAGAGGAAGGTGGGCACGCCTCTAGTAGATCAAAAGAGCGATCCCAGGTTTGTTCCAGAGCAAGGCACTGACCTAATTTAATGTATTCAGAAAACAGAGATGGGGAAACCCCTGTTAGTCTCTCTAGTCAAACTGCAGTTATCGGTGGCAGGACCTGTGCACTGAGAGACAGCGATCTCTGGTAAGGTGGGTGAAAAGCAAGAACTGCAGAAGTCAGGATCATTTCCCATAGTCTTTACAGATGTGGATCAGGTCCCTGGGAGCTGACCAGGTTTAGCATTAGAACTCCGTGTAAATGAGTCTCTCCCAGGGTGTTTTACTCTCCAGGTATCAGTTCAGTGCTTTCCTGCACAGTTTTATTTATGCACTGTGCTTAGGAGTGGCTGATTATTCATGTTTTAGGATGACAGAGTATCACTCTTTTCAACTCTCTGAACACAGATGATGCCTCACATTCAGTTTTCAGATGATGGTATGTTTTGGGGGAATGAAGAGTGACTGCACATATGCAGGGTGCTGTCAAGTACAACACAGGGTACTGGCACCCAGCTGAAAGCCAGCAGGATTTTATTTTTGTTATGTGAACACTTGCTTTTGAGTGAAAGAATTCCAACGCCATCAGCACTTGTGAGCAGCGAAAGAAAATGTTCTGGTGACGATGTGCGCTCGGTAAAAAAGCTGCTCTTCCTACAGCGGTGGGTTAAAGTCTGTTTTACTGCAGGATTTCATTGGGGCTGACTGGAATTTGGCCTGAGTAAGGTGCTCAAGGTTTTTCTTCAAGTAACTTCACAGTTATTCAGCATGGAGAACTGGGAACCACGTGATGCTCCTGGCATCGTGTGATGTTCCCACTCCTGCTGCAGGAGCACACTTATCTGAAGATTAAGCAGAACTTGCCCTTACAGAAGTGCACACTCACGCTGAAGGCAGACAAAGACCTTGGAGCTTTTGTGTAATTGGAACTCAGGTTATTTATTCAACTGTCCACCGTGGCAGGAATTTTTCTGCTAGATATATAATTCCCTACTTTTTTTCCTCAAACAAGAGAACCAGAGGGTGAAAGGGTTGAAGATTAAAATGTAAACAGCAAAATTTATTATAATTACAAGAGTGTTTCAAATTATTTCCTTAAACTGCAACATAATTTACCTCTAGTCAAGGTCTCTATTGGTGGTGAAAGAGGAAACTGCTTGACCTTGGGGTGACCTCTGGCCCCCGGGGGTCAGCGCCCGAGGAATGCGCAGATGTCACGGTTCATAAGCAAGGACAGAAACTCTCAGGTTTCCCAGGCAGAGAGGCGCCAGTTAGGGGATGGGGCCAATATGTGCACCTCCCTTTGAACCAACCACTTGTACCTGAAATCGCGTGGAAAACAAGCGTGTGCTGGACTAGGGATGAGAAGAGAGCAGGGCAGGATGGAGGCTTGCTCCAGGAACAGGCGCAAGCAGCAAGGAGCTTGTAGGAAATGCAAAGGCTCAAACAAGAAGGGCCCATGTCTGCATTGCCTTGCTGTGTGTGTGGAATGCTGCGAATGTACATGGTTTGCAGTACAGGGCCATGTGCAGCACCTGGCAGATGCTTTGACTGCAACAAACCAATGCAGCCTGTCAGTGCAGCAAAAGCAATGTCCTGCACCCATAGCAGTGTGAAGAGAGGAGAGTGAAACAGAAGGATTTATTGCCCACGCTATGTCAAGAAAAACTGGGCATGGTCTGAGTTAATGTGGTGCAAATTGCTGTTAGGACTTTTGGAACATCAGCAAAGATCCTCGAGGCAACCCAGATCTGCTGTTCAGCTTGCCTGCTCTCTGCCCCACAAGAAAGCAGTTTGCTTTGCCAAACAGTTTTCTTTTGACAAACGAAAAGAAGCATTTGAGACAAAAAAATCAAGAAGTGCTTTAAGAAAATTGTTCCTAATAAATACCAATAAATAAAGTCTGAGCTGAAACAAATTGCGTGGTGAATATTAAGCTAAGGGAGAGAAAATTATACCCACAATAGTATTCAAATAAGTAATGAGATGAGGGTAAAGCACAGACACGAGGTTCATTTTAATATTGAAATCGTAACTTATGTATCAAAATAAAATTTATATTCAAGGAAATTGTGAACCCAAGGGTTCCTTTTAACTATTTTCAGTCTACAAACCACAAGTCGTGCTAAGCATGATCAAAGTACTGCACAATTAGTTTGGTCTTAAATCACTATAATTGTCAGCCCAGGTTGTAATCAGAGAAACATTGTTCTGAGGCAGCAGCAAACTTGTCCTGGTTGTAATCTGGGGAAAATTCGAGAAAAATGCTGGGACTTGGTTGATCCCCAGGAGCACAGCATGAGTACGTGGGGACATTGTGCTCACCACGACTAGCACCAGAGAGACTGCACCGAATTTGAGACTGCCAGGCTGCCTCTCCACCAGGGCCAGGACCTCTTTACTGCTTCTGATCAGATCCATGCCTCAGTTTCCTTTGTGGGAATAGTGGGGATGATACCAGAGAGCCTTTATGAAGAGTAACTCGTGAATGCTACGGAACACGTGAGCTTCAGGTGGTGCTGCAAAGTGCCTGCATGTGCCAGTTGCAGGTTGATAGGAAGAGGAGGCTGGAAGCGCAGCACAGAGCGCTTGGATGGAGAATGCAGGAGTGCCAAGAATGACTGCAATGCAAGCAGGAGCCTGCTGGCACATTGCTCCTTTAATGATGCTGGCAGCACGTTATCTGGAAGCTGCAATGGTTTTCTGAATAGATTGCTTGGAAGTTTCAGGTTGGAGAGCTCTTCTAGGGGCTTTGCCAACAGCACAACAGAATAGGGGAAAAGAAAGCTCAAATGCTTTTGTAATTATTAACCGTGTTGGTTGTTTTTTTTTTTCAATTAAAGAGATCTTCCAGGAATACAGGAAATAAAGCTGGTCTTTGAAGGAATCGTGCTTTCTAGACATTAAAAGAGAAGAGGTAGCTTTAATCTGGACTTTGCTATGGAGAAACTGAAGGGCATTTCCCCTCTGGAAGCCTTGAAAGGAGAACTTGCTCAGCAGTGCAAATGAAGAAAACAACAGGGCTTTGTGCTGGAGGATCTCAAAGCGTTTTCTGATCTGGACCAGGAAATGTAATACCTCCTGGGAGCTGCACTAAATTGGAAACAGGGACACTGAAAGCTCACTCAACTCTGCTCCGGCTGCGTGCAGCCACGTTTCCACCCGTGCTGGTGGACCAGAAAAGCAATGTTTTGACAACTTGAGTCTTCAGCCGTGACTTCTCTATAGGGATGTGGGAGATTAGTGGGCAGTGTAGGGTTAGTGAAGAAGTGGTTAAGAGAAGGGAATTAACTTTGCCACCTTGCATCCAGCCAACCCTGAGGCTTTCCTTGGCCTTGGAAGAACGGCCACATTCTCACCTTGACTGTTTTTGACTAGTGAACATCTGTGCTCCCAAAAATGTGGATAACAGCATGGTGGCAATGGGGAGGTAGGGGGACATTGGCTGAGCAGGGTTTACATTGCACAGCAAAGCTTCCCTCGCTCAGTTTCGGAGGGAACTGAAGGAAGCACAAACACCATTTACCCCTTCAGTCATCTTCTAGCCACTGAAATGTAGTGAAGAGTAGACAAGAGGACTGTGAATGTGGAGGGAGATGGTTAGTGTGAGAGGTGGAGTCAGGGGCTTGGTCTCTTCTCCCATGCAACTATCGGTAGGACAAGAGGGAACGGCCACAAGTTGTGCTAGGGGAGATTCAAATTGGATATTAGGTAAAATTTCTTCACTGAAAGAGCAGTCTGGTGTTGGAATGGGCTGCCCAGGGAGGTGGTGTGTTGTCCATCCCTGTAAGTGTTCAAGAAACATTTAGATTTGGTACAAAGGACATGGTTTAGTGGGGCAGTACTTGCGGTAGGTGAACAGTTGGACTGGATGATCCTGAAGTTCTTTTCCAACTTCAGTGATTCTATGATACTAAGATTCTATGACTGAGTAAATCTTTTGGCTCCATTATCAATTTGTGTGTTTGGTGGTACATCACATCTCAGTTCTTCATCACGAAAGCTTTATGAGTGTGGCCTTGTGTCTAGTCAGCACACTTTTGTGTATCTTAATGTGAAGCAATAGTCTGTTTTGCTCTTGTGCGGATTTGAGTACAAATGCACTTGAGAACAAACAAATTCCAGCATTGTTGCACCAACATGTGTTTGATCCCAGCTTCTGATTGCATACGAGCTGGATGCGCCCTGGAAAGTCTGTTGTCACGTGAGTCAGCCCAGGCCAGGTAGCAGGATGCAGTCCATAAAGTTGGTGAGGGGGAGAGCAGTAATAAAGCAAAGGAGAAGAGGTGAACCAAGACTGCTTCTGGTATTTTTTTCCCCCATTTCATGAGAGGGGATGGAGGGACAGCTTCTGGGAGGTGGTGATGGGAGGGCTCCTCCTTTGAGTGCCTCCTCTCAGGAAACAAAACTCTTCCCCATGAGAAGCCGAGGAAAGCAGAGGAGACAGAGGGAAAGAAGTGAGATGGCGGTGCTGCAGCCAGCCCTCTGGCAGCGCTGAAAGCTGGTGATGGAGGCTGTTTCCCAAGCAGACAAAACCCGGAGCTGCTTCTTCAGCTCTCCTTTGGCTGGTCTAAGTTTTTCATGCTGATGGGAATTGCTGAGGTGGGAATGGTGGGGAGCGGTTTTGTGTGATTCTTCCACTTGAGTGTAGAGAACAGGGAGCGGAAGGTGCAGACTTTCAAAGAGGTCACAGAAGTGGGAGGTCTGATTCTGTTTTCCAAGCCGTGTCTGTTAGACATGAGTGCAGGGGGGTCGCTGAGCTCTGCTGCCCGGCGGGGCTCAGGAGGCAGCGGGCGGGCAGCGGCACTGCGCGGCCAGCAGCTCCCGCGGCGCGGTGGGAGGGAGGAGGCCGGGTTTTGCTTTGCTCTGCTAATGGCATCTCGCCGCGGCCAGGCACTTGTGTTTAAAATCACACCGCTTGTTTGTGGTTATGCAAAGGGTTACTCTGGAGGTGAGTACAGCTTACTGGTGCGCCTTTAAGCACAGCAGCCACTTTTTCAGTGATCACCTAACATGCTGTAATTTGCTGGATCTAAAAACTAGGCATTTTCCCAGAGCAGAAAACCCATTCTGGACTGAATGGCAGGTATTAGCAGCTGCTCTCCTGGAGAAGGGCAGCCCTGCTGCAGTCTGTTTCCTCCCCAGCCCTTCCCAATTCGCTGATACGTTTTGGGGAGAGGGTACCAGGGGCTCCTCACACAGGTTTTGATTCAATGTAAGATTTATTTCCGAGGAAGAGGCAGATTTACCTGTTTAGGTGGTATTATCTTGACTCAGTTGGCACCAATATCCTCTTGGACAAAAAGAAAAAAAAGGCCAGAAAGTCACCCTGTATGGACACTGCTTTGCCAATAATGGCACTACTCACTGATACTACTCACTAATATTAGGATTCTTGTTGCATCTGAACCAATCCATGGCATGTCTATAATAGGCCACAAGTAAAGACAAAAAGGGACAGATATGAAAGGGAAGATGCGATAGGGTCTCAGTTTAAGGCTGGCCATGGACTGTATATGACATTCTTGTAAGTAAACTGACAGTGTCCAGGTTTATAATAGCTAAACTCCTCAGTTTCCTTTATGTAAACATTTCACTCTAATGGAACATTATACCCAGGACTGTGCTTCAGCAGACACGCATGTATATGAATTGCATAAAGATAGACCAATAGATAAATAGATATCTGGATTTAATAAACACTCACGTTCTAACACTAGTAGGCTGGTGAAATCTTACAGAGAGGGAGCGGGAGACTGAAGGAAAATACAAAATACTGCTGAGAGTTTACAGACTGGAACAACTGGAAGCACTCAGCATCAAAAGAATGAGGGGAGAGAAAGGCCGAGATGGAACAGGCAAATTCAACATTAATAACATTTTCCCATCTCGCTGCAACGGATGCCTGCTTTTTCTTCAGAGGCAAAATCACCATTCAGTTCAGTTTCACTTATAAACCATGGAAGTAGAAGGATTCAGATGTGTTTTTGCCAAAGTCAGAGGATCTCTAGGGATGTATTTTCCTTGAAAGTAGGGTAGGTGCTTTTGAAGATTTTATCTTAGATGTTTCTCAGAAGCAAGAATGCTTCTGAGGATAGACTCTCTTCTGGATGATCATTTTCCTGTACACTTTTCTTAACGTTCTCCCTGCTGTCATTCATCTTAACATAAAGAATTATTAGTAGCTGACTAAAGTCCTCCATTCCCTATCACAAGCATTTATCTCCTCCAATACTTACTCTGCAAACCCAAATCCTCTAACACTTGTTGCTTTCTACTGAACTTGTTGAAACTGTGCCACTTGATAGAACGTGGTCCTGGCAGCTGGCAAGGAAGGCAGGAGGACTGCATGTCCAAAAAGCCTGTGTGGGAGGGCTCAGATAATCCCCTTCAATTATTTCACAGAATCACAGGTGTTGGAAGGGATCTCAAGAGATCATGGAGTCCAACCCCCCTGCTAAAGCAGGTTCCCCAGAATAGGTCATACACATCCAGCCAGATTTTGGATATCTCCATAGAAGGAGGTTCCACAGCCTCTCTGGGCAACCTGTTCAGTGCCCCATCACACTTACCATAAAGAAGTACTTCTGTGTGTTAATACGGAACTTCCTATGTTCAAGTTTTAGGCCACTGCTCCTTGTTCTGTCGCTATGCATCACCAAGAAGAGCCTGGTCTCATCCACTTGCCTCCAACCTTGCTTCAGATATTTATAAACGTGAATCAGATTCCCTCTCAAGTCTTCTTTTCCCCAGGCTGAACAGTGCCAGGTTACTCAGCCTTCCCTCACATGGGAGATGGTCCAGGCCCTCAACCATCTTTGTGGTCCTCCGCTGGACTCCTAGGAGATCCCATCTTTTTTGAAACAGGAAGCCCAGAACTGGACACAGTATTCTAAATGCAGCCTAACCAGGGCAGAGTAGAGGGGGAGGAACACTTCCATCGACCTGCTGGCCATGCTCCTCTTAGTGACCCTAGGATCCCATTGGCCTTCTAGGGTTCAAGGGCACACTGCTGGCTTATGACAAGCCTGTTGTCCACCAGGACACCTGGGCCTCTCTCCATGGAGCTCCTCTCCAGTAGCTCATCCCTTAACCTGTACTGATGTATGTGGGTTAGGGGATAATTCCTGTGGCTTCGGGCTTCAAAGCAGCCAGGTAAGAAGGAAGAGAATTTCCTGCCAGTAGACAAACAACAAACCAAAGCCCCAGATTGGACTTAAACTGGGGAAATTGATTTCTGAGCTCCAGCCTGCCCGCTCCAGTCTGCCTTTCAGTCTAGTGTCATCTACTACCCAAGTAAGGTGCCTCAGCCCAGGCCCCTTTTCTTTCTCTGTTTTTGTAGTCCCTGAGTTTATTTTTCTTCTCTTTATTTGACTCTATTTGACATCACATAAGCTAACGTTCATGCTGGTCTCATGGGGCAGGGAGTGTCCGTTCTTCGCTACATCCGCGGCATGTGAGATGTCCATTGTGGCAGAGCCCACAGCGCCCAGAGGGCTCTGCCTGTGGACTGTCTGCCACCATAGGGATCCTTGGAATTTTGGAGAGCCCAAGACTTCAGAAGCAGGCTCCCTCCTCAGCTGTCTGTTATTGCTGCTTTGTGCTGGTCTCAAGAAAGGAGTTCTCTCCTTTACGAAGAAAAAGCAGTAAGACAGAGGGGGCTGCAGCGTGGAGCTGGGAGCACGGTGCAGGAGCAGCCCCACATGCGCTGTGTTCGCTCCCACCAGGGATCTGGCAATCTTGCATGCATGAATTGCCTTGCAATGGCCACTCGGCTGTCATTCTGTCAGGCCCATTTACAAATCGCATAACAGGTTTGATTTTGAAATCTCTCTTCCCTTCCCCCCCCTCCCTTTATTTTTGCTGAAATGGATTTACAATGAAAGTATTTGAAAAGGAATAATTATCTATATGAGCAACAGAGGCACAATGCCTGCAGAAGGGGGGTGGGGCAGCAGGAGAAACGAGTCCTGAAGCCTGAAATCTCCGTTTGTACATGCCTACGTATTTACAGAGCTGGGTGTTTGTAAATACCTATGAAATATCTGGTGGATGTGTGCATGACGTGATTTTAAATTTTCAGACATGTGAAACCCGATCTCAGCTCTTGTTTTGAGATAAATGCCACGTTTTCAAATAGTCTCCTACCTTACGACTGTGCACTTTATATCTGAAGTCACATTAACCAAGGGATTGGTTACCCAACCCTCAGAAATGCTTTCTGCAGCCTTTATGCTTTATATTTTAAAAAGGAGAGCAGCCCATTCCCTGCTTTATGCAGCAGTGGACGTGAAGCTTGGGCTTTTTCTATAGTCTCTGTCCATTTCTCTCTGTGAATTGAATCCAGTCAAAGGTCAAACTGGCCAGAGGCACTTTTATTGTCATGGTAACCATGACTTAATCAAACAATCCTGAGATTCCAGGTTTGTGGGAACAGGCAAAGATCTGAAGAGGCTGGAATTAATCAATCAAAGGGGGCAGGGAAGAAAATCCTAAGATATATGACTTATCCTGCCAAATCTATTACTCTGCCCTTAAACACACAAGAATTATGCCTTGGACAAAGCTTCTTTTCAGACCAAATACCTCTGAATTTTATTTTCCTGTCCTTTACACCAAATTTCCTAACATACCTCTGTCCTACAGCAAATGAACCTAAGCCTAGATTGAAGCCACAAAGAAAGAGGAAAACAATTTAGAAAAGATGAAGATTATTTGGTATAAAGCTGCTTAAAGGAAGAAAAAAAAAAAAAAAAGAAAAACAAGTGAAAATTCTATCAGTGAAATAACCACACTTGATTTGGAAACCTATTTAAACTTGTTAGTAGCTATCTAGTGCAGATCCACAGGCAGTAAGTGTATTTTTAAGGTGGCCTTGATTTAGGGACTTCATTCCATTTGTCGCTCATGCTGCATCTTCGTGGGAAGGCAAGGCTGGGGACTTGATGTTGTCTCAGGACATTCAACAGCGCTGAGTTCATCTGACCTCTGTTCGTTCTTGAGAGCACAGCTGCTCAAAGACTGTTCTGATGCATCTGGTGAGCACCAGGGGTTAATCTAGAACTCAGCTGGGGATACTCTTATATTCTGTGCATCTTTGTTACTTTTGAAATCCATCTGCTTGTGCCTTACCTCTTGCAGGAAGGGATGGACCTGCAACTTCTGTTCTCCTCCTCTGTTAATGTCTAGTGTTTTCCTGGGAGCTGCAAGCTGCACCCATGTGCCTCTGAACCAAGAAACGAATTATTGCCTTGGCTTCTAATAAATGCGATGCACTGCTTTGTATTCTTTCTGACCATAGAGGTGACAAATAAAGCAGTAGAATTATGTTGGTATGGCAGGAGTAGGAGGGTTTGCTGAAATGCTGGTGGCAGTAGATTTGCCATGTGAGCGCAGGTTAGGTGGAGGCATGCCTGTTGCTTTCTGGCTTCGCAGAAGAATTATCCAGAAACCTGAGATGTGTTTGCTCTTGGAGGCATTGCAGAAATTGGTGTCTGGCAGGTGGGATTAGTTGCCCAGTGCATCTGTGCAGGCACTTGCTCTGCAGTACAGAGTCATGTGGAAGTTGAAAAGCTATTACCTGCTAGGCCATGCCGGGAGCTTGCTTTTGTGTCTGTGCATAGAGATCTTCATCTTTCCACCCTGCTCTCAAATGCAAGGCAGGCTGAGCTGCCTGTTTCCTGATGGCTACTTAGTCCCTGGGAAATTGCTGCTGAAATTTTGCTATATTCATGTCATATGAGGAATGCTGGTAACTTCTTGCGAACCCCAAGCCTAAATATTTTAATGGCAATCAAAGCATGAAAAGAGGTGATTGCTTCTTGTTCTAAGGGGTGAATTGGCCTGGAAAAAGAAAAACCTCTTTTTTCACTGCTAGATGATCTGGGACTCACCTGCAGAGGCAGGTGTTGGTAGTTAAAATACACAGAGAAAATTGTGTTGCAGAGCATAGCAGATGGACAGAACTTAATGGAGGAGCAGGGTACTGGCAGAATGGAAAACAAATGAATGAAGCTTGAGAATCTGATAGGGAAAGGGAGATTTGGTAGCACAGGAGGTCTGGAAGGAAGAAACACTGACTCACACCCAAGGAAGATGTGAAAAGTAAAGATCCCCTTTTGATTCAGCTGTAAGGAGGGGCACTGGTACCTCTGACCAGAAGGATGACTTGGAATGGAGACAGTTGAAGCCGTGTGAGGAGAATGGAGGAGACGCTTGGCGTGAAGAATGGTAGAGCTTAGAAAGTTAGAAAACAACAAGAAGGGTGAGGCACAAAGCTGATGGTGGTAAGCAAAAACCTGTCAAAGATCTGTAGACCTGACTGCAAACAAAAGGAATGCAAAATAAAAGTGGAGGTGGGATGAGAGAGGATAGAGATCAGGAATGAGAAGCAGGTGGTTGGTTGAGTAGCTGCGTGAGCAGAGAAACGGGACTGCTGATGTTCAGGGAGGCTTACTGAGGGCACAGTGAGAAAAATGCAAGGCGAAGACAAACTGTGCAGAGCCTGCTCTACAGATAGGAAGGGGCTGCAGCAGAGAACTTGGCATTATGAGAATTAAAGAGTATTCTGATGGGTTTTGATGAATAAATCTTCATTTCTTGTCCAGTGTGTCAACGCATCTTTAAATACCAGGGCAAAGAACAATGCTGATAGAGATGAATTGCCTCCTGCAGAAGTGCTGGGCACCCTCCCTATCACAAGTGCTGGGAGCAGTGGGCACTCAGCACTGCTGAGAAAGAAGCTTTAAATCCTCTTTGCTCCTAAATCTGTTGATCCTCTCAGGTCAAGGCTGAGGAAATTGGTGAAATGAGGGACCATGGGTAGGTTATGCACACAGCCACCACTGCACACGACCTGTGCTGAAGTGAAATGCAATTCTGGGAGGTAAAAAGCACTGTAAAACTCCACCCCCTTTGCAGAAATACACTCTGAGTTAGCTTTAGCACTGAGTACCATGGTTCCTGAATGCTACGTTTAAAGGTTAGCTTGTAAACTATAGGAACAGCCAGGGGCAAAAAGAGGCCTACTTCTATTTTATATGTAGAGATGCTGCAGAGAGCCAGACTGGGGGGTCTCAGAGCTCTCTGTGCTTTCCTTCCCTCCTGAACCTGAGATGGCTTTGAGGCTCACATGGAGCTGTGTGCCAGTATCCTTTCTTTTTCTTCCTGCATTGCAGTAATCAGCCATTTCCAAAGGGCTCAAGCAGGGGAGAGTTCTCCATCCCTGGCTTGCATGCCACACAGGGATGCCCTGCAGGAGGGGACTAAAAGTGGAAAGACTTTGGTGCACAGAGAGAAGAGAGATGCCTCTGCTGGGAGTTCCCAGCTTTCTTTGCTGTCTGCTCATCTCTGCACATTTGCTCCAAGGCAAGGGGACCCATGGGACAGTCAGGGTGCCTGGGACAGCTGTTTGCTTCAGATGTGAGTATCTTTAGCTGGGACCTTGCTTTGTATGTACGGGTGAGCAGTACACCTGCCTTCCCTGTCCAGCAGCTCACTATGATGAGCAGCAGAATTTTCCAATTTCCCAGTCTTTATCTTGTCCCTGCTCTTGGAGCAGGCACAGGACTGACGCTTACTGCTGAGCAGAGTCAGCCCTGCTCCCGGCCAATGTATTAGGTGTTACTGCAATACAAATAGCAGAACTTTCCTGGTGTCCAATGAATGTTTAGCTTGCAGAGATATGAGAACACTCTGCGGACTTTACCCCACACTGTAATCAAAAGAGTTTATTCCAGACTAAGCCTTTCTGCAAGCTGCTGCTTTCTACTCTATTATCTGCTCCGATAGCAACAATATTAATAGCAGGAACCTTCCTTGCAAAGCACCAATTGCAGCTACAACATGGCTCCCATTGCACTCTTTGCTGGCAATGCTATCGCTCTGTGCACGAAAACACTTCCAGGTTTACTCTGGTGGTTACAGTTAATGGAGATCTCCATTCATTTATCCTACATCAGCATAAACAGTCCTATCTGTGGGTGGTGCCTGCTGTCAGCTTCCACCCTTTAAAACAATACTGGAACTTCCCTGTGCTCAGAAGTATGAACCAAGGTCTCCAGCACTTTCTAGACAAGAGCAAGGCTGAATGTGACTCTTGAGGAACAGAAGTGCAAAATCTTTCTGGGACCCTCTGCCAGAGAGGGCTTCCTCCATTGTGCTTTTCTCTTTTAAAGAGGTCTCTTTGAAAACCTTTAAAAATACCTGGGGGGATTTGCAAGTATTCACTTAAGGGATCAGGAAAGCCCAACCACTTGATAAAGGTCATTATTTTTATCTTCAGTGAAAGAATGTTAATACTGGGAAGCTGCCATCTGCTGTTGCAAGGTTGTCCTTATGAAGAGATGTCGTTTTAGAACAGCAACATTCTGGGAGGAAAGATTTATCTGGCCAGAGAAGCTTTCCAAGGATCTTTCCAAAGCTTAGTTTTTACAAGAACAGATAATGCTCTGAGAACCATTTCTGTTGCCATGATAGACTTCACTTCTTCTGTGACAGCTGCAGGACCAGTCCTCTTCTGGATACTTGAGCATCCCTGACTGTGAGAAGTCTGAATGACGTTGATTGCTGAATGCTTCAGAAGGTATTTTCTGGAATTCATTTTCAGGGGGGAAATGTTACTTGTACCAAGCAAAACCTCTCTATTGCTTACTTGAAAAAAAAATGTGGAAAAGTACATGAAAGTGGCCACTTGGAATCCCTACTGGATGAGTTTCCCCGTGCTCTCTAACAGATACTCAGCACCCACCGTCCTCCCCTGTGCAGCCTGGGACTGTGGCTTTGCTGGAGAAAGCTGAATTCCACTGGTGTCTGTTTCCATGTTCCTCGGTCACACAAGTCAGAACAAGATCATATCAAGAGATGCAAATTCCTTTGCCAAACTTAGCCTGATCTGTAGAATAGTTCCAAATAATCTCGAATTCTCGTACAACATATCAAAACCTCTTCAAACAGTTTCTACAAAGGTTTCCAGTAGACTTTTGAGGTGTGTTAAAGCATAGAAGCAACATGTGCAGATGACTGGGAAAATCCAGCATAGGGCCATTTGCTTCAATGATAGATGCTCAGAATATTCTTTTACCGATCATGAACTCCATGAGTAAGGGCCGAGAGGATGTGCCCAAGGAGTTTTGCTGGCAGATGGCAGATGCAGGAGGAAAACTCAAGGTTAGTTCCCGAGGTTGTGTACAAAGGTTGCAGTAGAAAGTACTGGGTTTAGTTCAATCAGAGGGAGATGCCTAAAGCTAAATCACTTCATCTAAAAAGCAATGGTCACATCTATATGAATTTGTTTAGAGAATAAAACTAGTTCTACCCCTCAATAAAATTAACAGCAACAAAATTGGTAATGAAAAAAGAATTATACTGCTAGGTGAAGCTTGGAGTCTTATTCCAGGTTCGCTTTAAAACACATAAATATGAAGGAACTCGATAGAAGTCAGTGAGTTTACATCCCTTCATGCCCACTGGCAGGGAATGCAAGTGTTGACCCCGAGCCCGGCGGTGTTGGGCAGGCAGGCAGGCAGGCAGGCAGGCAGGCACGAAGCCACATCACGCTGCTTTGGAGGAAGTCACACTTCCCAGATAAGGATCGGTCAGTGGCAAACATTTTCCTCCCTGGGATGTGTGTACTCCTCCAATGTTTAGAATAAATGTGGTGCCATGAATAGAGAATACAGCTTTCACATATTTGATTACTTCAGCATTAAAGCAGCATGATAATATTAGTGGTACCCTTTAACGTGAACTTTGTGCCATAACTTACAACTTCCAGGCTTCAAAATCTAATGAGGAGTAAAACTGAAAAAAAAGAAGAAAAAAGGTCTTCAAACAAGGTGGTCTTCAGCACCTTTATAATAGATAACGGAACTGCCATCATCACGTATCACTGGGAATGCGTTACGACAAGGCGTACAGGCTAACATAGTGCACTGCCTGCTGAGGCTTGGTAACTGGCATAGGCCAGTGAGTTACTCTTTAATTTGATCTAGGATGAATTGATTCCACTTATACAAGAATTCAGAAAGTTTTGTCTGAGAAACTTAAACCTAGAGTCTCTCAGCACTGATTTCCAGTGCAAAAAGAGCACCACATACTTTGTTACAGAAGTTGGAAAATGATCTCTTTGCTTCTATGAAACTTGGAAAGAACAGTGCAGAAAGTTCTGAGCTTTCAGTGCTCACAGGTAAGAACGAGCTTTGGGAGAGCTTGGGATCCAGGCAGGCCACGAGATGAGTCAGGTTCTTCTCGTGCTGAGCTCCATTCCCAGAGCACTGGTGTGCCTGGAGCGTGTCTCACCTTCATTTCCAGGCTCCAGATGCGAATTCTGGGTGGATGTTCCTCAGGCCCTCAGGCCCTCAGGCCCTCACACTGCTGGCTCTGGTGTCTGCCTCATTCCCAGGTCTGCCTAGCAGGGAGCGCTTCAGGGGGTCTGCAGACATCACTATTGTGTCCCCTCCCATACAGGAACAGAAGGTAAGGTGTATATCTAAGAGAAGTACAAGTAAAATGCTTGAGTGAAAGTTTGGTCAGCAGAATGATATTATTGCATGTGATGTGCATGCTTCTCTGCAGCAGGCAGAACTATTTCTCTAACCAGCTATTGTCAAGATTATCCCCTCTGCTCTGCTTCTCCCCTGGCTGTGAATGTCAGACCTGGGAACATATCTTTCTTCTTTGTCACTGTTTCACATTATAACTCAAGAAAGTACAGTGCACGTTTCCAAAATGTTCCTAAAAGTACTCATTTAGCTCTTCCAGGCAGGTCAATGGACAGCTGGAACTGGGATGACCGAGAAGCACTGAGTCATTTGCTGACGACTTTTTTCCTTCCTTGCGCCTCCAATCATTGATTTGTTTCCTGTCTTCCTTTTGATTAGCTCTATAATATACTCAGATTGTAAAGTGAACTCGGTTTTCTCTCTTATTTTATCTGTAGTGCCTCATTACCCTTGGTACCATTATAATCCTTCTTTGAATCATCATTTTTCTACAAAAGTTTGACATTTAGGCTGGTTGGTTTTTTTGTTTGTTTGTTTGTTTGTTTTTTTCCATTTCTGTTTCTTCCGGAAGGCAATGGAGTTATTTCTGCCATCTAATCAATATAAATCAATTAAGAACACCATCATTTTTAAACACCGGCATTGCTTCACAAATGTTTTCAGATTTGGAATAGGTGGCATCAGCCACCCTGAGCTCAGCCACCTGCCTGGCACAGGGCAGGAGCCACCTCATGGTTTGCAGTGCCGCTCCGCAAGAGCTGAAGTCTGCAGGGAGTGCAGATGCTGCAGTGTGGCCTTGAGCAGGCAGGACGTGCTTCCTACCTGGGCTGGAATAAGGACAGCGAGTGAGTTCGGCCTCCCCGACCCTGACAAAAATGCCTAGAAGTTTTGTAGGGGCTGGCAGAAGGAAATTCTCCTTCCCTGCTCCTCTCATGTCTGCCTGTGAATCCAGCTGCTCTGTGGGAGGGCCTTAGGTGGAGAAATATTACTTTGTTAATGTCTTGAAATAGTCAAAGCACGGTTGCTTCTGCAGCTTCCTACTTGAACAAGGCTGCAGTGTTGATCAGCATTGAGCTCAGCCTCTCTCCACATCTTGTTCAGTTTCTACTGGAGCCTTTTATTCATCCGTGGGTATGCAGCACATACAGCTCTTGAGAAAACATTGGATTTCTCTCAGAGCATTTCCCCTTCCTCCACTGGCTTTGCACTGACTTTCACGATCTTGTTTCACTAAATACGATCTGCATTTTTCTAATATTTTTCTTTTCTCAGCTTCCCATTCCATGTGGTCTCACTTGAGTCTTGGTTTAGCTATGATAAGTTCTTTTGTTTTCCTATTCATCTTATCTTCACAGCCATGTTTATTTTGCTAAAGGCAGGCAAAAATTTCTTACTGCTGCAGAGCTGATGCAGAAAGCTAGAAAATTCTTCTCAGCAGTCCCAAGTCAGCTGGCTTCCACACAAGTGGAGCTGTGTGTACACAGAGCACACGCTTTGCTGAGCTGGGGCTTTTTCTTGACGGGGTTCTGTAATGTTTTTGAGCTGCAGCAATGGGATGCTGAGCTCTCAGTCTGTGACATCCTGAAAAACAGTGCAGTTATGAACTGTCTCGTAAGACTACCATTCTTTTGTCTACAAGACCAGGAATGCCATATTCCCACAGTATCTCTGCTGGGCTTCAGTTTGGCAGAATTTTGCTCTGGCTAGTAAATATATCACCAGTATTTAGGGTTCAGGGGATTACCTGAGGGGAGAAGTGCTTGGTGAGGTCACCCTGCCTGGGGCTGTCCTGCAGGTACACCTTGGCTTGTGGTGACACCAGAAGGCTCGATTCCCGTGCACTTGTGGCTGGTGTATTTTCGCTTTTGAAGGGGCTGAGAATGTTTCCCTCTCCTGAGCAGTCACGCTGTTATGACGGAGAAGCTGAAAGGACCAATTACCCACCCCGTGATTTTGTCTGTAGAGCAATTAGAACTGACAGTGTGATTAAAACCAAGAAGTTATTACTTCTTGTTTTGGAGTGGGAAGAGTGGCTGTTTGCAGATGAACATGCACCAGATCTGCAATGGGAATAATTTCCTCACCCACTGCGTAATCTCCACTACTTCATTACTAGCTGGATGTATGTAGGTGCATAGTGGTGGTTGGCTTTTTTTTGTTTTGTTTTTGTTTTTTCACATGAATTAATGCTTGTAGCTAATAGCTGTAAACTCACAAATGGACTATTACTTTTTACAGCCTTTTAGCAGACTCAGACTAATGGAGCAAAACCGTTAACAAATTAAGACACATTTGACAGGGCTTCAAGCAGGAATCATAACCCAGGAGTCACTGTTTGGAGCTGGGATGGAAAGATCTCTGCAGAACCTCCATTTATCTCAGCATGGGGCTGGTGGCTACAGCAAAACAGTTAAGGCAACAGTTTCTTGGTCACTCTGAGGTTTCCAGAGCAAGGAACTGATTTCCTTTAGTATTAGCAACAAGCTTGTCACATCTGGAGCGGCACCAGATACAAAACAGTAGTAACGATAGTTAAAGAACACATGGGGGGCCTTTAGGTGGACAAATAGGACTTGCAGCAATGTAAATATCTCAGGCAGCCGCAGCAGCCTGACACTGCGTGGGCCTTCTAGGGAAAGCACATGCCTTTGGCTGCTGGCTTTTTAGTGCTGAGGTGGAGGTGGCTCAGCCAGGGCTGGACGTGTGCTGGAGTTAACGTGGAGCAGCTGCGCGCCTCGGAGCTTTCTTCCTTTCCACCTCCAACTTTCAACCCTATAATTCTGCTTCTTTGGGGGGATTTCTGTAGTGTTTAATCCCATCTACCTTCGTCTTAAAGTAAATCTGGTCACCTCTAGCCTTTTGCTTGTTTTGGAGCTGGCTGTCACTTGTGTATGACACTGCTTTATTCTTCACTCAAGTTTTGTACAACTCAGCACTGTTTGTGGTAGTAAGACAGAGATGTGACATATGCCTTGAAACTCAGCATAAGCTGTAGACCCCAGGGGGGTTTCTCCTGTGCATTCTTATTATGGGAGCTTGTTGACTGTAAGTGGCGTCACATCAGGCACCCACATATGCTCCTGGCAGGGAGTTCAGCCTGTGGCAGCAGCTCTCCAGTTGCTGTGCTAATTACTAACTCACAAAGCCCAGGCAGTAATGTTCAGACTTACTTTTTTTCTTTTTTTTTTCCTTTTTTTTTTTCCTATTTCAAGACTTCTCCTCCTCCCTAGGCTTGCTAAAACTTCCTTCAGTGTCATGCGAAGGCTTGTTCTCCTAATGCTTTGTGATATTCCACTAAGAACATTAAACGTTACAATTCCAGCATAATGATATTTTCCTCATCGGTGTAAAATGTGTCTACATCAATAGCTTATTAAAAGAGTGTAATAAAAATTATGACCCCACAATTTTGCTATTAATATAACGACACAGGGCCAAGAAAAATCCCTGATTCTTCTTCCGCATCTTCTGTAGCATGATACAAGAGCAGAGCATCTTAAGTCAGTTTAATCCCTTCTCTTCATCCCCTAGCAATATATGTTGGCCCATGAGAGTAACATGAACTAAAAGTTTAATTTATTAATATGCGATAGTGATAATGTCAAAAGAACAATATATAAAAACCCGCACAGAAAAGGATTATGCCGTGCAGAGGGGAAAGCCTAGAGCTAATATTTAATACTGTAAAACAGAGCCAAAAATAACTTCTCATCCAAGGAGCAAAAGCGGGAGAAGTGTGCAAAGGATGGAGACACAGAGCCCAGCGAGCAGCCCTGAGCCAGAGCCGCTCCTGTGGAGCCTGCGGAGATCAGAGGCTGGGGGTGGTGGCTGTTGGGCAGTGACCAAAGGCCCGGCTGTCAGCTTGTCAACCTCAGGCTCTCGCAGCTCCCAGAGAACTGCACACCAGGCTCCAAGCAGCAGGCACAAGTGGCACACGTGGAAAGCAAGCCATGTCCAGCGCGCAGCGAGCGGGGAGCCCCGTGGCTCGGCATTTCAGTAGGTGAAGCGTGAAACCAGCTGTTCACTTCAGCTAAATTGTTCACTTAAGCTTGGATGATTAAACTTTCACCAGCAGCCAATATAACCTGCAGCCTTAGGAGGCATACAGACACATTAGCGTTTCATGAGCTTCGCCTTAAAGAGCAATTTGCCCTATAGTCTTAAACCAGTAACATTCTTGGAAGTGGAAAATGTTTCAGCCTCCAAGAGGCTGGCAGGTTTCAAACACTTTCTAGTTTGCTTTCCTGCCACTTCCCTAAAAGGAAGAACAGGGGAGGAGGGAACAGATGTGGAGGAATAAATCCCAGTACTTTCCCAGCATTACTAAGCGTGCAATGTGCAGCCCCTATCCGAAGGGCAGAACTTGCTTGAGGAAATCTGGGTCTGCAAGGGGAAGGCCTGCAGAGGGCTGTGCATGTGGGGCATGGGGCAGGTTCCAGAGTGGCTGTTGCTGGCCTTTGGCCTTGGTTCAGATTCCAACCAAAGTGTGAACTCCAGACCAAAATGACTTCTGGGATTCCTTCTGAAGGATGCTAATGGTAGAGCTGAAAATATATATATAAATGTTGGCAAGGATTGGACTCCTAGACTGTGGCAAAGCACTGGATCTTAGACCAGAGGAAGAATGGCACATCCTCAGAGGAACTAGTGCTGGAGACTATGCAGAAAGCATCTGTGACATGAGTGTCTATGGAGTGTTATTCCACAGCCTCGTGGGCCAAAGGGACGTGAGGCTGGAGGCAGATAAGTGAGTCTCACTAGTACAGAGTTTATCTAACTTTTACATCAGTGGGTCCTCAGCTGCCTTTTGCAGCTCTGGTAAGTGAGGGAAAATAAATCAAAGAAGAATCTGGCTTGCATGGGTGTTTCTATAATTCTGTGGTTTTAAATATCTCCTTGTATTACATCAGTCAGACACAGGACTATGAGAGGAAAAAGGAAAAAGAAAAGTGAAAGAAAATGAAGAAAAATGCCATCCTCTTCAGTACAAATGGTTCTTTCCTGGACTGAAGAGGGCAGAGGGAAAGAATTACAGAAAATTTTCATCACCAGTTGAAAGGCAAACCTGAAAGGTGCTGAGAGGAAACTGGAGGGAGTGATTCTGTAGTAAAGGGGGAAGAAAAGATTAAGATCTGACCTAGATACAAAAATCGCTCCTATCCTGCCCTTAATTTGCTAGGTCAGGAGAGGTAACAAGAAGACCAAGATGCTCCAAGCACTGCGACGGAATACCTTCTAGGATCTGAGCCCAGCTCCGTGCTAACACCGAGATCCTGCTGCCTGCCTGTGTGCCTCTGGGAAGTGCTTTGTTCAACATGTCCCCAGTGCTCCGCAGCTCTCAGCACCGGGTAAAAGCCAAGAGGTGGAGGAGGATGCGTGTGGAGCGACGGGTGAGGTTAGATTGGCCCACGAGTGACATGGTTTGGCTCGATGTTTGCCTTTGTGGCAGCACCTGAGCTCCCACCGTGTGCAGGAACTGGTCTTCTTTGTGTATGCTTTTCCTCTGCCCTGGGAATGGTCAGGCTCTTGCTTTGTCCACCTCAAAATAAGTGCCTGAAGCTTGGCTGCACAATCTGCCAGCAGATGGGGGATCTGGAAATACCGAGGATGCGTTAGGAAAAATGGTAGAAGAACAGAGCTATGAGTAATCAAATGACGTCGAAAACAGAAGAGACACCTGGAAAGTGTGCTGGAAGGTCTGCTACATGGAGGCATAGCCTTTTGGGATAAATGTGAGCCTTCCTGTGAAGCCATTCATAAATTATGTGATCTGTTTGCTTTTAAAGCTTCATAGTGGAGACAACAGCCAGCTCACCCGTGAGCTCCCAGTACATCCAGGATCCTTTCTTGCCTGTTATGCCAGGACCCCTATGACAAGGCTTCCTTACACCGACAAGTTAAGTCTGCTTCCCCAGATGATCTGTGCCAGCAAGGCTTGCTTTCTGTGGAGCTCATTCACCAGAAATTTGACATAGATATTTCTTGCTCGAAATGCAAGCTCTCTTACATGAACATTGATGCTGTGTGTATGTATATATGTATTCTGGGCTTGAATTAAATTTTAAAAAGTGCCCAAAGTGATTGCCAAAATCTAGTTTAATTTTCAGAAGTGACCTGGGCATCTCAGCCTATGTGAATATGGGTCCATTTAAATTCTGGGCAAGGTCTGGGTCACACATTCCTCCAGCCAGGCTTGGCTCCCTGCTGGTAACTGGATCCAGAGCTTTGTGGTGAAGCTCTCCAGTGTGAGCTGAGAAGGAAGAACACCCACGTGGACTCTGTCGATAAAAACCTTTGGGTCCTTGAGTGAGATAATTAAGTAACGTGAGAAAGATTTGTGGAAAAGCATATTTGACATTTGTTTTTTATGGACCAAGAACACATAAATGATGCATGTAACATGAAAATCAAAGTTTTACCTGCTGGCTTTCCTAAGCAAGGCACACAACATTTTTTCTACTCCACAGTTTGAGAAAACATTGATTTGATCCACTGAAGTGATGAATGACCACAGAATAAAACTTTTTTTTTTTTTTTGCTGGATGACCTCGCGCAGATTAGAGCAGCGAGGCAAGAAATCCAGCAAGTATTTATCAAAGGATTCTAAGACAGTGCAAACTCTATGGAGTTCAAAAGCAAGAGACTTTTCGTCTTCGTACAACTGACAGGGTTATAACGTTTCAAGAATGCCAGGAATCCATGTGGCTGTTCCATTAAACACCTCTGATTAGTGAATGTGCTGATAAACTTTGAGAGTCAGAGGTCAGAGCTGTGGAGCCGAAGGTACCCCAGGTATCTGAAAACGTCTCCAGGATTCCTGGTCCCCTTTCCCAGTTAACCCCTTCTGTCACTTCACCCACAGAGGCCTAAAGTGGAGCGTCTCTGATGCAGTACCTCCCTGATAGCTCTGCAGAGATGCTAAGAGTTATTTTGAAAACTGTAGAAAAATGACCTCAGGAGCTTCCCGTGGAAATGCTCTTGACAGCTGGCTGCTCTTTGATTTCAGCCCCAGTTCCTCGTTCATATATGTGCAGAATGCCGTGTTGCCACTGGATCATCCGGCCCCTCTCTCATCAGCTTCAGGTGATACAACGATGGCAGCAGGCTGTGCATTAAAATACCTCTGAAGCTATCAAATTGCAAAGAGGAATGCAATTTCAGAATGCTCAGACAGGAGCAGTCGCAGCACCCTGTCACCGCGTAGAGCTCTCCGCTTTGTTCACATTTCATCCTAGCAGCTACAGCTCTACTCCCACCGAGCGCCTGCAAACAGCAATTGGGAAATCCAGCAAACAGGACTCTGTGCCCGACTGCTGCTTTATCAGAGGATCCCAGGAAGCTGAGTTACCCCAGCAGTGTCCCAGACCATTTTTCTGGCCTTTGCCCTAACATTCAAGCCCATCCCGATGCAGCATGGGTGCTGTTTTGTCTCTGTCTCCCGGATGGCAGCTCAGGGCTCCAAGTTTATCCACTCCTGCAATATACGGCTTTTCATCCCACACCCTGGTTATGAGCTGCTGGAGGTACTGAGGATTTGTCAGTGTGACCCCATCAGCTTCTTTGAAAATCAATAGGAAAATGCCGAGGAATGCAAAGGAAGCAGGGACAGTCAAAGTACAGACAAGTGATGTCCTGTAATGGCCATAATGATTCTGAAACACGCAAGGTCACAGATAATTAGGAACCTAATTCTCCTTTGAAAGAATCTGTCAAGTTACTTCCCTACCTCAAAAACAATTGCTGATTGATGTTATTTCTGGGCTAACAAACTCATTGAAGGTAGTCTGAATGGGGGATGTACGGCCCTTGCTGTCCAGGTGGGGTTAGGTAGTCACAGCTGGAGAGTAAAACTTGAGTGAAAGAGATTTTCATTGCCACAGTAATGGTCTTAATTGGGCCTGATTCACAGAGGTGCCAGCTCCTTCTTCTCTACAACATTTCTACCCACTTGGGTTCTTTTTGATTTTATTTTATTTTTACTTCTAATTGTAAAGAGTGAGGCATATGCTGGTCTCCTGTAGGAGAGAGGGAAGGGGTTTTCTAACACCCACAGGGACTGAGCCGGCTCCTTCCCTGCCGCTGTGCCCCCCACTGCAGGGCTGCTGGAGCTCATGGCAAGGGAGCTGTGGCACGGGTCCAGAGCCGCAGCAGCATCCGAACAGTGGAGGTAAAATGTGGACTTCAGCACAAGCATGGATGTTAACTAGAAATATATAACACTACTGACTCACAGCTCAAAGGCCAGGGCCACAAGCAGTGAAACAGCAACCCCACAGCTCCAAAGCAAAAATTTGTTATTAGAGCAGATGACAGCCACAGGCAGAGCAAGGAAGAGGCTTTAAGAGCCTCTCATATAAAAAAAATGCAGTACTGATGAACCCTGTTCTGAGAGCTTTCTGTTTACAAGATGTCTTCATTTTTTTCTAAGGCTGGTTCTCCAGCTTTTTCACAGCTACTGCAACCTGGTGAAGGACTGCATGTGAGGGGAGATCGCTGATTTCTCCTGAACAAAGAGCAGTGCAGCTATGGTTCTTTGGGTCGTTTTAACTTCAGAGGTGTGGGGCAGAGAAAGGATGTAAGAAAGGCTAGAACATAAAAATGCAGTTATGTTTTCTGCCCCAGCTTGGATGGAGAGGGATGTAGAACTCAGGCAAAAATGAACTTCTGGTTTGCTCCAAATGAGGTCAGCAGGCAGAGCTCTTGGTACTGAGGGTTCAACCCAACTCAAAGCAGAAATCCCAATTTCCAAACCCAATTATAAACAAAAACCAAAACCAACCAAACAGCTGAAGTTTCTGCAAAGTGACAGCAAAGAATTTACCTCACCCCTAATTTACACAGCTCAGACACTTGGAAAGCAGAGATGTGAGTAATTAGGTATACAGCAGACTTTACAAGACTGTCTGAACCTGCCTGTATGGTTCTGAATTATAAAACACATATTTGCTCACATCCAAATGTTGGTTCTGTCAAGGTATATTGGTATCTAAGATTGATTTGTTTGAAAAAGGTCTTTAAAATTGCAAATATATTTGACTGTAGCCAGAGCACATGTAAGTCTGTTCTGCCAGACCAGCGTTAGGTTGTTAGCAGGGCGACCTGCAGGTCTCCATGCTAAGTGTTACAGCTGGCAACACAGGGAGCATATAGATGCGGGTCATGGAGCAGAGATGTGACTGCAAGCAACCTAGGGCATTTATCAGCCTGGAATTGGAGCTAGGGTATGAGAGCGTGGGCAACTGTAGTGGGTCCTCAGGGTGGGGAAGGAGGAGCTGGTCACAGTGCAGGACAGACTGTGCAGGAGTTTGGAAGGTAGATCAGCTCCTGGAGAGCTTGCATGTCAGTGCCCTGTGACAGTGACTTCCCTGATGTGACACGCAGACAACGTTACCTCCTCTGGGAGGATAGGCTCTCCAGGGACGGGAAGCACGCTGAGTCTGCTGATGGGAGGTGATCTCAGAGCATGTCTGCACAATGCGGTGAGAGTGCAACTTGTGCAGATCTTTCTGCTCAGATAGGCTCCCACATGAACTGCACTTCCCTGATCTCAGCTCCTGGCTTGGAGATGGGGCCTTTGTGGCAACGTGGCTGTGCTGCATCAATTTGCAAATAACAGCATGAAAGCAGCTGAGGTCTGTGCTGAGGTCTGCATCTCCTACAGCTGTACCCTCAGGTCTGCAGCGCAGTTGCCCACACGCAGGGAACGTGGGGATATGGATTTCAGATGGTCACCATCATGTTGATTTTGTTTCTTTTTGCTTTGTTTCTGTTATTGTTTTGTTTTCTTATCACAGACTGCATTTGGAGAGGGATTATCCAACCTGAACTGTGGTTTATTGTCAGTGCCCAAACTGGGCTGGAACACAGAGGCCGGTGCAAGACCAAACCTGAACACAATATGTGTATTTAGTTTCTCCTGTTTCATCCTTGTGGATCCATTCCCATTCACACAGATCCTTTCCATCAATTTCAAGAAAGCCTTAAATGAGAAGTAATGCTTCAGAAGATAAATGGGCACTTTTAGCTCTGCAGTCTCTTTAATGTGACATGTTCCCCCACCATGTCAGTAGGTGAGCCTTTCTGCCTTGCCAGTACTGCACAAACTGGCAAACACACTTGGATACATACGGGATTGAAGTCTGAGTATTTTCTAACACAGAGCTTTGGTTATCTGTGGGCTTTTCCATTTCTCTTTGAATAAGAGACTACTACCAAAGGGGAAAATTGGGTCAAGATCCTACGAGATGTTGTGTGTGTGAGTGTGTGAGTCCAGGAAGTAAGAATATCCTATTGCAGCCAGCATCCACCTTCTTCCTTCTCCTCTTCCTTCTATTATAATTTTTTAAATTTCTTATAAGAAACAAGTAATTTTTGCTTCAACCCAAAGTACTTTGAGAGCTGTTATTTCTCTGTATGCAGTTGACTCCTGCTTCCCATCTCTGAAGTATCTGGAGACCAGACCTGTGCTCGGGATTTCAGGCACATTTTTGTGGCCTCATAGTTCTTTATTAGTTCCAAAAAAGAAGAAAAACTGTTTTTTCATCGCCTGCATTTCCATCACTTCTGATGTCTATGGCATCCTCCCAGATGTGTTTCTGCCAGCCTGATCCTCTTGTCGATACTTATTAATATCATGACCATCTCTTCGAGTGTGTTTGGAAACAAACAGGGCAAAGTTACCCTAAGGTCAGGAATGAGCCAAGAGAAGTGAAAATAGGAGTGACCATGCTCTCCACAACAGTTGGTGCTTCTGCAGCTTTTCCCATCTTGCCCTTAAAATAAACTTTGCAATCAGATCTGTTGAACACCCCCGAATTGAGGGGAGCCGCTGCCCAAGCCCGGGAGCTCCAGGCACCGAGGCGTTACGACCGAAGTCGTTCAGAGATGCGGAGCCCAAGGCTCTGGCACGGCGCAAGCTCTGCCGATGCGGAACGGATGTCAAGACGAGGGCTTTCGCCGCTGAAATAACCATCCGCCGAAACAACCCAGGAATAAACGGCGCCGGAAAACACGGGGCTGTACAGGCGGCAGCGAGGGCAAGGCACTCCCGGCCCGCAGATGTTTTCCAGGCCGCGTCCCGGCTGAGGTGGGCGCCGGCTCCGAGCGCCCCCCGGCCCGGCCCACGCCGAGCAGCCCGATTCCGCGCCGCCACCGCTCCCTGGCGGGGAAGCGCTCCGCAGCGCGCCGGCTGCAGCACGGAAGGCCGAGTCCTTCCGCGCCGTCCTTCTGCGCTCCGAACCTTTCCTGCCTGCTGGCCCGGCGTGCCGTCAGCCGCGCAACACGGGCAGCGCTTCGCGACGGTCGTGAGGAACCCGTTCGGTCTGCGCCCACCGCCCGTGGTCCTGGCACGCCGGATGTTGCTGAAGAGAACCTGAGTGTATGGACATGCAGAGGGTGGCCGGGCTGCCGGAGGATTTTTTGGCGGCGGTAAACCTTCACCTGGACCTGAGCGGCCGAAAGCAGCAGTGGGGCAGCTGCCGCCCGATCTCCGGCCGTGGTGGTGGCTGCGGAGATGGAGCGATGCAGCGGGGCGGAGGAAATGGGCACGTAGGGCAGTGCTGCACACCCTATCCCTGTTCTGATCTGGGAATTGACCCTTAATCAGCAACAGTTTGTTAATGGGCGTGCAGGCCGGCTGCGTCCTGCTCTGCATCTTCGGGAAGAGGCAGACCTGCACCTCGCTGAGCTGCCTGGGAAGCGCCGTTTGCTGTAACGTTCTGCGGCCAACGCCACTCGAAGGCTGGGCGGCGCTCTGTGTCCCCGTGAGCGCAGCGCGGGCGAGAGAAGCCTTCAGAACGGGGACAGAGTAACTGCTGGGTGCTGAAAAAGGAAGAGATGGTGGGTTTTGTAGCAGGCTTATCGTAGAGGAAATTGAAAATATGCCTGTGACATCTCTGAAGGCTTTGTGTTAACTTGCATACTGATTGTTCCAGATGTTCCCCAGATGTCAAAGAGAACCAGGCACTGAAGAACACATTTGTTTTAGCAACTCACAGCTTTGCTTTTGCCAAGAATAAAGATCCCTGGCTTTGTTTCCTTCCCTAGTAACCTGTAGATCTAATAATGCCACTAATCTAAGCGAAGATGAATCCGTTCCGTTCATTCCGGACGCGTGGTGCTACCGCCCGTTCTGCTCCTCTCTGCTTCCCTCTCTGCGCGGTGACCGCCAGTCCACAGGAGCGCGCGCGGGGCAGGGCAGAGCCGCGCCGACTCTCCCAGGGCCGCACGTGGGAAGCGGGGCCGCGGCTCGCCGTCACTCCTCCACACCGGCAGGGGACGCCGGCGCAGCGGGCGGGACGGAAGGTGCCGCGGCGCTCCCCGACTTCCGGCGCCGTGCCCCGGAAGTGCGAGCGGGCGCTATGGCCGCTCGCTGAGGTGCGGGGCTGGGAGGTGTTTCAGCTCGGCGGGGCTCTTCTCGGGGCCTGTCCGACCCCGGGCTCCAGCTGTTCCCCGGGGCGCCTGCTGGAGCCGTTTCCCGCCGTGAAGCTGCGGGCTGCCCCGCGGAGCGGCGGGTTCTGGCTGCGTGCTCGTGCGATGCGTGGCTGCTCGTCGCTGGGGCTGCGCAGCGCGCTCCCGCGTTCCCTCTCTCTCCAGGCTGAGAACGGGCTCTCGTCCGTGAGCTGAGTGCCGTGGGCTCCGGGAAACCGAACCGCTGCGCCGCCTGTCAGTTCGTGTCTCGGCAGCCCACGATGAGGACTGTGCTGATGGTGGCGGAGAAGCCTTCCCTGGCGCAGTCCATCGCCAAGATCCTCTCGAGGGGTAGGAATGGAAGCGGCTCGGTTTCGTCCTTTTTTGGCAGTGGCAGAATGGAGGCACTGCCCTGCTGAGGAAATGGACGTGGTCCGCACAGAGCCTCGCTGCGTGAGGCAGTGCTTGAGATCTCTGCGGGAGAAGTGAGGTCAGGAGATAGCCAGGTGGCAGACTTGGTTGTCTTTGGGGTAGCAGGCACTGGAATAGTGGCTTAGAGCAACTGCCCGTTCATGAAATTACTGAGTGGTGCTTCGTTTTGTTCGTTCTGCGTATTTTGATGTGCCAATGTTTCTTCAACTTGAGAATCGTGAAATCTGTTTTTGTTACCTCTGGGCAGCCTGATCAGTGCCTGCTTTAGTGGTTGGCACCTCTGTCTGTGGCAGGGACATTGGAACAAGATAATCTTTGAGGTCCTTTCCAACCCAACCTGTTCTGTGATTCTCTTTTGTATGGCTGTAGTGTGTGTTAGTGCATACAGATTCTGGAAAACGCCAGTGAAGTAGTAAGCTGGTGTCTGGGAATTTCTGAAGCAATGGTAAATATTCTGTAAATTATGTGGATAACAGAAAACCAGCTGTATTTGCTTAAGGATCTCTTGGAGCTTGATGATCCCTGAGGTTCCTTGCAACACAAGCCATTCTGTGGTTCTGGTGGGGAAAGATAAAGGAGATTCTGGGTATTTCAACTGAAAATGAATTATGACAGAGAAAGTTTAAAACAATAGTTGGAGCAAAACCTTGATCAGAGTTAGAATTTTATGAGCAGGAAGATCCTAGTTGTCTGGTCTAGAGAAAAGGGGGTGTAATTATGAAAGAACAATGTTTCAGTAGTTTTTTTATTACTTCTTAGTTTGTATTTTGTTGTTAATTGTGTTCTTATTCCCACAGGAAGCATGTCCTCTCGCAAGGGACTGAATGGTGCATGCTCTGTGCATGAGTACTCAGGGTCGTTTATAGGGCAGAGTGCCCGTTTCAAGATGACATCTGTGTGTGGTCATGTCATGACTTTGGATTTCATAGGTATTTGTCTGTTCGTTGAGTGCTTTAACTGATATGGCTTGTAAAATTTTCAAGGACTGGATTATTTCCGTGTATGATATTTTCTTCAGGAAAAGCATTAAAGAGAACAAGAGCGGAAGGGAGTATGACAATATCACTTGTGGTCTCCAGTTTTTAACTTTTGTTTCTAGCCCCCTGGCTGACTTGTGTGACTGTGCAACACATCTTCAATACCTGAATTATATTATGAGTCTTAATTTGCCAACTATTAAATTCTGAATTACAGTGCTTTGAAGGAGTACAGTGTCATATAATTGTTAAACAATTTTGCGAACAGTTATTTTTGACAAAGGGAAATGAACAAATGCTCTGATATGAGAAGATGGTGGTACTGGATGCTTCACAGCATAATAGGGCTGTGACATAGCTGGCCATGAGTAATGGTAAAAGAGTGGAGTGTGCACTGTGAAAACCAGGAAAAATCGCTCCCTGGCCTGATAACTGATTGCAGGAACAGGAGTTTTTTAATAGCTCACATTAACGTTTCTGAAAGATGTGTAGTATGTCTCTAAAATCTGTCTGCCGTGTCTCAGAATTACAGCTGCAGTTCACACAGAGTTAAGAGGTCACTTGAGATCCAGTAAAGCAAGATGCATTAGGATGGAAGGCTTTCCAAGACAGTTTGAAAGCCAAACTATTGTTCTGGGGTTTTTAATGTTTATTTACAGCTCTACTTTAATGTACTTCTGCTTTTCAGGAAAATATAACAGCTGGGACAAGGTGGATCCAGCAGAACTTTTTAGCAAAGCTCCCACAGAAAAGAAAGAAGCGAATCCCAAACTGACCATGGTGAAGTTTTTACAGGTATTCCTCTTATGAAATGTTTTTGAGATTCGTGTCAAAACAAACGATCCCTGTGTGTATTGGATACGTGTTTGGCTTCTAACAGCACATGGCAGGTCTAGCCTGCAAATGTCTCCTTCAAAATATCTCTGTTAGCCTCTTCTCACGTGCACTTCTGTGGGAAGAAAGTGATAGTTTGGATCCTTTTTCAAAATTATGCTCTTTCTGGAAAGAAGGTGTTTGGTGTAAGACTGATATCTGTTGGATAAGTTTAGTTTTCCTGGCATCTTTATGAGCTAGAAAAGTCGTTCTTGATTTTTTGTTGTTGTTTGTTTGATTTAATGATGTGAGAATTAAGACAGAGGAAGGGGAAGGGACTGGGCCCAAGATCATGCATATAGTGTGGGGCAGGAGTTCAGAAGCCTTCTGCTACTGCAGAGCCATCCATGCTGATATATGTATTTTTTCAGGCAGACTTTTGGTTCTGTGAAGCACATCTTTCTTTTCTCTTAAACCATTCTATAATTACATGCTGTTTTCTTGTTCCTTTTGCTTTCTTCTCCCAATTCTTTTTGCACCAAATAAATTGTATCAATCTTTAGAGCTTTAAAACAGAAACAAAAGCTGTACAGTTACTGAAGAGATTTTTTGTTTGAGTTGCTGGTTACTGTGCTAATTTCTTTTACAGGTGGAGGGAAGAGGCTGTGATTGCATTGTCTTGTGGTTGGATTGCGATAAGGAGGGAGAAAACATCTGTTTTGAAGTAAGATTTCTAATACCATATTGTATTAATTTGTAGCATGAGGTACTATCAGTATGTTGTTCTTCGGATACATGGTAATATTCAAACTGAGGTAAATAAAAATTTAAAAGCATGGGGAGCCTTGGTGGAAAAGCTCGTGTTTTTGAATTCATAAGATGTCAGTCAAAGAGTGTAATTGATTTCGTTGATGTTGCAGACCAGAGAGGAATAATAAGATCTCTTAAATGTTGAAATGTAGCAGTGCTTTCTGTCAGAGTCAGTGTTTCACAGCTGGTTTAGTTATTTTTGCCATCCTTATAAAATTAATTTCTATTATCCTAGCTTAGTTGAGACATTTCTGAGCATAGAGACTGTTTGTAAATGTTGGCTTACAGCAGGAGTTTGGACTGTGCACCTTAAAGATGTAGAACTGAAACTTTGTGGTGTACAGAGACTTTTCAAAAAAATCCCGTTCCTTGAAGTCTCCATTGTATGGGAACTGCTGGGTCACAGCCTGAGCCTCTGATTGATCACCTGAGGGAGCACTGAGTCAGCCAGGGGAGCACAGCTGAAGGCAATGCAGCTGTGCTGCCAGAAGGGGTGGAGCCAGGCTGCACTCCTCCTAGACCTGTTTAAGAGCTGGCTACCAGTGGGGAAGGATCTCATCTGGAGATCTGCTCTGCTGGAGTTTTGTAAGTGAGCCCAGGGGTAAGCTTTCTGTCTATTCTCTTCTTGTTATCATAATCTGCTTTGCCAAACTCTCTTGTTTATTTTGTAATTATAACATCTTAATATTCATTGATTATACACTCTATGAAAACTATTTTTTTTTCTCTTGTTTGAAAAGCACATTTTATGAAGTATTTAAGTTCTTTAAATACCACTGTTTCATTACTGTGCCTTGGCAACCTAGGTAGAAACCGATGCACGTTCATCAGATATTCGCTGTACAACAGCTACTGTGGTGAGACTCTTTGCTCTGAGCTAGGAATAGTGTTTCACTTCCAGCAGCTGCTGTTTGATATACAGACTGTATGGGAACTGCTGAGTCACGGCCTGAACCTCTGATTGATCACCTGAGGTGAGCCATGAGTCAGCCAGAGGAGCACAGGTGAAGGCAATTCACCTGTGCTGCCGGAAGGGGTGGAGCCAGGCTCCACCCCTCCTGGACCTATTTAAGAGCTGGCTACCAGAGGGGAAGGATCTCTTCTGGAGATCCTCCTCTTTGATATCTTCTAGTGAGCTCAACCCAAGGGTAAGCTCTTCTACTTATTCTCTTTTGTAATCCTTGTTTGCTTTGCCTCACTCTTTTGATTATATTGCAATTATAATATCTTGGTTATACAGCTTTGCCTTACTCTTTTGAGTATATTGCAATTATAACATCTTGGTTATACACTTGGCGAGCCAGGCAGGCTGATTATACTGAAATTAACATGTCTTTCCTGTGGAACTTCTATAAATGGGTCAAGGGGGAGAACAATACTCCCCTAGAGAAAATGATTCCAGGGCAGATCCCAGGATTTGAGGGATCGCCCTATTACGAGTTAGCTGCCATCATTGAAAAATGGGGTCCCTTACGTGTTATGGGCAATCTCTCCCCATATCGCATGGCAGACTATTTTCAAGGACTTGGCAAGGACATTCTCATCACCAAAGAAAGACAATTGGCTGCCTCCATGGTGGCATGGCCACTATTAACCGCTTTAAATCATGCGGACTCAAGAAATAATACTTTAGAAACCGAAAATCAACTTTTGAAAGATCGCATTGGAAAGCTGGAGCACGAACTTGGCGTTTTAACGGGGAAGAAGCCAATTCTACATCTTCCTGTAAGCCAAATTCGTAATATTTCAATAAATGATGACCAGGCTCCTGAATCAACAGACTTCGTTGATCAGGACAACAAGAAATCCAAATCAGACCTTGAATGTCCAATTCAAACTGATCCATTGGAGGTCCGTCCTGTGATAACCCAAAAAACAAAAAAAGTACAGGACAGACCGGCAGGGGTGCCACCTGATCAATGGCCCCCTGCCCAGACTCATTTACATGTGACAGCTCGGCCATACACGGCGACAGAATTAATGGACTTAGTACAACGATTTCGGCAGAAGCCCAGAGAAAGTGTGCCGGCTTGGTTATTGAGACTGTGGGATTCTGGGGCAGAAAGTGTCTTGGTGAATGGCCCAGAAATATCTAAGTTGGCCACCATGACTGTCCATCCTGCTCTTAGGCAAAGGTTATACGTGGGCAATCAATATCGTGATGAAAACCATTCCATATTAGAATGGTTAATGGCGGCCTGCCGTATGGTATGGCCGAATAAATCAGACATACCGTTACATACAGGTATGTGGTCCTCCATGGAGGACCTTCAGAACTATATCCGTGAACTGGGTGTAAGAGAGGCCATCTATGAAGATACATTTGATGGCCCTGATATGGTTAAATTTTCAGCAGGGATGAGAGATTTAATTCTACAACAAGCTCCCTCCCATCTGTACGGTACCTTAGTTTCAATATTAAATCCCCTTGTAGCATCAGAAGCCGTAGTCCAGCAGGTTGCCCAGTTAGTTGCCGATTTGGGAGAAACAGAACGCCTGCGGACTAGGCGCAATATTCGGTTTTTGGAGGAAGCAGAGGTCCTGCCAGTAAATAAAACCAGAATGCCGGCTACTCGAGCTCCTCGATCGGGACCCATAAGGGTATCCCGAAAACAAATGTTTAATGATTTAATTCGGGCTGGGGTCCAATTTGCTAAGATCGACCGCCAACCCAATCATGTCCTTCTCCAGCTCTGGAGACAACTAAAGGACAATCAAAAATTCCAGAGCTACCCTAAGAAATCCAGGGTAAGAGCTATAGAAAGGGTTCCAACAACAACATGGAACCTAGAAGATTTTATTGTTCCAAACAGGAAAAAGAAGCCACCTCAGGTGTCTCGGGCCACAATGCCTGAGCCATCAGAAGCAAAAGAACTGGCCCTAGCACAATTCATGCAGTGACAAGGGGTGTTAGTCCCCGTAGGGCCTCCAGACGGGACCGGAGGCCCTATGTAGAATTAACGATTTATTGGTCCCGAAAAAATATTCAGAGAGTGATGGCACTAGTAGATACTGGAGCAGAAACATCAATTATCTATGGAGATCCGGAAAAATTTCATGGCGACAGAGTGATGATTGGTGGTTTTGGGGGACAGACTATTCCTGTCACCCAAACATGGTTAAAATTGGGGGTTGGGCGTCTCCCACCCCGGGAGTACAAGGTGTCTATTGCCCCAGTCCAAGAATACATCCTGGGCATAGACATTCTATGGGGTCTGGCTCTCCAAACAACTGTGGGAGAGTTCAGACTTCGACAAAGATGTATCAGTATCCGGGCGGTGCAGGCAATATTAAGAGGCCATGCGAAACATGAGCCTGTTTGCCTGCCGAAACCGCGCCGGATTACTAACGTTAGACAGTATAGACTCCCGGGTGGGCAAGATGAAATATCGAGAACAGTGCAGGAATTAGAAAAAGTGGGCATTATAAGACCTGCACACAGCCCGTATAACTCCCCCATATGGCCAGTGCGAAAGTCGGATGGCACATGGAGGATGACAGTAGATTACAGAGAATTAAATAAGGTCACGCCGCCTATTCATGCGGCCGTACCCAATATTGCTTCCCTAATGGACACATTGAGTAGGGAGATAAAAACCTATCATTGTGTCCTAGATCTAGCAAATGCATTCTTCAGTATCCCAATTGCTGAGGAATCGCAAGATCAGTTTGCGTTTACGTGGGGAGGCAGGCAGTGGACCTTTCAGGTCCTGCCACAGGGGTACGTGCATTCACCAACGTATTGTCACAATTTAGTGGCGCGTGACCTGGCTGACTGGAGAAAACCTGATGATGTTAACCTATATCATTATATTGATGATCTCCTGTTGACATCCGACTCACTGGAGGTAGTAGGACAGGCAGCTGATTCATTAACTGCCTATTTGCAACAAAGGGGATGGGCTATAAATCCCCAAAAGGTGCAAGGTCCAGGCCTGTCCGTAAAATTCCTGGGGGTGGTTTGGTCAGGAAAGACCAAAGTGCTACCCAGTGCTGTTATAGATAAGGTTCAGGCATTCCCAGTCCCTACAACATCAAAGCAGCTGCAAGAGTTTCTAGGTATATTGGGTTATTGGCGTTCCTTTATACCTCACCTAGCGCAGCTGCTAAGGCCACTATACAGACTCACGAAAAAGGGGCAGCTATGGGACTGGGGGAAAACCGAACAGGATGCTTTCCAACAAGCAAAACTGGCAGTTAAACAAGCTCAGGCATTGGGTATATTCGATCCTACCCTCCCAGCCGAGTTGGACGTTCATGTTACTCAAGACGGCTTCGGTTGGGGCCTGTGGCAGCGCCAGAGTTCTGTTCGGACCCCCATTGGTTTCTGGTCTCAGGTTTGGCACGGAGCAGAAGAAAGATACAGTATGATTGAAAAACAGTTATTGGCTGCCTATTCGGCATTACAGGCAGTAGAGCCAATAACTCAGACAGCTGCAGTTATAGTTAAGACCACTCTGCCAATTCAGGGGTGGGTGAAGGATCTGACCCACCTTCCTAAGACAGGGGTGGCCCAAGCACAAACAGTGGCACGATGGGTCGCCTATCTCAGCCAAAGGAGCAGTCTGTCTTCATCCCCCTTGAAAGAAGAACTTCAGAAGATCCTAGGCCCAGTTACATATCACAGTGATGCACCAAAAGAAATACTGGTCGCTCCACCAGAGAAGAGTCCCGTTCACGAGGGAAAATATCCTATCCCTGAAGATGCCTGGTACACAGATGGGTCCAGCAAGGGCAACCCGAGCAAGTGGAGAGCAATAGCATACCATCCTTCCACCGAGACAATCTGGTTCGATGAGGGGGATGGCCAGAGCAGCCAATGGGCAGAACTGCGAGCCGTGTGGATGGTTATAACCAAGGAACCCGGTGATGGTATCCTGAACATCTGCACAGATAGTTGGGCTGTGTACCGGGGGCTCACTCTCTGGATTGCACAGTGGGCCACCCAGGAATGGACTATCCACGCCCGACCGATCTGGGGCAAAGACATGTGGTTAGATATATGGAATACGGTCAAACACAGGACTGTACGTGTCTACCATGTTTCTGGTCATCAGCCCCTACAGTCACCGGGAAACGATGAAGCCGACACATTGGCCCGAGTTCGATGGATTGAGAATTCACCATCTGAGAACATCGCCCGCTGGTTACATCAGAAGCTACGGCATGCTGGACAAAAGACAATGTGGGCAGCTGCTAAAGCATGGGGACTGCCCATACAACTATCTGATATCGTCCAGGCATGCCAGGATTGCGACGCTTGCTCCAAGATGAGACCGAGATCGTTGCCCGAAACAACAGCCCATCTTGCTAGGGGACACAATCCTCTCCAGCGATGGCAGGTCGATTACATCGGGCCCCTTCCTCGTTCCGAAGGGGCAAGATATGCCCTGACCTGTGTCGACACTGCAAGTGGGCTACTGCAGGCCTATCCAGTACCGAAAGCAAACCAGGCATATACCATCAAGGCACTCACTAAACTGATGTCTGCCTACGGGACACCTCAAGTCATCGAGAGCGACCAAGGGACTCATTTTACTGGTGCAACGATACAGCGCTGGGCAGAAGAAAATAACATCGAATGGCGATTCCACCTGCCATATAATCCAACAGGGGCAGGCCTCATTGAACGTTATAATGGTATTCTTAAGGCTGCCCTGAAGACAGACTCCCAGTCCTTGCAGGGGTGGACAAAAAGACTGTATGAAACCCTGCGGGACCTGAATGAAAGACCTCGAGATGGCAGACCCAGTGCCCTGAGAATGTTGCAGACGACATGGGCCACCCCGCTTAGGATCCAAATTACGGGCACTGATCATCAGGCAAGACCCCAAATTGGTAATGAAAATAATCTTCTGCTCCCTGCCCCTGAAAACTTAGAGCCAGGTATCCATAAAATAAAATGGCCCTGGAAGGTGCAGGTAGGACCCAAGTGGTGTGGCCTACTTGCACCTTGGGGGAGACTATTGGAGGTGGGAGGCTCAGTAGTCCCTCCAGTAATAGGTACATGGCCTACTGATATTATGGTCAACACTCCGATCTTTATTGCTAAAGGGACCCCCATCATGTCCCTGTGGCAGATCAGGACACCTCCTTTGGTGCCTGATATCGTTATGCAGCCGCAGATATCCGGCAAAAAGGTGTGGTACAGGCGGCCAGGATGTGCCCCAGTACAAGCGGAAGTGTTGACCCAAGACAGAAATACGGCCTGTATCTTGCCCTGGAGAGCAGACCTTCCCCTCCTGGTACCTGTAAAACATCTGTATTACTCCCCGTGAGTCTGTGAGCCTTCAGGACCACCGGAAGGAACAAAATGCCATCAAGCGTTCCAGTGTTGCTGTCAGATCACGTACAACACCCGGTGATGGTCTGCATGGGACTGATGGAACATAGAATGGACTTGCACCTCAGGACTTCATACCTCCAGGCACATCATCGAGCACTGGCCCATAGAAGAATATGGACATCCACTAATCATCACTTGTCTTGAACTGTACCAACATACGTCGCGATAAAATTGTATAAGCGTCGCGATATACCGGATCTCTGTATTAGGGAAAGCTTACCCTTTTGTTAACCTGATCATTGGTTCACGCCGTGAAGGGGTGGAGTGTATGGGAACTGCTGAGTCACGGCCTGAACCTCTGATTGATCACCTGAGGTGAGCCATGAGTCAGCCAGAGGAGCACAGGTGAAGGCAATTCACCTGTGCTGCCGGAAGGGGTGGAGCCAGGCTCCACCCCTCCTGGACCTATTTAAGAGCTGGCTACCAGAGGGGAAGGATCTCTTCTGGAGATCCTCCTCTTTGATATCTTCTAGTGAGCTCAACCCAAGGGTAAGCTCTTCTACTTATTCTCTTTTGTAATCCTTGTTTGCTTTGCCTCACTCTTTTGATTATATTGCAATTATAATATCTTGGTTATGCAGCTTTGCCTTACTCTTTTGAGTATATTGCAATTATAACATCTTGGTTATACACAGACCTTTCCTTTTTTTGTAATTCTTAATATGCTTTTTAGTGTACAGACAAATACTGTTCTTATCAGTTTATGTGCTGACGTGATATCTTACTGAATGAGGAAAACAGTTACTCATCAGCAGGTGTTTTGTGGGGAGGTTTTGGTTTGTTTTTTGTTCCTGAGAGGAAAAACTGACTTAAGCCCTGAGCTTTCAGTTACTTATAAAATCTGCTTTTGATCCTCATTAGGTTCTCGATGCTGTTCTTCCTGTTATGAACAAACCTCCCAGCACTGAAAGGACAGTTTATAGAGCTAAATTCAGTTCTATTACTGACACAGACATCTGCAATGCCATGAATCATTTGGGAGAACCCAATCGCAATGAAGCTCTTTCAGTGGATGCCCGCCAGGAGCTGGATCTCAGAATTGGCTGTGCATTTACAAGGTGAGAGCATAGATGGGATGTAGTTTTATGAAAGGTTCAGGAGTACTGTTCTGTCAGCAAAATACGCCTTAGAGCTGTAGTGGCTAATTCTACTGAGTACCAAAGCAAACAGTTCTGTGCTGTAAAGTGAAAAAATGTGTTACAGCTTTACCTAGGTTAGAGAAAATAATGTCAGCAGATAATAGGTATCTTATTTAGTCTTCTCACACTTCCTTGGGAGTAAGCAGAATTCTAGGAAGCAAAGTAATTCTAACTTCTTTAGCTTTAAGACTTGATGTTTCTGAAAATAGGTTTATTTTTAATATATGTATATACCTGAGTGACTTAGCAAATTATTCATACATATCTGGAAAAGTTCCTGAAAGTTGCTTCTTTGCATGGGAATGAGGATATTGATGTATTTATTGCTATATATTATCTTCCCCTTAAGATTTCAGACCAAGTATTTTCAGGGGAAATATGGAAATTTAGACAGCTCCCTCATCTCCTTCGGGCCATGTCAAACACCAACACTTGGATTCTGCGTTGAAAGGCACGACAAAATCCAGTCATTCAAGCCTGAGACTTACTGGGTGCTGCAGGCTAAAGTAAGCTTTGTGTTACTTGTTTGATTAAAACATGTTTTCCTTCTTATGTACAAAGAAATGCGCTTGATATTTTCATTGTGTCCATTCATAAATTTGTAGCTGCTGACAAGGATTCACAATGCCTCCAATTTACTTGTTATTTTCTTTCAGTTTACATGTGTGTGTGTGTCACCACTCTCTCCAGAGCAGATTTGATGATGTCAGTTCTGTGTTCAAGTGGTAATTGTATGCTGCCTGTAAGAATTCCTCAGTGCTAACCATCTAAGCTTAGACTCAGCCAGAAAGACTACTTGAAATGGCTTGCTATTGTTCCCTGGGGTCCTTGGACCAACTGTGGTGTTAATTTGAATCCAAGAATAAATTTGTCTGCCAGCAAGCATTGGCATTGCTGAGTATTGGAGTTCTAAAGTAAATAAAATGTTCATTGTGTTGATGCTGAGTCCTCTGAATGCTTTGGCTGCTTATGGCAGTTTTATAGCCTTGCTGCTGTCCAAGCTTGGAGAGCAAACCAACATGGTTTTACTGTTTGTGATGACATGGATTGTGTAAATAAATAGAAGATAGATGGTAAGAAGTTGCCATTTTTAGATTTTAAAATTTAAAAAGAAAAAAAAAGGTGAAATCCAGTGTCTACTCTCATCTGTTTTTTGATACATCTCATTTATTTGTGTCGTGCTAGGAAGTATTTGGTGACGTTTTCAGGGAGTTGCATGCACACACACTGATTAGTTCATATTTATTTTTGTAGGTGGGACTTGGAATGGGGCCTAAGTACACTTTTTTTTTTTAATGCAAAGAATTAATTTTGCAAGTCAAAATGATAAACGTTGAATTTCTGCCCTTTTTGCCTTTGTTATTCCAAGTATTAAAAATAAAGATAGAATTTCAGTTAACTGCAAGAGTAATTCCAGTCATTCTCCTGAACTCAAATTACTCTGTTTCTCAAAAGCCACTGGAATGTGAGTACAGCTGCGTGCTTGGAGCTCTTGTAGAACATCTGTTACTAGGGTTTACTTTCTGGATTATTGTTGGAAAAGTGCATTCTGCACTTTTAATAATATTGTTGGTGGGAATTTAGTTGTTGTTGTTGTTTGTTTTTCGATCAACCAGGTGAACCCTGAGAAAGAAAGTTCTCTCACTTTGGATTGGGATAGAGTGCGGGTATTTGATCGTGAGATTGCTCAGATGTTCCTGAACGTAACAAAGACGGCAAGAGAAGCAAAGGTAGGAGTATTTACTAGGTGTTGCTAGAGCATATTTCACATAAAGGAGGTGCTACTTAATATTTCATCTACTGTATATTGTTTTGTTTTTGTGTTCTTTTGGTGAAGAAAGTTATGAAATATGATTGTATTTTTTAAAATTCAATTCAACTTTGTATAAACAATAAGCAAAAAGGTTCGTGATTGTAGTTTGTGTCGTTTGAGTCGCACTGGTATGGTCGTCTCAACAGAAGCCCATTCTGGACTTTGGAAATGGTCATCATTCATGACAGGAATTAGCAGTCTTCATTGCTGAACTTGCTGAGAAACACAGTTCAGAACTCTGAGCAGACCTCTTATTTCCCAAAGGACACTGTACAGATCAGAATTTGCTTACTTATGTAACAGCACTCCTGCAGTTAAATTTTTAATTGTGTATGGTGCAGTCTTTATAGCCAACTAACTTGTAATTCTGTTCTGTTCAATACTTGTTTGTCAGTGTGTTGGGATTTAAATGTTTACAGCTATCAACATTCAGAGGCTGTGTGAAGTCTTCAAAAATCTAGATCCCTATCTTTAGGGGCTACTACTTGGATTGAGCACTACACCCTTGCAGCACTGACAAATGTGCTGCTGAGCTAAATGGGAAGTGAAGATAGCAATAAGCTACTTTTCTGCATATCCAGTGGTAGGTCTGATCTAGTCCATGGTGTGAAGGGACCCTTGGGCTGTACCTTCAGCATTTGGTAAAGCTGTTTCTAGTCAGATTTCCACCAGATTTGATGGTTACTGTTCTAAGGAAAAAAAATCAAAACAGATATGACAAAAGCAGGTAATGTAGTTATACCACGTGGTTTTAATCATAATGGAAATTATGCATTTATCAATTACCAAGCTTCAAAACTTTTACTGGAAAAATGCTATTTTCTAGGTAGAATCTGTGAGTAAAAAAGAGAAGGTGAAGCAGAGACCACTGGCTCTGAACACGGTAGAAATGCTACGAGTGGCCAGTGCTGCTTTAGGTACGTGTAAAAGTTTAGATTTTCACACTGATTTAGAGCAAAATACTTTGGATTCTCAGCTGAAAAAATCAAGCCCATATAAAATGGGGTTTTGATGAGTCTCCTCTCCCTACAGTGTATCACTTCTGGGAAACATGTTTAGAAAGCATGTCAGAAATGCTGGGTCAGATCAAGGTGGCAAAAGCCTTACAGAAAGGACAAGCAGTAATTTATAACTGATGGAAATGTTTTGATAAGGTATGCTTTAAGACTCGGCAACCAAACCATCTACAGATTGCTGTATGATTTTCTCCTCTCCTGTGCCATCCCAGGAATGGGTCCGCAGCACGCCATGCAGATAGCAGAGCGTCTGTATACACAGGGTTATATCAGCTACCCTCGAACAGAAACTACCCATTATCCAGAAAACTTTGACTTGAAGGGATGCTTGAGACAACAAGCTAATAATCCTTACTGGGCAGAAATGGTGAGTACGTAAAGCAGCACCTCTGCTGTTCTACAGATGGTTCTCTAGTCCGTGTTGTAACACATCTCACCTGTACATTTTGATCTGTAATTGCTTTTACGTACAGATATTGTAGTTACGGGTTTGATCTCAAAAAAACTTTTAACCTGATAGTGGAGACCTGCTACCCACTTCAGCCTGTTTTCTCTCTTTTCCTTCACCCAGGTAAAAGCTTTGCTATCAGAAGGCATCAATCGTCCAAGGAAAGGCCATGATGCAGGGGACCATCCTCCCATCACTCCAATGAAAGCTGCAACAGAAGCAGAATTAGGTATAGACAAATTGAATAGTGCTAGAACGCTCTGAGGAAATCTGCTCCTGAGGGTTTGGGAGCTATGTTAAAAGACTCTAGGTTTTAATGTAAAATCTGAATTGGAAGAACTGGACAGAAGAGCAGACTTTACCTTAAGTTTCTAATAACAGCGAAGATCAGAACTCTCAGAGAGATTTGCCCTGTAATGGCTTCAAAGTGCTGAAACTTTATTAAATATTTCTGCTTGAAATTCAGACTTAAGCTGAATTTAATTTTTTTTCCTCTGTGTTTTGTGTTCGTTATGTTAAAATGTAAGATTTGACTCTATGCTGTGACCTGTTAAAGAGAGATTTAAAAATTATAAGGAATTATAGTGAGTGTGATGTGTTTATTAGGAATAACTAAGGTTGATGTAGAAAACTAGTAAATCCTGATTTTCAGCCATCAGTGAAATCAGCTCTGATAGAGAAGTAAACTGAGTAACCATGTAGCTTACTGAATGGCTATGTAAAACTTCTTTGTACACAGTAGGATGAAATCTGCAAAGCACAAGACTGATACTTAGCAGCTTAGTTTTCTGTTTATAACAGTGTAACCTCCACTATTTGATTTCCTAGCTATATATTGTGATTAAGGAAACCTGCATGTAGCTCCTGTCTGTGCTATGCTAGTTTGTCAGGCAATCTGGTTGATAACATTTAAAAAAAAAACAAACAAACAAAAAAAAAACAAAAAACAGTGTAACAGAGGATTCTAACGTGATTTTATGGGTAGGCAATTTTAAAGGGGAAGTTGGATGGACTTCTGAATCTTTTTTTCTCTTAGGTACCAGTTTTCCCTGTGGTTTCTGTGGAAATCTGATATCTTCTAGTGCAGGTTTTATATGGTGCTGCAAGACTTATTTGTGGGAGTAAGATATTGTTTATCCCCAGGTGGAGATGGATGGCGACTGTATGAGTACATAACTAGGCATTTCATTGCCACTGTGAGTGCTGACTGCAAGTACCTACAGACCAACATTTCTTTCAGTATTGGCCCTGAACGTTTTAGCTGCGTCGGAAAAGTGGTAACTTCACCAGGTAAGACTAACCAGGGAATAAGTAGTTAGCTACAATTTGAATGACCAATGCATGAATTACCAATTCATGCATTAAATAGATATAAAAGTGAAGTTTTGGAGCAAGTTGAATTTAAGACTTTTTTTCCTGGAGCTTATTAAGATCACAAGGACTGAATCTTTGTCTTTTCATTTCTGTTACCCTAGAAAAGGATGTACTTCCCATGTAGTAGTCTCAAAGTTTTTAGTGCTACACTTACTAGTGTAAAGACCAGTTGTTGTTTTTCAGACTGCAAATGCTTTTTGTGATTTATATTATACAAGGATTTTTTTTTTTTTTTTTTTTTTTTTAATTTTTTTCCTTGAGCCTCAGGAAAAAGACTGTAGTACCCTCAGTGAAATGTTCACAGCAAGTCATCTGTTACATTAATACAACTTAGTATTTGCATTTTCTTTTTAAGAGGCTCTTCCCATCCATTTGGTAAGACTTTTGGCACTATGCTTTCCTTTGAGGAAAGCCTTGGTTGGTTTTTTCTTTTTCTGCAGTTTCATTTTCCTCTCCATATATCAGCTGGACCCAATTTTCCACAGAACAGCTTTGATGCAGTGGGAGATCCCATTTCTTGATATAGTATTTCAAATATTGTCTGCAGGGAGGGCAAACAGCCTCTTAACTTTGATATGCATTGTGTAGCCCATGTTAAAATCAGAAATGGGAGTCTTGGCCTTTTGTAAGCTGTGAAGATAAGCTCTCATTATTTTGTTTACCTCCAGGGTTCACAGAAATTATGCCTTGGCACAGCATTCCATTAGAAGAGAGCCTTCCCTGCTGTGAGAAAGGAGATCTCTTTCCAGTTGGGGAAATAAAATTGCTGGAAATGCAAACCAGTCCTCCTGACTACCTGACAGAAGCAGAACTCATCACACTGATGGAAAAGCATGGCATTGGTAGGTACTTGCTTAACACACATTTATCCTGTAATACATCTGCTAAGAGGGCAAAGGGTCTGAATCACCCCTCTGAACTTTCTCTGTTGGTAATGACTTTTCAGTATTCATTTGAATAAGTCCAGACATGATCTCTTTCCCATCAAACCACAATGCCTGTATCATCTCTTAGTGGATGGTAGATTCTGCTTTCCCCACATTTCGTTCATTTTATCCTTATGCCCAGTTTCTGACCAAAGCAAAAACTGTTCTTAATCTCTCCTTGGCAATTCTGTGTCATAGAGAGCTATTGCGTGGAAGAATGTGCCTCCAGTTGTTAGCAATGGTTTTCTGTCTGTACAGTTTGCCTCAGTTTTGCTGGCTCCAATAGTCTTTAAGTATTTTATTATATAATTTATCACAGTATTATTTTTCTTTTTCAATCTGACTTGCTTCCTTCAATACATTTTCATAAACGTGTCCAGTCCATACAAACACAGTATCTTTTTTCCACTTTATTTTTCCAGAATAAGTGATTGTGAGAATAGCTTCCTTCTCATCGCTAATTCCTTGGAAGAGATGAAAGGATTAAGGTTAAAACATGTTTCAGCCTTCTGAGAACTGCAAAGGAACATATATGTTAATAGATAGAGATATTGTCCACTGGAAACTGGGTATTAGCAAAAAGCAGTCTCAGAAGTGCTGTAATATGACACAAAGCCAGAGAAGTCAGAAGCTAGTAGTTCAGTGAAAACTTTGATGGGTTATTTTGTCTTCCTTTGTGTGGCAGGAACTGATGCAAGTATTCCAGTTCACATCAACAACATTTGCCAGCGGAACTATGTCACAGTGGAGAGCGGTCGGAGACTAAAGCCTACAAACCTTGGAATTGTTCTGGTTCATGGTTATTACAAAATAGGTCAGTTGAATGCTCTCCTCCAAATTCATCCTCTTACCTTTTGTCCCCTTCAGTAAGTCAGGGGCTTTTGTCATTGTATAAATAATGTTTGTCTGAAGAGATACCTCTAGGAAAGTATTACTAATTCTAAAATCTGTAAAAACAAATTTATTTTGATATCATTTTATATATAGGCAGTTTCTTACTTCTGCTCTTGGTCTACTGTTGCTGCTTCTCTGTTGCTACTGTCTTTGTTTTTTCTGGTAGATGCAGAATTAGTTCTTCCCACGATCCGCAGTGCTGTGGAGAAGCAACTCAACTTAATAGCTCTGGGTAAAGCAAATTACCACCAGGTCCTGGAGCATACCCTTGACATCTTCAAAAGAAAATTTCACTATTTTGTGGATTCTATTGCAGGTAAAACTTGTAGGGAATTTCACATGTACAACAACTACTTAATTGTTGTACTTTCAAATGAGGTTGCTTTTAGGGTTTTAGGCTCACTGAAAGTTGTGCCAGGACTGTTGCTTTACAAAGGAGATTTGATCGTGTCTCCAAAATTCCACTTAAAATTGGTTTTGTGACTGCGTAGTGGTGAAAAGCTTCAAACAAGCTGAAATACTTACTCTGCTGTGTTTGTGGATGCTTATTGCAAAATAATAATTAAAGAAAAAAAGTTATCCTGAACAAGGAAATGTAATGTGAGTAAACTACTTTAATTCCCACTACGTCTTTGCTGGTCCTGTAAATAGTATTGTGCAAAGTTTCCTCCTGGGGGGAAGAATTCTAACACAGATGGAATTCCTTTTTCTCCAGGTATGGATGAGCTGATGGAAGTGTCATTTTCACCCTTAGCTGCCACGGGTAAACCTCTTTCCCGCTGTGGCAAATGCCATCGTTTTATGAAATATATTCAGGTAAGTTCACATTGTTTGGATTTTAAATTTCACTAGCTGGGGAGCAGTGATTAGATACCCCCTTGCCATTGTTCAGTGTGGATTCAAATGTCGTTGTCAAGAAAGCACTTCATGGGGAGGAGGGGAAAGGGTGAAGCCTGATGCAGTTTTTCTATGCAGTGCAAATCAGAGTGGTCACTGCCGGATTTCCTGCAAGTTTTGAACTGGCCATACAGGTGTTCTGAAGAGTTGCATTCTCTTTCCAGGCCAAACCAAGTCGTCTGCACTGCTCTCACTGTGATGATACCTACAGTCTTCCACAGAACGGTACAATTAAGCTCTACAAAGAGTTGCGTTGCCCCCTTGATGACTTCGAGCTGGTGTTGTGGTCATCTGGATCCAGAGGAAAGAGCTACCCACTCTGTCCATACTGTTACAACCACCCTCCCTTCAGGGACATGAAAAAAGGTAAAATAAATAAAATGCAGAGGGTTTAGCTCAAATGTTAGTTATCTTTGTGAAAGTTCCCTGTGTATTTTCTTGAATATGAGAGGCTGCTGTTACTTCTTTTGCTACAAGACAGAAGAGAGAGGCTGGTGTGCTTTCAACTACTGTTCTTACTTCAGTGTTCCTGGAGTTTAGTGAAAGCTGCTTTTGTCGAAATAGCAGCATTTTGGGCATGAATTCAGATGTTAGAAGATTAGCCATTTTTTGAATCCATCTTTTTCTAAAAGGGCTGATGTGGAGCATCTGGAGAAACACTTTAGAGTTGGTCATGCAGCCATGTCTTACAGTTTTTAGGAAAACTCTTACTCAGAATGTTGAATAAACCACAACAGATTTTATGAAGAAAATACGATATTAACTGATCTACATTGCACAGTAGGTGACCTTTCTAACGTTTATTATATGGATGAGACTATAGATTAAGGATAGAGGGGGAGAACTGTATTTTGATACAGGGATATAGATGGTACGTTAGAAATTATTGAAGGATATAAGAAGGGGCAACAATAGCATAGCAGTTAGTATAGTAACTGTGAGATCAAAAGCTATTTAAGTTATTGCTTGGAGGCTTTGAATGAGTGGCAGGAGCTTTGTGATGTTTTTTTTTTTTATTACTGTCTTCTGATTAAAAATGTCTTATGCTATTAGCATACAGTGTAACTGTAAAGAGCAATTAGGAGTCATACATTTAATTGAAAATGTTTTTTCAACACCTCATATCCAAACTATGTGCTGTACAGTGGCATTGTCTAGGAGTCATTGTACGATTGGGAGCAAGGGGTTATTCTGAGGAAGTGAAAAGACAGGTCTCCTTTTGGAGTTCTGTTGTGCAGTGGTTTAGAAAATCGGTAGCGTACTAAGCTGTCTTTCAATTCTGTGTCTCACTTTCTGCAAACTGAGCAGCGATAATATAGAGGATTCCACAGTGGTATAGTTTCACTCTTCTTCCACCAGGAATGGGCTGTAATGAATGCACCCACCCCACATGCCAGCATTCTCTTAGCATGCTTGGAATTGGGCAGTGTGTTGAATGTGAGAATGGAGTTCTGGTGCTAGACTCAACATCAGGTCCCAAGTGGAAGATGGCCTGCAACAAATGCAATGTGATTGTGCATTTCTTTGAGAATGCCCACAAAGTCCGAGTGTCACCAGAGACCTGTGAGTTGTGTGATGCCGCTCTTGTGGACGTAGATTTCAACAAAGCCAAATCTCCTCTACCTGGTGATGAGACCCAGCATTCAGGCTGTGTATTCTGTGACCCTGTGTTTCAAGACCTGGTGGAGCTGAAACACGCAGCCATGAGGCACCCCATGCACCGTGGCGGACAAGGGAAAAGGCAAGGTCGAGGAAGGGGAAAAGGGCGGAGGCCTGGGGGAAGACCCAACCCAAAGAAACCCAAGGACAAAATGGCAGCTCTGGCTGCTTACTTTGTATAATGGTCACACAATGCAAAATAAATAAACTTCTTATAAAAAATTTGTTTCTGTTGCTGTCATTGTTTCCTGTGCTAAGGCGAGTACTGTATTGGTATGTGTTGTGTTTCTGGTTTTAAGCGGAAAAAGAAGAGTAGCAGTTCTCTGCGGGAAGTTGGTGCCGGGTGGATGTAGAGAGAATCAAAATACGGATTTTAGATTTGATGGTTATGTAGAAGGAAGAAAAAGACATCTGCTAGGACTCGTGTCTGTCTGGGGCTGGTGATGCTCAGGTGTGACCTTGCCCTTTAACTACAGCTGCGTATCTACTATTAACTGCATTCAACTTTTAACTACAAAGTTTAAAAGCATTGACCGCTTATTCTTTCTTTTCAGAGCTCTGCGGTGAGTGAATAAGCGGGAGGCGGGCGCTGTGAGCTGGCTTTGGCGATAGGGGGTGGGGGGACGGCGAGCAGCGCCGCCAGCGGAGTGAGGAGGGGAGAGCGAGGGCAGCTGTCAGCGCACCGAACCGCAGCCGGTGCTTCTGCTTCGTTCCTTGCTGGAAACGTTCCGTTCTAACCGGGTACCGCCAGAAGCCTGTTCTACGAGGGAGAGGAACCCTACGGCTGCGTCTGAAGTGAAAAGCTGCTGCAGGTTGTGCGTGCTGAAGGTCCCTCCTTTGGGTGGACGCGCCGTTACGCGCGCGGCGGAGCCGCCGGCCGGGCTCCCGTCCGCCCCGCGGGAGGAGCGCCCGCCCCGTCCGGCCACGTGCCGCCCGGCCCCGCCCCGCCCCGCTTAAAGGCGCCGTCCGGGCCCCGCCGTCCACTCCCCTCCCTTCCCCTCCCCTCCCCGCAGCCCCTCGGCGCTCGCGGCCGTCAGCGCGGCGCCGCCATGGCGCTGGAAGCGGAGGCTGCCGGGGCTCCCCTCGGCTCCTTCCTCAGGGACTTCCCGTCCGCTCTGGGCCCGGGGGAGCCGCTGCCGTGGAGCTCGGCGTGGAGCGGCGCCCTGAGCGAGGCCGAGGCGCCGGGCGCGCTGGCCGAGTTGGCGGGGAACCTCCTGGGCGGCAGGTGAGCGCCGGGCGGGGCGGGGCGGGGCGGGCGGGGCATCTCCTCAAAGGCCCTGAGGGAGCGCAGCCGCCTCCGGGCCTCGGCCGGACCCCGCGGGGCGCTGCGGCTCCGGGACTCGGCCGGGCGAGGCCTCGCGGTGCGGTTCCCGGCCCTGGAGGGGCGGCGCGTCCGGCTCGGCGGGGCCGGGAGGGGAGGGGGCGGGAGGCCGGCTCCGTTCTCTGTGCCTCGGTTCGGCCGCGCTGGCTGTGAGTGCTGGGCGCCCTGTCCCTGTCGCGGCCGGAGGCGGCGGGCGGTTCGCCGTGGCCGCTGTGCGCCCTGGTGCCGCTCCGCTGAGTGGCCCGCTTAAACCCGAGGGCGACAAACGCGTCAAAACCGAACTTTCTGTTTGAACGTTTTCATTTGTTTGGGAGGAGAACGGTCGGTGTTCCTCGGCTGTGCCGTGACCGAATCGCTCCACACGAAGCAGGGCCGGCACTCGGTGCGCCGAGCCGTGCGGGGCTGCCGGCCCTCAGCGCCCCGCGGAGCCGCCTGCCCGCCGCGCCTCGCTCCGGCGCGAGCAGAACGGGGCTGCAGAGATGCAGGCTGCGTTCTTCAAACCGCAGCGACGGTTGCAGTGGTGTTTCTGAGTTACTCACCTGCGTTAAAAAGCGAGAACAGGGAGAGCGCAGCTCTTGCGATACTTTCACCTCACCTGTCGCTGTTGTGTTTACGGGCGCAGCCTGCCCTGTCAGAGCTGCATTGCTCGCATACCTGCCCTGCAGCGCCGAGCAGGCAGCCTGCTTAGTGGGGCTCCTGAAGCTGGCAGGGAAAGTGTAAGCAAAGGGGGAGGTGGCTAAAGAAAGCAAAACAGAATAAAAATGTAAAGATTGACTTACTTATGCTCCTTCTCACAAAAGGGACTTGGAAAACAGAAATACCAAAGGGTAGCGTTCTTAGGCAACTCTGATCATAACATCGCAGTTACTGACTGAGCTGAAGGCTCGAATTTTCAGTCGGGCCAGAGAAGAAGACTACCTTTCCCATGCAGCACGATGGCTCCAGGCCCTGCAGCAGTTGGAAGACTGTAGAGTGCATTGCTGGTCTTGGCTGGACTGTCCTACCACACCTGTATCCCTAAGGCTGCACACTTGGCTTGCATGGAAGAGCCGGGTGTCTGGAGCTGACCCTCTTGCTTGTCTTTGCTAATCTAAAATGAATTATTCTAACTATCTTCTGCACATGTAGCTGGCACTGTGAGACAGGCAACGCTTTTGCTTCCTGACCAGGTTTAATGTCTTATCTACTGAATCTTTGCAGATACTTCTACTTCGGATAATTTAAATCAAGGAAGTGCCTGCCTTATACAGAGTTAAATACTTACAGAGAACTCTTAGGAACTGGGCAAAGCAATCCTCTTGTTTTGCAGAATTTTTATTAATACTCTTCTGGCTAAGAGCATGCCTTACCACAACCTGTGAAAATGGATTGATGTAAATGAGAATTTAATTATTTCCAAACATTTAGAAATTAACCTAAAATTTTACTGTCCTGTACTGAAACAGAACACGAGATGTAATCTTAGCAGGAATACAGAAATGTTTCCTTTGCCTTGGTGGAAGCTGAAGACCATCCCATGACACAGCGAAAGAACAATGTGGGTTTCCAGCAGGCTTCCTGTTTGAGCAGACTTCACTGCAATAACAGCTGTGAGCTGCAGCTTTCCGCTGTGGCCCTTCCTGAAGCATTTGCCGTGTTTCGTCTCTTAGCTGCCTCAGCATCCTGTTCTCTGTCTGGTCAGGAAAGACCAAAGTGCTACCCAGTGCTGTTATAGATAAGGTTCAGGCATTCCCAGTCCCTACAACATCAAAGCAGCTGCAAGAGTTTCTAGGTATATTGGGTTATTGGCGTTCCTTTATACCTCACCTAGCGCAGCTGCTAAGGCCACTATACAGACTCACGAAAAAGGGGCAGCTATGGGACTGGGGGAAAACCGAACAGGATGCTTTCCAACAAGCAAAACTGGCAGTTAAACAAGCTCAGGCATTGGGTATATTCGATCCTACCCTCCCAGCCGAGTTGGACGTTCATGTTACTCAAGACGGCTTCGGTTGGGGCCTGTGGCAGCGCCAGAGTTCTGTTCGGACCCCCATTGGTTTCTGGTCTCAGGTTTGGCACGGAGCAGAAGAAAGATACAGTATGATTGAAAAACAGTTATTGGCTGCCTATTCGGCATTACAGGCAGTAGAGCCAATAACTCAGACAGCTGCAGTTATAGTTAAGACCACTCTGCCAATTCAGGGGTGGGTGAAGGATCTGACCCACCTTCCTAAGACAGGGGTGGCCCAAGCACAAACAGTGGCACGATGGGTCGCCTATCTCAGCCAAAGGAGCAGTCTGTCTTCATCCCCCTTGAAAGAAGAACTTCAGAAGATCCTAGGCCCAGTTACATATCACAGTGATGCACCAAAAGAAATACTGGTCGCTCCACCAGAGAAGAGTCCCGTTCACGAGGGAAAATATCCTATCCCTGAAGATGCCTGGTACACAGATGGGTCCAGCAAGGGCAACCCGAGCAAGTGGAGAGCAATAGCATACCATCCTTCCACCGAGACAATCTGGTTCGATGAGGGGGATGGCCAGAGCAGCCAATGGGCAGAACTGCGAGCCGTGTGGATGGTTATAACCAAGGAACCCGGTGATGGTATCCTGAACATCTGCACAGATAGTTGGGCTGTGTACCGGGGGCTCACTCTCTGGATTGCACAGTGGGCCACCCAGGAATGGACTATCCACGCCCGACCGATCTGGGGCAAAGACATGTGGTTAGATATATGGAATACGGTCAAACACAGGACTGTACGTGTCTACCATGTTTCTGGTCATCAGCCCCTACAGTCACCGGGAAACGATGAAGCCGACACATTGGCCCGAGTTCGATGGATTGAGAATTCACCATCTGAGAACATCGCCCGCTGGTTACATCAGAAGCTACGGCATGCTGGACAAAAGACAATGTGGGCAGCTGCTAAAGCATGGGGACTGCCCATACAACTATCTGATATCGTCCAGGCATGCCAGGATTGCGACGCTTGCTCCAAGATGAGACCGAGATCGTTGCCCGAAACAACAGCCCATCTTGCTAGGGGACACAATCCTCTCCAGCGATGGCAGGTCGATTACATCGGGCCCCTTCCTCGTTCCGAAGGGGCAAGATATGCCCTGACCTGTGTCGACACTGCAAGTGGGCTACTGCAGGCCTATCCAGTACCGAAAGCAAACCAGGCATATACCATCAAGGCACTCACTAAACTGATGTCTGCCTACGGGACACCTCAAGTCATCGAGAGCGACCAAGGGACTCATTTTACTGGTGCAACGATACAGCGCTGGGCAGAAGAAAATAACATCGAATGGCGATTCCACCTGCCATATAATCCAACAGGGGCAGGCCTCATTGAACGTTATAATGGTATTCTTAAGGCTGCCCTGAAGACAGACTCCCAGTCCTTGCAGGGGTGGACAAAAAGACTGTATGAAACCCTGCGGGACCTGAATGAAAGACCTCGAGATGGCAGACCCAGTGCCCTGAGAATGTTGCAGACGACATGGGCCACCCCGCTTAGGATCCAAATTACGGGCACTGATCATCAGGCAAGACCCCAAATTGGTAATGAAAATAATCTTCTGCTCCCTGCCCCTGAAAACTTAGAGCCAGGTATCCATAAAATAAAATGGCCCTGGAAGGTGCAGGTAGGACCCAAGTGGTGTGGCCTACTTGCACCTTGGGGGAGACTATTGGAGGTGGGAGGCTCAGTAGTCCCTCCAGTAATAGGTACATGGCCTACTGATATTATGGTCAACACTCCGATCTTTATTGCTAAAGGGACCCCCATCATGTCCCTGTGGCAGATCAGGACACCTCCTTTGGTGCCTGATATCGTTATGCAGCCGCAGATATCCGGCAAAAAGGTGTGGTACAGGCGGCCAGGATGTGCCCCAGTACAAGCGGAAGTGTTGACCCAAGACAGAAATACGGCCTGTATCTTGCCCTGGAGAGCAGACCTTCCCCTCCTGGTACCTGTAAAACATCTGTATTACTCCCCGTGAGTCTGTGAGCCTTCAGGACCACCGGAAGGAACAAAATGCCATCAAGCGTTCCAGTGTTGCTGTCAGATCACGTACAACACCCGGTGATGGTCTGCATGGGACTGATGGAACATAGAATGGACTTGCACCTCAGGACTTCATACCTCCAGGCACATCATCGAGCACTGGCCCATAGAAGAATATGGACATCCACTAATCATCACTTGTCTTGAACTGTACCAACATACGTCGCGATAAAATTGTATAAGCGTCGCGATATACCGGATCTCTGTATTAGGGAAAGCTTACCCTTTTGTTAACCTGATCATTGGTTCACGCCGTGAAGGGGTGGAGTGTATGGGAACTGCTGAGTCACGGCCTGAACCTCTGATTGATCACCTGAGGTGAGCCATGAGTCAGCCAGAGGAGCACAGGTGAAGGCAATTCACCTGTGCTGCCGGAAGGGGTGGAGCCAGGCTCCACCCCTCCTGGACCTATTTAAGAGCTGGCTACCAGAGGGGAAGGATCTCTTCTGGAGATCCTCCTCTTTGATATCTTCTAGTGAGCTCAACCCAAGGGTAAGCTCTTCTACTTATTCTCTTTTGTAATCCTTGTTTGCTTTGCCTCACTCTTTTGATTATATTGCAATTATAATATCTTGGTTATGCAGCTTTGCCTTACTCTTTTGAGTATATTGCAATTATAACATCTTGGTTATACACAGACCTTTCCTTTTTTTGTAATTCTTAATATGCTTTTTAGTGTACAGACAAATACTGTTCTTATCAGTTTATGTGCTGACGTGATATCTTACTGAATGAGGAAAACAGTTACTCATCAGCAGGTGTTTTGTGGGGAGGTTTTGGTTTGTTTTTTGTTCCTGAGAGGAAAAACTGACTTAAGCCCTGAGCTTTCAGTTACTTATAAAATCTGCTTTTGATCCTCATTAGGTTCTCGATGCTGTTCTTCCTGTTATGAACAAACCTCCCAGCACTGAAAGGACAGTTTATAGAGCTAAATTCAGTTCTATTACTGACACAGACATCTGCAATGCCATGAATCATTTGGGAGAACCCAATCGCAATGAAGCTCTTTCAGTGGATGCCCGCCAGGAGCTGGATCTCAGAATTGGCTGTGCATTTACAAGGTGAGAGCATAGATGGGATGTAGTTTTATGAAAGGTTCAGGAGTACTGTTCTGTCAGCAAAATACGCCTTAGAGCTGTAGTGGCTAATTCTACTGAGTACCAAAGCAAACAGTTCTGTGCTGTAAAGTGAAAAAATGTGTTACAGCTTTACCTAGGTTAGAGAAAATAATGTCAGCAGATAATAGGTATCTTATTTAGTCTTCTCACACTTCCTTGGGAGTAAGCAGAATTCTAGGAAGCAAAGTAATTCTAACTTCTTTAGCTTTAAGACTTGATGTTTCTGAAAATAGGTTTATTTTTAATATATGTATATACCTGAGTGACTTAGCAAATTATTCATACATATCTGGAAAAGTTCCTGAAAGTTGCTTCTTTGCATGGGAATGAGGATATTGATGTATTTATTGCTATATATTATCTTCCCCTTAAGATTTCAGACCAAGTATTTTCAGGGGAAATATGGAAATTTAGACAGCTCCCTCATCTCCTTCGGGCCATGTCAAACACCAACACTTGGATTCTGCGTTGAAAGGCACGACAAAATCCAGTCATTCAAGCCTGAGACTTACTGGGTGCTGCAGGCTAAAGTAAGCTTTGTGTTACTTGTTTGATTAAAACATGTTTTCCTTCTTATGTACAAAGAAATGCGCTTGATATTTTCATTGTGTCCATTCATAAATTTGTAGCTGCTGACAAGGATTCACAATGCCTCCAATTTACTTGTTATTTTCTTTCAGTTTACATGTGTGTGTGTGTCACCACTCTCTCCAGAGCAGATTTGATGATGTCAGTTCTGTGTTCAAGTGGTAATTGTATGCTGCCTGTAAGAATTCCTCAGTGCTAACCATCTAAGCTTAGACTCAGCCAGAAAGACTACTTGAAATGGCTTGCTATTGTTCCCTGGGGTCCTTGGACCAACTGTGGTGTTAATTTGAATCCAAGAATAAATTTGTCTGCCAGCAAGCATTGGCATTGCTGAGTATTGGAGTTCTAAAGTAAATAAAATGTTCATTGTGTTGATGCTGAGTCCTCTGAATGCTTTGGCTGCTTATGGCAGTTTTATAGCCTTGCTGCTGTCCAAGCTTGGAGAGCAAACCAACATGGTTTTACTGTTTGTGATGACATGGATTGTGTAAATAAATAGAAGATAGATGGTAAGAAGTTGCCATTTTTAGATTTTAAAATTTAAAAAGAAAAAAAAAGGTGAAATCCAGTGTCTACTCTCATCTGTTTTTTGATACATCTCATTTATTTGTGTCGTGCTAGGAAGTATTTGGTGACGTTTTCAGGGAGTTGCATGCACACACACTGATTAGTTCATATTTATTTTTGTAGGTGGGACTTGGAATGGGGCCTAAGTACACTTTTTTTTTTTAATGCAAAGAATTAATTTTGCAAGTCAAAATGATAAACGTTGAATTTCTGCCCTTTTTGCCTTTGTTATTCCAAGTATTAAAAATAAAGATAGAATTTCAGTTAACTGCAAGAGTAATTCCAGTCATTCTCCTGAACTCAAATTACTCTGTTTCTCAAAAGCCACTGGAATGTGAGTACAGCTGCGTGCTTGGAGCTCTTGTAGAACATCTGTTACTAGGGTTTACTTTCTGGATTATTGTTGGAAAAGTGCATTCTGCACTTTTAATAATATTGTTGGTGGGAATTTAGTTGTTGTTGTTGTTTGTTTTTCGATCAACCAGGTGAACCCTGAGAAAGAAAGTTCTCTCACTTTGGATTGGGATAGAGTGCGGGTATTTGATCGTGAGATTGCTCAGATGTTCCTGAACGTAACAAAGACGGCAAGAGAAGCAAAGGTAGGAGTATTTACTAGGTGTTGCTAGAGCATATTTCACATAAAGGAGGTGCTACTTAATATTTCATCTACTGTATATTGTTTTGTTTTTGTGTTCTTTTGGTGAAGAAAGTTATGAAATATGATTGTATTTTTTAAAATTCAATTCAACTTTGTATAAACAATAAGCAAAAAGGTTCGTGATTGTAGTTTGTGTCGTTTGAGTCGCACTGGTATGGTCGTCTCAACAGAAGCCCATTCTGGACTTTGGAAATGGTCATCATTCATGACAGGAATTAGCAGTCTTCATTGCTGAACTTGCTGAGAAACACAGTTCAGAACTCTGAGCAGACCTCTTATTTCCCAAAGGACACTGTACAGATCAGAATTTGCTTACTTATGTAACAGCACTCCTGCAGTTAAATTTTTAATTGTGTATGGTGCAGTCTTTATAGCCAACTAACTTGTAATTCTGTTCTGTTCAATACTTGTTTGTCAGTGTGTTGGGATTTAAATGTTTACAGCTATCAACATTCAGAGGCTGTGTGAAGTCTTCAAAAATCTAGATCCCTATCTTTAGGGGCTACTACTTGGATTGAGCACTACACCCTTGCAGCACTGACAAATGTGCTGCTGAGCTAAATGGGAAGTGAAGATAGCAATAAGCTACTTTTCTGCATATCCAGTGGTAGGTCTGATCTAGTCCATGGTGTGAAGGGACCCTTGGGCTGTACCTTCAGCATTTGGTAAAGCTGTTTCTAGTCAGATTTCCACCAGATTTGATGGTTACTGTTCTAAGGAAAAAAAATCAAAACAGATATGACAAAAGCAGGTAATGTAGTTATACCACGTGGTTTTAATCATAATGGAAATTATGCATTTATCAATTACCAAGCTTCAAAACTTTTACTGGAAAAATGCTATTTTCTAGGTAGAATCTGTGAGTAAAAAAGAGAAGGTGAAGCAGAGACCACTGGCTCTGAACACGGTAGAAATGCTACGAGTGGCCAGTGCTGCTTTAGGTACGTGTAAAAGTTTAGATTTTCACACTGATTTAGAGCAAAATACTTTGGATTCTCAGCTGAAAAAATCAAGCCCATATAAAATGGGGTTTTGATGAGTCTCCTCTCCCTACAGTGTATCACTTCTGGGAAACATGTTTAGAAAGCATGTCAGAAATGCTGGGTCAGATCAAGGTGGCAAAAGCCTTACAGAAAGGACAAGCAGTAATTTATAACTGATGGAAATGTTTTGATAAGGTATGCTTTAAGACTCGGCAACCAAACCATCTACAGATTGCTGTATGATTTTCTCCTCTCCTGTGCCATCCCAGGAATGGGTCCGCAGCACGCCATGCAGATAGCAGAGCGTCTGTATACACAGGGTTATATCAGCTACCCTCGAACAGAAACTACCCATTATCCAGAAAACTTTGACTTGAAGGGATGCTTGAGACAACAAGCTAATAATCCTTACTGGGCAGAAATGGTGAGTACGTAAAGCAGCACCTCTGCTGTTCTACAGATGGTTCTCTAGTCCGTGTTGTAACACATCTCACCTGTACATTTTGATCTGTAATTGCTTTTACGTACAGATATTGTAGTTACGGGTTTGATCTCAAAAAAACTTTTAACCTGATAGTGGAGACCTGCTACCCACTTCAGCCTGTTTTCTCTCTTTTCCTTCACCCAGGTAAAAGCTTTGCTATCAGAAGGCATCAATCGTCCAAGGAAAGGCCATGATGCAGGGGACCATCCTCCCATCACTCCAATGAAAGCTGCAACAGAAGCAGAATTAGGTATAGACAAATTGAATAGTGCTAGAACGCTCTGAGGAAATCTGCTCCTGAGGGTTTGGGAGCTATGTTAAAAGACTCTAGGTTTTAATGTAAAATCTGAATTGGAAGAACTGGACAGAAGAGCAGACTTTACCTTAAGTTTCTAATAACAGCGAAGATCAGAACTCTCAGAGAGATTTGCCCTGTAATGGCTTCAAAGTGCTGAAACTTTATTAAATATTTCTGCTTGAAATTCAGACTTAAGCTGAATTTAATTTTTTTTCCTCTGTGTTTTGTGTTCGTTATGTTAAAATGTAAGATTTGACTCTATGCTGTGACCTGTTAAAGAGAGATTTAAAAATTATAAGGAATTATAGTGAGTGTGATGTGTTTATTAGGAATAACTAAGGTTGATGTAGAAAACTAGTAAATCCTGATTTTCAGCCATCAGTGAAATCAGCTCTGATAGAGAAGTAAACTGAGTAACCATGTAGCTTACTGAATGGCTATGTAAAACTTCTTTGTACACAGTAGGATGAAATCTGCAAAGCACAAGACTGATACTTAGCAGCTTAGTTTTCTGTTTATAACAGTGTAACCTCCACTATTTGATTTCCTAGCTATATATTGTGATTAAGGAAACCTGCATGTAGCTCCTGTCTGTGCTATGCTAGTTTGTCAGGCAATCTGGTTGATAACATTTAAAAAAAAAACAAACAAACAAAAAAAAAACAAAAAACAGTGTAACAGAGGATTCTAACGTGATTTTATGGGTAGGCAATTTTAAAGGGGAAGTTGGATGGACTTCTGAATCTTTTTTTCTCTTAGGTACCAGTTTTCCCTGTGGTTTCTGTGGAAATCTGATATCTTCTAGTGCAGGTTTTATATGGTGCTGCAAGACTTATTTGTGGGAGTAAGATATTGTTTATCCCCAGGTGGAGATGGATGGCGACTGTATGAGTACATAACTAGGCATTTCATTGCCACTGTGAGTGCTGACTGCAAGTACCTACAGACCAACATTTCTTTCAGTATTGGCCCTGAACGTTTTAGCTGCGTCGGAAAAGTGGTAACTTCACCAGGTAAGACTAACCAGGGAATAAGTAGTTAGCTACAATTTGAATGACCAATGCATGAATTACCAATTCATGCATTAAATAGATATAAAAGTGAAGTTTTGGAGCAAGTTGAATTTAAGACTTTTTTTCCTGGAGCTTATTAAGATCACAAGGACTGAATCTTTGTCTTTTCATTTCTGTTACCCTAGAAAAGGATGTACTTCCCATGTAGTAGTCTCAAAGTTTTTAGTGCTACACTTACTAGTGTAAAGACCAGTTGTTGTTTTTCAGACTGCAAATGCTTTTTGTGATTTATATTATACAAGGATTTTTTTTTTTTTTTTTTTTTTTTTAATTTTTTTCCTTGAGCCTCAGGAAAAAGACTGTAGTACCCTCAGTGAAATGTTCACAGCAAGTCATCTGTTACATTAATACAACTTAGTATTTGCATTTTCTTTTTAAGAGGCTCTTCCCATCCATTTGGTAAGACTTTTGGCACTATGCTTTCCTTTGAGGAAAGCCTTGGTTGGTTTTTTCTTTTTCTGCAGTTTCATTTTCCTCTCCATATATCAGCTGGACCCAATTTTCCACAGAACAGCTTTGATGCAGTGGGAGATCCCATTTCTTGATATAGTATTTCAAATATTGTCTGCAGGGAGGGCAAACAGCCTCTTAACTTTGATATGCATTGTGTAGCCCATGTTAAAATCAGAAATGGGAGTCTTGGCCTTTTGTAAGCTGTGAAGATAAGCTCTCATTATTTTGTTTACCTCCAGGGTTCACAGAAATTATGCCTTGGCACAGCATTCCATTAGAAGAGAGCCTTCCCTGCTGTGAGAAAGGAGATCTCTTTCCAGTTGGGGAAATAAAATTGCTGGAAATGCAAACCAGTCCTCCTGACTACCTGACAGAAGCAGAACTCATCACACTGATGGAAAAGCATGGCATTGGTAGGTACTTGCTTAACACACATTTATCCTGTAATACATCTGCTAAGAGGGCAAAGGGTCTGAATCACCCCTCTGAACTTTCTCTGTTGGTAATGACTTTTCAGTATTCATTTGAATAAGTCCAGACATGATCTCTTTCCCATCAAACCACAATGCCTGTATCATCTCTTAGTGGATGGTAGATTCTGCTTTCCCCACATTTCGTTCATTTTATCCTTATGCCCAGTTTCTGACCAAAGCAAAAACTGTTCTTAATCTCTCCTTGGCAATTCTGTGTCATAGAGAGCTATTGCGTGGAAGAATGTGCCTCCAGTTGTTAGCAATGGTTTTCTGTCTGTACAGTTTGCCTCAGTTTTGCTGGCTCCAATAGTCTTTAAGTATTTTATTATATAATTTATCACAGTATTATTTTTCTTTTTCAATCTGACTTGCTTCCTTCAATACATTTTCATAAACGTGTCCAGTCCATACAAACACAGTATCTTTTTTCCACTTTATTTTTCCAGAATAAGTGATTGTGAGAATAGCTTCCTTCTCATCGCTAATTCCTTGGAAGAGATGAAAGGATTAAGGTTAAAACATGTTTCAGCCTTCTGAGAACTGCAAAGGAACATATATGTTAATAGATAGAGATATTGTCCACTGGAAACTGGGTATTAGCAAAAAGCAGTCTCAGAAGTGCTGTAATATGACACAAAGCCAGAGAAGTCAGAAGCTAGTAGTTCAGTGAAAACTTTGATGGGTTATTTTGTCTTCCTTTGTGTGGCAGGAACTGATGCAAGTATTCCAGTTCACATCAACAACATTTGCCAGCGGAACTATGTCACAGTGGAGAGCGGTCGGAGACTAAAGCCTACAAACCTTGGAATTGTTCTGGTTCATGGTTATTACAAAATAGGTCAGTTGAATGCTCTCCTCCAAATTCATCCTCTTACCTTTTGTCCCCTTCAGTAAGTCAGGGGCTTTTGTCATTGTATAAATAATGTTTGTCTGAAGAGATACCTCTAGGAAAGTATTACTAATTCTAAAATCTGTAAAAACAAATTTATTTTGATATCATTTTATATATAGGCAGTTTCTTACTTCTGCTCTTGGTCTACTGTTGCTGCTTCTCTGTTGCTACTGTCTTTGTTTTTTCTGGTAGATGCAGAATTAGTTCTTCCCACGATCCGCAGTGCTGTGGAGAAGCAACTCAACTTAATAGCTCTGGGTAAAGCAAATTACCACCAGGTCCTGGAGCATACCCTTGACATCTTCAAAAGAAAATTTCACTATTTTGTGGATTCTATTGCAGGTAAAACTTGTAGGGAATTTCACATGTACAACAACTACTTAATTGTTGTACTTTCAAATGAGGTTGCTTTTAGGGTTTTAGGCTCACTGAAAGTTGTGCCAGGACTGTTGCTTTACAAAGGAGATTTGATCGTGTCTCCAAAATTCCACTTAAAATTGGTTTTGTGACTGCGTAGTGGTGAAAAGCTTCAAACAAGCTGAAATACTTACTCTGCTGTGTTTGTGGATGCTTATTGCAAAATAATAATTAAAGAAAAAAAGTTATCCTGAACAAGGAAATGTAATGTGAGTAAACTACTTTAATTCCCACTACGTCTTTGCTGGTCCTGTAAATAGTATTGTGCAAAGTTTCCTCCTGGGGGGAAGAATTCTAACACAGATGGAATTCCTTTTTCTCCAGGTATGGATGAGCTGATGGAAGTGTCATTTTCACCCTTAGCTGCCACGGGTAAACCTCTTTCCCGCTGTGGCAAATGCCATCGTTTTATGAAATATATTCAGGTAAGTTCACATTGTTTGGATTTTAAATTTCACTAGCTGGGGAGCAGTGATTAGATACCCCCTTGCCATTGTTCAGTGTGGATTCAAATGTCGTTGTCAAGAAAGCACTTCATGGGGAGGAGGGGAAAGGGTGAAGCCTGATGCAGTTTTTCTATGCAGTGCAAATCAGAGTGGTCACTGCCGGATTTCCTGCAAGTTTTGAACTGGCCATACAGGTGTTCTGAAGAGTTGCATTCTCTTTCCAGGCCAAACCAAGTCGTCTGCACTGCTCTCACTGTGATGATACCTACAGTCTTCCACAGAACGGTACAATTAAGCTCTACAAAGAGTTGCGTTGCCCCCTTGATGACTTCGAGCTGGTGTTGTGGTCATCTGGATCCAGAGGAAAGAGCTACCCACTCTGTCCATACTGTTACAACCACCCTCCCTTCAGGGACATGAAAAAAGGTAAAATAAATAAAATGCAGAGGGTTTAGCTCAAATGTTAGTTATCTTTGTGAAAGTTCCCTGTGTATTTTCTTGAATATGAGAGGCTGCTGTTACTTCTTTTGCTACAAGACAGAAGAGAGAGGCTGGTGTGCTTTCAACTACTGTTCTTACTTCAGTGTTCCTGGAGTTTAGTGAAAGCTGCTTTTGTCGAAATAGCAGCATTTTGGGCATGAATTCAGATGTTAGAAGATTAGCCATTTTTTGAATCCATCTTTTTCTAAAAGGGCTGATGTGGAGCATCTGGAGAAACACTTTAGAGTTGGTCATGCAGCCATGTCTTACAGTTTTTAGGAAAACTCTTACTCAGAATGTTGAATAAACCACAACAGATTTTATGAAGAAAATACGATATTAACTGATCTACATTGCACAGTAGGTGACCTTTCTAACGTTTATTATATGGATGAGACTATAGATTAAGGATAGAGGGGGAGAACTGTATTTTGATACAGGGATATAGATGGTACGTTAGAAATTATTGAAGGATATAAGAAGGGGCAACAATAGCATAGCAGTTAGTATAGTAACTGTGAGATCAAAAGCTATTTAAGTTATTGCTTGGAGGCTTTGAATGAGTGGCAGGAGCTTTGTGATGTTTTTTTTTTTTATTACTGTCTTCTGATTAAAAATGTCTTATGCTATTAGCATACAGTGTAACTGTAAAGAGCAATTAGGAGTCATACATTTAATTGAAAATGTTTTTTCAACACCTCATATCCAAACTATGTGCTGTACAGTGGCATTGTCTAGGAGTCATTGTACGATTGGGAGCAAGGGGTTATTCTGAGGAAGTGAAAAGACAGGTCTCCTTTTGGAGTTCTGTTGTGCAGTGGTTTAGAAAATCGGTAGCGTACTAAGCTGTCTTTCAATTCTGTGTCTCACTTTCTGCAAACTGAGCAGCGATAATATAGAGGATTCCACAGTGGTATAGTTTCACTCTTCTTCCACCAGGAATGGGCTGTAATGAATGCACCCACCCCACATGCCAGCATTCTCTTAGCATGCTTGGAATTGGGCAGTGTGTTGAATGTGAGAATGGAGTTCTGGTGCTAGACTCAACATCAGGTCCCAAGTGGAAGATGGCCTGCAACAAATGCAATGTGATTGTGCATTTCTTTGAGAATGCCCACAAAGTCCGAGTGTCACCAGAGACCTGTGAGTTGTGTGATGCCGCTCTTGTGGACGTAGATTTCAACAAAGCCAAATCTCCTCTACCTGGTGATGAGACCCAGCATTCAGGCTGTGTATTCTGTGACCCTGTGTTTCAAGACCTGGTGGAGCTGAAACACGCAGCCATGAGGCACCCCATGCACCGTGGCGGACAAGGGAAAAGGCAAGGTCGAGGAAGGGGAAAAGGGCGGAGGCCTGGGGGAAGACCCAACCCAAAGAAACCCAAGGACAAAATGGCAGCTCTGGCTGCTTACTTTGTATAATGGTCACACAATGCAAAATAAATAAACTTCTTATAAAAAATTTGTTTCTGTTGCTGTCATTGTTTCCTGTGCTAAGGCGAGTACTGTATTGGTATGTGTTGTGTTTCTGGTTTTAAGCGGAAAAAGAAGAGTAGCAGTTCTCTGCGGGAAGTTGGTGCCGGGTGGATGTAGAGAGAATCAAAATACGGATTTTAGATTTGATGGTTATGTAGAAGGAAGAAAAAGACATCTGCTAGGACTCGTGTCTGTCTGGGGCTGGTGATGCTCAGGTGTGACCTTGCCCTTTAACTACAGCTGCGTATCTACTATTAACTGCATTCAACTTTTAACTACAAAGTTTAAAAGCATTGACCGCTTATTCTTTCTTTTCAGAGCTCTGCGGTGAGTGAATAAGCGGGAGGCGGGCGCTGTGAGCTGGCTTTGGCGATAGGGGGTGGGGGGACGGCGAGCAGCGCCGCCAGCGGAGTGAGGAGGGGAGAGCGAGGGCAGCTGTCAGCGCACCGAACCGCAGCCGGTGCTTCTGCTTCGTTCCTTGCTGGAAACGTTCCGTTCTAACCGGGTACCGCCAGAAGCCTGTTCTACGAGGGAGAGGAACCCTACGGCTGCGTCTGAAGTGAAAAGCTGCTGCAGGTTGTGCGTGCTGAAGGTCCCTCCTTTGGGTGGACGCGCCGTTACGCGCGCGGCGGAGCCGCCGGCCGGGCTCCCGTCCGCCCCGCGGGAGGAGCGCCCGCCCCGTCCGGCCACGTGCCGCCCGGCCCCGCCCCGCCCCGCTTAAAGGCGCCGTCCGGGCCCCGCCGTCCACTCCCCTCCCTTCCCCTCCCCTCCCCGCAGCCCCTCGGCGCTCGCGGCCGTCAGCGCGGCGCCGCCATGGCGCTGGAAGCGGAGGCTGCCGGGGCTCCCCTCGGCTCCTTCCTCAGGGACTTCCCGTCCGCTCTGGGCCCGGGGGAGCCGCTGCCGTGGAGCTCGGCGTGGAGCGGCGCCCTGAGCGAGGCCGAGGCGCCGGGCGCGCTGGCCGAGTTGGCGGGGAACCTCCTGGGCGGCAGGTGAGCGCCGGGCGGGGCGGGGCGGGGCGGGCGGGGCATCTCCTCAAAGGCCCTGAGGGAGCGCAGCCGCCTCCGGGCCTCGGCCGGACCCCGCGGGGCGCTGCGGCTCCGGGACTCGGCCGGGCGAGGCCTCGCGGTGCGGTTCCCGGCCCTGGAGGGGCGGCGCGTCCGGCTCGGCGGGGCCGGGAGGGGAGGGGGCGGGAGGCCGGCTCCGTTCTCTGTGCCTCGGTTCGGCCGCGCTGGCTGTGAGTGCTGGGCGCCCTGTCCCTGTCGCGGCCGGAGGCGGCGGGCGGTTCGCCGTGGCCGCTGTGCGCCCTGGTGCCGCTCCGCTGAGTGGCCCGCTTAAACCCGAGGGCGACAAACGCGTCAAAACCGAACTTTCTGTTTGAACGTTTTCATTTGTTTGGGAGGAGAACGGTCGGTGTTCCTCGGCTGTGCCGTGACCGAATCGCTCCACACGAAGCAGGGCCGGCACTCGGTGCGCCGAGCCGTGCGGGGCTGCCGGCCCTCAGCGCCCCGCGGAGCCGCCTGCCCGCCGCGCCTCGCTCCGGCGCGAGCAGAACGGGGCTGCAGAGATGCAGGCTGCGTTCTTCAAACCGCAGCGACGGTTGCAGTGGTGTTTCTGAGTTACTCACCTGCGTTAAAAAGCGAGAACAGGGAGAGCGCAGCTCTTGCGATACTTTCACCTCACCTGTCGCTGTTGTGTTTACGGGCGCAGCCTGCCCTGTCAGAGCTGCATTGCTCGCATACCTGCCCTGCAGCGCCGAGCAGGCAGCCTGCTTAGTGGGGCTCCTGAAGCTGGCAGGGAAAGTGTAAGCAAAGGGGGAGGTGGCTAAAGAAAGCAAAACAGAATAAAAATGTAAAGATTGACTTACTTATGCTCCTTCTCACAAAAGGGACTTGGAAAACAGAAATACCAAAGGGTAGCGTTCTTAGGCAACTCTGATCATAACATCGCAGTTACTGACTGAGCTGAAGGCTCGAATTTTCAGTCGGGCCAGAGAAGAAGACTACCTTTCCCATGCAGCACGATGGCTCCAGGCCCTGCAGCAGTTGGAAGACTGTAGAGTGCATTGCTGGTCTTGGCTGGACTGTCCTACCACACCTGTATCCCTAAGGCTGCACACTTGGCTTGCATGGAAGAGCCGGGTGTCTGGAGCTGACCCTCTTGCTTGTCTTTGCTAATCTAAAATGAATTATTCTAACTATCTTCTGCACATGTAGCTGGCACTGTGAGACAGGCAACGCTTTTGCTTCCTGACCAGGTTTAATGTCTTATCTACTGAATCTTTGCAGATACTTCTACTTCGGATAATTTAAATCAAGGAAGTGCCTGCCTTATACAGAGTTAAATACTTACAGAGAACTCTTAGGAACTGGGCAAAGCAATCCTCTTGTTTTGCAGAATTTTTATTAATACTCTTCTGGCTAAGAGCATGCCTTACCACAACCTGTGAAAATGGATTGATGTAAATGAGAATTTAATTATTTCCAAACATTTAGAAATTAACCTAAAATTTTACTGTCCTGTACTGAAACAGAACACGAGATGTAATCTTAGCAGGAATACAGAAATGTTTCCTTTGCCTTGGTGGAAGCTGAAGACCATCCCATGACACAGCGAAAGAACAATGTGGGTTTCCAGCAGGCTTCCTGTTTGAGCAGACTTCACTGCAATAACAGCTGTGAGCTGCAGCTTTCCGCTGTGGCCCTTCCTGAAGCATTTGCCGTGTTTCGTCTCTTAGCTGCCTCAGCATCCTGTTCTCTGTCTTTGTGCTTTGCACTGTAATGCTTACACCTGAGGCATAGCCCTGGTGTATTTGTTTTCAGCAGTTCTCTGCTTTTAGAACTCTTAATTTCGCAATTCTGATATTTTAACGTTTTTATGTGATGTTCACGTGAAGCTGGGGGAGGGATTTGTCTTGTGACTGATTTACTCAATCTCTTCTAAGAGCAACCTTTATTATCCTCCTCTCTGAGCACTGTTACTGACCCAGCATTTAATGAATCACCCCACGCTTACTTTCTCACTCTTGGTTTTGGACAGCGTATGTTACTGTGATGCACAGAGTACTGCTCTTTCATGATCTCAGTGATCCATTTGCTTTATGTGAACACCTACCAACAGACTTTCCGCTTTTCATGGGACCAGTTGTGCTCAGCTGTGAAAGCAAGTGTGGATTAGCAGGAATGCCTGTTTTCAGGAACCACCGGTGTGCGCATTTGTTCATGGTTCGTAGTGTTATGGTTGGAAACCTTGATGAGATCAGTGCACAAGAGGCATGTAGTGCTTTTGCTGCTTACTAGTTGATTTTGTAAATTATTAACAAATAGAGTCTAGGAATTTTGGGTGATGGTCAAAACCAGCTTGTTCTGTGTTGCAACTGAGGCCTCCAAAATAGCAGACAGGGAGCTGTTGGAGAAGGTCCAGAGGAGGGCTGCAACAGTGATGAGAGTTTGGAGCACCTCCACTATGAATGCAGGCCGAGGGAGCTGGGCTTATTCAGCCTGGAGAAGACAAGGCTGTGAGGAGTTCTCACGGCAGCCTTTAAAAGGAGATTATAAAAAAGGAAAGGAATAAACTTTTTTCTTCAGGTAGATAGCAACAGGACAAGGGAGAGTGGTTTTAAGCTTAAGGAGGGAAGATTTAGATTGGATGTCAGGGGGAAGCTCTTCAGAGAAAGTGGTGAGGTACTGGAACAGGCTGCATGGAGATGTTGTGGATGCTCTGTCCCTGCAGGTGTTCAAGACCAGCTTGGATGGGGTCCTGGACAGCCTGAGCTAGTGCCAGATCTGGAGGGTGGTGGCCCTGCATGCCACAGGGGGGTTGGAGCTTGATGATCCTTGGGGGCCCTTCTAGCCCAAGCCATTCTATGATTCTGTATCTGGAGGAGAGAAACTAAAGTCACAGACTGGGGAGAAAATATTGAATACAAGCAACTATTGTTTATCGGGAGATCTTATGACCTGATGTCAGAGAGCTGCTGGCATTTGCAGATCTGCATTAAAAATGCTTTGCTGATGCAGTTGTAATGTGCTATAAACACACCGAGTCTGCAGTGCCAAACTTTTGCTTCAGTGGCAGAGCTGTACTGTATGTGCTCTTCTGGTGTTACAGCTACCAATAGGAGCAAAAATAGGTCTTCCCTACTGCTGCTGCCTGAAGCTAGAAGCGTTTGATGGCAGATTTAACATCTCTTCGTCACACAGCCTACATCTACCTCTCTCTATAGCTTTTGTGTGTGTATATATATCTGATTATATAGATACGCTGAAAGGAGGATTGTACAGTGGCAGCCCTTTAATATTTCATCTGTAACTCTTTTTTTTCTGTGAAAAGTGGCAAGTGGTCTTCAGACATAGCCACTGCAGTTAGCGAGCTCTTGTTGTCATAAAGAGATCTCCTGACGTGGCTGTGGAATAGAGCATGTCAGGGAATGTGAATTATTTTCCTCCCAAGAAAAGGGGAAAACATTCCGCAGGCTTTGTGTAAGCCTTGGGTGCTTGGTCTGTCCCCATGAGGCTCGTAGCACCCTGCACTGGATCATGCAGAGCTTGCTGCTCTGCTCCAAGAGCAGCTGTTTGGAGCCTGCCATCTGTTGCAGAATGCTGCTTTCTCAAAACTGCCACAAGCTGCAGGCACAGAGCATGACAGAAGGCCTGTGTGTGTTTGCAGGCCTCTGAAAGAAACGTAGTCGGAGCTGAGGCTTTACTCTTAATGCTTTTGTCTATTCTCAGGTCTTTAAAATGAGGCTCATATTTTACCGTGAAGTAGCTGGAGGATATGAACTCTGTGCCCCAGCCACTGGTGCTCTGATTTCAGCTGGCATTGAAGCTACAGTGCTTCATCTCCACTGTTACAACATGCATTAATTTTCGTCTAAATTTTTACTGTGGTCAAAACACACCCTTTTTGTCGGCAAAGAAATAGCCCGTAGCAGAGGAATTCTCAGGCTGTTTACCACCAGCCTGTGTGGGCTGAGGCTACGTAATTAGAGTTGCGTGTGTCACAGAAATGGTATTGTCGTATTTCTCCTAAGGCTTTTAAGAGGATGTTGCTTCCTTCCATGAAACATACCCCACTGACTTCCCTCTTCCTCCCAACATGGTTATTTTCTCACTTAGGAAGCAACTACAGTAGTTCTTCTGATTCATGAAAACTGAACTGTGCTTGGTTCAGCCTGTCAGCAGGGTGTCCTGGACTGCTTTGAAAGGATTTTGACAAGAAGTGACGGTCTTCTTTGCTTACAGAAAAAGCATTGAGATTTCTTATTGTAACTGCAGTGGGCTTCTGCTTTTGCAGTGGTTGCCATAGGTACTGCCTCTGCTCCCAGCCATTCTCCTGCCAAGTGAGACCTTGGGCTCTACACTGAAGAAGCAGTTCTTACTCATCTTTGATTATGTATTTTGTTAGCTCTTGAAGCTCAGCTTTAGGGGCTGAGATTAGAACCAGTAAACATCTAAGCTGAATGGAAAACAGCATTGCCCTGGAGCCCCATTTACCCGAGCTTTATTAAAAAGCAGGATTACAGGCATGGTAGCACTAACACTGAGAGCTTACAAAATAATCAGGGGATGTGTTCTGTCCAGAGCTGAGGTTTGACTAGATGGGCAGGATCATGATTTTTTGTAACTGTTGTCTTCTGCTGGTCCATGCGAACCAGCTGCATTGGTTCTGTAGAGCAAACAGATTCTCAGTAAGCAGCCTTTTTCTTTTTTAGATTTGCAAAACTGTGGAGATGGACAAAGAGAAAATATGTAGGAAGTAAAGCTCAATGAGATGTATCAGTATTGAGGAATCTCTGAATTTCCTTCTAATAAACTGGGTGGCATCTGGACAAAGTTGAAGGATGTGACATAATAACTTGTAAACCTTTTCTTTGTTGCAGGCTTCCTGTACAAAGAGTTTTTACGGGGCTTGTGAATTATGGCAATAAGTACGTTGCCTTTTGGTTAAGGGTCTTCTTTGGGACCCAGTACAGCAGGCCAGGGCTTTGTAGGAAAGAAAGTGTCTCTTCAAAACGTATTAGTCTTTTTTTCTTTTTTAATAGACCAAATTTCTGGCTTCCCACGATGTGGGATGACTGCAGGTAGTGCTGCAACAACTGCAAACTTGTTGCCATCTATCTGAAGTACTGAAATGACTCATTAAAGTAGGCCATCATTGCACAGCATAAAAAATGCTTCTGTTAGCAACCTGCTGACTAACACAGTGCTTTCTGTTTGCTGCCATGGGAGGTGCTCATATGTGGCTGTGAGAATATGACAGAGCATGTCTTTCAGAAACAATGGCAAAATACGTTTCAGATTGTTGTCACAGGGATCTGAAAGCTCACAGTCTTCCCCCAGCTCTTCTGCCTCTTGTCTGCGTTGAACCTCTGCAGAGCCAGTTGCTCCCACCAGTTCTTATTCCCCAGCTGGCGATGTTTTCTGGCAGAACAACATCTTGTCCTTGATTTGCTGCAGATGCCTTAAGGTGTTATTTGCTTTGTTTGCATAATTTGTTGCTTTGTGGGCATCAAACACCCCATGAACAAAAGATAAAGTTCTTAATATGAATGTCTGCTTATTTTTCATTGTGCCCATAAAAAAATGTCTGGAATGGATGTCATGTACTTAACTGTTAGCATCAGCCACAGGAGTAGAGTGAATATAGGAGTCATTTTCCAGTATCACCCTTTGCACCTTTTTCCTTGGAGAAGGGTTTCTTTGGAGACCTTCCAGTCAGAACAAACTGAGTGTGAAGAGTTTTTTAGGTTAGTACTGAGCGTGGCTTTCCTCTCGGAGGGAAGGGAATTGGAGTCCAAAGTAACCTTTTTGGGAACCACCGCACGGAGATCCTGCTCCTGCCTGCGGTGAGGCAGTTAGCTGCAAACAGGAACTGTTGCATAGTGAGTCCCAACAGCAGGTTTGTGCTCAGAGCCCAGAGCTGAAGGTAGCCATTCCCATCTGAGGGCTCGAGAGTATGGGATACCATCTGTGGCTGAAGCACGAGGCAGCGGTTTGAGAACATGATTCATGTGCTTCCTCCTCTTTGCCTTCTTGAGAAGGTGTTTGTCTAACTGAAGATCTTTCTAAGCATTTATACGAATAAATATCAAACATGGTTTGTTCTGCTCGTTTACTAATAAAGTTGAAATTATTGATTGAGTACACGCTCTTAATTCTGAGTTGAGGTCAACAGTCATAAACAGTGAGGCTGTAGTTCAGTTTAAACTAATACTGTTCTTCTTTCCCTTCCTTTTGTTACCAGCAGAGGTATTTCGCCACTCCTTGCAGCATCAGTGATCCACACTGCAGTTGATGAAGTTCTCCGAACAGATTTGACTAAATTTAAGAGGGAAAGTGTGGAAAGACAGGGAGAAGGCGAGGAGGAAAGATTCACCTGTAAGTATACTTTCTCCTTCTGTGGTTTTCTCAGAGGCTGTCTGTTGGAATACTTCAGTGTTTTGAAACGTTTCCCAGAATATCTGGTTAGACTGTCTGGTGAGCAGCACTGAACAGAACTTTATTTGCCCCTGCCAGGTATTTGTGGGAAGAAAGGTAGTGACGCTGGTTTTGTGGGCAAGATACAAATGTGCTGTCTGGAGCCCTGGACTCATTGCAAGAGTTGGTTTTCTGGAAAGGGAAGAGAGTTTGTCTTTCCAAAAATAATTAACAAGTGAACGTGTCTGCAGTGCTTCCTGAATTAGTTAGTTAAGAACTTCTCACACAATGCCAAAAATCAAATCATTCAGTCTGATGAACAGTAAATTTGGATAAATTGATCTTTGGGACCAATCCAGAAATGGATTTGAGTGTCTGTCTGGAGCTTTTTGCACTATGCTCAGTGGGTCTTTACATTTTCTGCTCTGTCATGACAAAGCAGGAAAGTTGCAGGTTCTTTTCTGTCCCTTCAGCTTTTACAGCCCCATGTGTTTAAAAAGATAAAAACAGCAGCTTAAAATTTGAATCTGCTCTGCTTGGCTATGAGTTGAGCTATTGACCTCAACAAAGCTTACTCTTACACTTTCTTGTTGTTGTAGTGGAAGTGGTTCAGTAGGACATAACCTGATGTCTGGCTAATGGTATTTCAGTGCTTGTATCCAAGAGAACAATCTGTTATCCAGTTGGTTGGATTTTCTGCCTACTTGATCTGTTTTTTATTTTTCTTTTTGAATAGGAATGCACTTCTGCCACCAAACATGGTGTGTTTCACATAATATCATTTGTGTCTAGTTTGACAGACAGATTTTTTTGGATCCTGTTGGGATTACTTTTTAATGTAGTCACTTCTGTGATAAGCCCATTTTTGAATGAGAGCTATGAAGTACCCGAACCTTTCCTTATCCCGAATGTTACACTGTTTTCCAGTATTGTTGCCTTTCATGTGATTCTCTGGAGCCTTGCAGAGCTTGTAGGGGCAGAGTGCTGAGTGCATGCATGTAGCTCTAAGGAAAGCCACTTGAAGGAAAGACAGGGTAAATGATGGGGCACGACTTACTGTTTTGTCTTTGTGCTGTCAGTGCTGGACGGAGAGTCGCTGCAGCGCTGCTTCTTTAACAGACTTCGGGATGTCTGCTTTGAATGGCAGAAGCAGTCGCCACCGCTGAGACCACTGAAGCGTTTCCTGCTTGTTTCCACCCATGCCATCCGTAACACTCGACGGAAAATGGAGGACCGCCATGTTATCCTCATGGAGTTCAATCAGCTGTTTGGCTTAGCAGTAAGTCTGGACAGCGCTGGGGAGAGCAGTTCATTAGTTTTTCAACGTTGCAATAAGCACAGTGGTCTAGTGATATGTGATTTGTGAAATGGTGAGGATTTGCTGCCATGAGGTATTTATCATGTCTGTGCTGGAGCAAGTACCTACTTTGTCTGCTAGGGGCTGATTAACCTAACTAATGCCCTGATAAAGAAGGATCTTGTGACTTTAGGTTTCGTCTCGTAAGCGTTGTGGAAATATTGAAAGTTATCTGTCACTACGTTGCTGGAGGTGTGGTGTTTTTCTGACTTATGTGTTTTATTTATATTTATTAATATATTTATATAATATAAATATATAAATATCTATATATAAATATAAAATATTTATTTATTTATTTATTAATGTGTAAATTATGTGTTTTAATTAAAAAAAAAAAGAGGAGTTAAACAAGAACAAATGCCAATAAAGAAAGCTGGAGTAGAACTACATAATTAACTCTGTACTGTTTCAATTCTAGAATTTTAGGATGTTAAATTACTAAGATCTACTAAAGAAAAGTAATTCCCCTGCGGAGTACCCACTTCATCCATTTTGCACGTGGCTTAACTGGCTTAAATTGTCCTTACCTATGCAACATCATATGGAAGAAAGCCCAGAACAGAACGTTGCTTGCTGTTACTGCTGTAGGAGCTATTTTATTTTTGAACATTTATATTTCTTCCTTTTTCTTCCTCCCCGGAAAAGGATGACATCGATCGTGCTTACTTTGCGATATTTGATGGCCATGGTGGAGTGGATGCTGCCAATTATTCAGCAACACATTTACATGTAAATGTGGGGCTGCACCAGGAGATTGTTAAGAATCCAGCTGAGGCCTTGAAATGCTCTTTCCAGAAGACAGATGAAATGTTTCTTTTCAAAGCTAAAAGAGAGGTGAGTGGGTAGAGGTTAATTCCCTTGTATTCAAATAACAGTAAGAACTGTTGGACAACATGGTATTATCCAGAAAATTCTGTCACTATAGTATCTTTGAATTATTTATTAAATAATGCTGCATGAAACTGTTTGATCAAATTATTTCTCTTTTGAGGAAAAGTGAAATGGTGATGCTTGCATGTGGGTGATCAAAAATAAGCACTAAGTGTTCTAAACAACCAGTTATTTGAGAGAACATTGCTCTCTGCCTGAATTAGGCAGTCTCTAGGTTCCATTGTCCTACTCCTTACCTCAAAAGAGATTTCATCTTCTTCCTCATTTTTCCTACCTTTAACGTAACAGGTGACAATAAGATAAAAGTGTATTCTGTAATTGTAAAAAGGACCTAGAACAGGCTCTTCAGGTATTGATCTGCCTTGAATCGAGTTGGTATGATGAATATTTTTTTTGTCAAATCTACAGAAAGGAAGGATGGTTTATTATAATAGTGCTGGTAGTGAGAACACTTGTTACAGCAGTAACTGATCAGTTTTGGAACTAATAGCAGAGAGGGAAGATAATGAAAAAGGCAGTATGAACTATCTGCATACTGGAATAAATAGTTTATTTCACGTGTATCTGTGTAGATCTTTATGCATCTGATATATGTAGTACCTTTTAAAATGTACTTGAATTATGATCACAGGTCTACTGCACTGCGTTTAAGTTTTATTAAATGTAAGTTTGTAGTTTTGCTATGTGTATGGGAACTGCTGGGTCACGGCCTGAACCTCTGATTGATCACCTGAGGCGAGCCATGAGTCAGCCAGAGGAGCACAGCTGAAGGCAATTCAATTCACCTGTGCTGCCGGAAGGGGTGGAGCCAGGCTGCACCTCTCCTAGACCTATTGAAGAGCTGACTACCAGTGGGGAAGGATTTCTTCTGGAGATCCCTCCTTCTGGTGTTTTGTGGTGAGCCCAACTAAGGGTTAGCCTTCCATTTATTCTCTTTTGTTATCATAATCTACTTTGCCTAACTCTCTTGTTTATTTTGTGATTGTAACATCTTAATATCCATTGATTATACAGCTGTGTAACCTATTTGTTGGATATTCACCTAACACATCTTTTTCCTTCTGTAGAGGCTGCGGAGTGGCACAACAGGTGTATCTGCATTGATTGTAGGGAACAAGCTACACATAGCATGGCTAGGGGACTCGCAGGTAATGCTTGTGCAGCAAGGAAATGCTGTGACGTTAATGGAACCTCACAAACCAGAGAGAGAGGTAAGTCTGAATCTTTGATTTGTTTTTCCTTTTGCATGTGCTGTCAGAATCTCTCTGAAACCTTTTGGAGCCAAGCGTTGAGTTTCATGATCCGCATACTTTCTGTAGTGCAGTAGGTTTTTGAGAATGATGATTCCATCCACTCCTGTGTTACGAAAAGGCAATCTCTACTCCATGACGCCTTGGAAGTGCTGATGGTACTGGTAGTCTTAACTGAAGTTCCTATGCAGACTGTTTTTCCAAAAGACACTTGGTATGAAATGTGTATTTTGCTGTTTTTCAGGATGAGAGAGCACGTATTGAGGCTCTGGGTGGATGTGTAACCTACATGGACTGCTGGCGGGTTAATGGCACTTTGGCTGTTTCCAGAGCAATTGGTAAGCATCAGCACAGTTCAGATCAAGCTTTATTAGAATGTACCACCTGAGACTGTGTAACTAAGTGACATTTTGCTCAGTGTTGTTCAAATAGTGAACCACTTTGCCATGAGGTTAGACTATGTCTATGTAACTTTTTAAATAGTTTATACCTATCTAGTCTTACTGCTTTTACCATGAGCATGGTATGCTGTTCTGTTTTACATACTGGACATGACATTCCAAAGTATTTAAACCCTTGGCTTCTTGAAGGTTTCTGACACTGTTCTCCATTGTTCTACAACAAACTTAAGGGTATTTCTTGTGTTCAAGTGGAAGAAGTAAAAAATGTTTATCCAGGCTTCTTTGTGTTTAAATATGTTGTATTTTTTATTCACTCTTGGGTACAACTTTTAAATCAGATTGCTGTGTTCTACCTTGAATTCACTATTTTTCACTGTTCCAGTCCAGTATCAGATATGTCTGGAGTATGATCTGTCTGTCCTCTGGGGCACTAAAAGCAATTATGGGTGAAGAACTGTTCGTATTTGAAGTAACGAAGCCTTTGTTTTGATCATTTGTCTTAGGTGATGTGTTTCAAAAGCCTTACATCTCTGGTGATGCAGATGGAGATTCGTTTGACCTGACTGGTTCTGAAGATTACTTGCTTCTAGCCTGTGATGGATTCTTTGATGCTGTCAAGCCATATGAGGTTGTAGACTTAGTCCTAGATCATTTAATGCAAACCAAAGGAGTGGGTCTCAAAGCAGCAGAAAGACTGGTGGCTGCTGCGAAGGAAAATGGCTCCAATGACAACATTACTGTTCTAGTGGTGTTCTTGAGGGATCCACAGGACATCTTGGCAGACTGTCTCAGAGACACTAAGAGCCTTGAGACTGGGGATGATGCTCGGAGCTCACCCTTTAATTTCCTCAGCTGTGAGGCAGCAGCCACACAGTGACAAAATCTGCTTAATCCAGAAGGTTTAAAAGTTTGCTTAAGGAACTGCTTTCCACTGAAGTAAGCCTCTAATACAATAGGCAAAATGCGTCAGGAAAAATGACAAATGGACAAACATTTAACAAAAAGGAAAGTCTCCTTTTACTGAGTTCCCATTTGTCTTTTCTTTCTCTTTCCCTCCATTCAAAAAACCCTGGAGAGCCATGGAGATTCGTACAGCTCTCTTGTCTGTGGGAGTGGAATTCTAAAACATGTCCCAGGACTGCTGCCATATCCTTCTGCCCTGGGGTGGCAAAAAGTGTACGTATAAGCTAGTGGGTGAGATCCACCATTTGTGAATTCTAAGTGAAAATTTGAAGTAATGCTTCAAAAGAGTGCTCTGTGTTCCATTTGTGATATTGCTTTGGGAACTGGGAGTAGAGAAGCTATCATGAAAGAAAAGGTTGTTACTTTGCATAGTTTGTAGGAACAGGCTTGATAGCACACCATTATGCTATGTAGGTTACTTTTGTTTTGTACCAAAGATGATGTTAAGAGAACGATATTGCCTCTTTCTTCAGGCAGAAACATTTAATTTTGTGTGTATGGAGACGGGAAAATGGAGCTGAATGCTCCAGTGGCAGAGCAAAAAAGCAACATCCCAAGCTACTTCCTGGGATGCTATGGTTAATAAACTGGAATCCAGTATTTAACTGCACTGGATTATTTCTAACAAAAATGTTTATTGGCTGTCTGGCAGCCTGAAAAGAAAGGAACCGTATTGCTGTATTTGAGAGAGATCTTTACAAAGTTTGTGTGCGCGTTAAATATGTTCTGTTTCTACCATTTTTCTGTGTACTATAACAAATGCGATTTTTATTTTAGCTTCTGAAACTTAGAGTGGAAGATTTTTTTTTCTCTTTGCAGTGTTACTTTATTTTGTTATGTTTTATTTAAATTAGAATTTTAAAATGGCATCTTTATTACCTGGTTTTAAAAACTGACTGTCCTCAAGTGCCTTAAATATTTCACACAAGGATTGCTGGCTTCTCATCATACTCTGATGAGCCAGTTTATAGTGTTTTTAAAATGTGACTTTATTTCATTAATATTAACGTGTGATGCACTTAACTCTTTCACTTTTATTAATGATTTTAGTGGGAACAGGGTTTCAAGAAAACATCTCGTTTGTTGTTGCCAAGTTGCATAACATGTGACATAAGCTTCACAGTACTTACTGTGACTTACCCCTGCCCCATGCATAAAGCTCTGGCTAGGTAATCGTGAAGTAATAATCTGATCTCATTTCATTTCATTTAAAAAGAAATACAACTTTCAGAAGAAAATTTGGTAACATAAACTAGAAACGTTTCAGTAATCGTTTTTTGTTACTAGATGATTGATTTTGCCATATTTCTTGGACTTTGGGAATCTAAATAACTTTTTAAGGAGATGTGAAGCTAAGGTTATGATGAAAGAGTCCTTAATGAATGTGTGTTTTGTTTTGCAACTGCTAGATCCATTACACACTAGAGCCCCTGGCCGTGTTTGCTCCTGCTTTGCTAGCCTGACTGGCAGAACTCAACAAGATCTGAAGGCTCAATGGCAAATGTGTTAGTAATTTCTATACCTAAACAAGAAGTGCTTTACATCTGGCAGCAAGATTGTATGCCTAATTTAGAAGCACATGATGTTGCAGTATGTCAGTGCTGTGGATCAAAATGTGTTGAAAAGTAATGTCTCTATGGGAGGAAATTTTAGCTAGGAGAGTTGAGATGGCTGAACAAAGAACAGTAGAGCTGTTTCTGTCTGTGCTGTCTCTGCACCATCAGCTGGGGTGGGCAGTGCGGTCCTCGAGTGACTGGAGCCTTTGTTGGGTTATTAGGGACAATGGTAGCGTTTAACACAGTAACTCTTCTGTGAGCTGCCATCCCTGTAGCAGCTCGGCCTTTGTTGTTTTGCTGTGCAACAACAGTAGCTTTTCCAACAAGGTTGTAACCACTTCCCCATCCTACATTTTACTGACCTAAAATAGGTGACTTCTTTCTGTGAGGGTAACCTAGTAGGGTAGGTGTTAATTTTTCTATGAGCCTGCTTTAGTTCAGGAAGCCTTCTGTCTTGCATAACATAGTCACTTTGCATTTGCCATCTCCCATCGCTATGATTTCTGACCTAGATATTCAGAGTCATGCTAAATTCTGATGACCGCTGTGCCTCTTGGTGTCTTGGAAACAAAGTTCTTGTTGTTAGTATAGAAAGAATAATACAGAATTGTTTGATTTCATAGCTGTCAGGTGAGGAGGAAGCTGTTCCATTCATGAAGGGAGGTGTGACATTTTGCTAAGTTCGTAATATGGATCACTCTGAAATTGGTCAAGTTTCCCAAAACATGGAGGATGGGGGGCTGAACAAGTCAAACTCTCAGAAATGATCCTTTCATTTCAATCTCTTGGTGAAGATTTACAATACTGTAGAAACAAAGTATTCCAATGTGTACTTACAGCTGTGTGAGAATATCCAGTCAAATTTGGAGCTGGTTTGTCTGTTTGTTTTATTGGAGGCTAAGTAAAACACACCTCTTAGAAAGCTGTCTGCAGTAATCAGAAACCTAATTCTCAAGCTGTGCTTCAGGAGAGAAATTATGCATTCTTTCACTTGTGATGTTAATATCACCTCTAGAAGCCAGCAGCTGTAATGCACAGCACTGTTACAAGGAGTGCCAGCAGTGGAGCGGTGCTCTAGCAGAAGATAGTCCACGCTATGGACAAAATACAGAGGGTGCTATGTTTGGTATTTTAGGGTTGTGGCGTGTGTTTTTGTTTGCTTGTTTTTTAATCCACAGTGCTAACCTGCTACGCCTGCAGCTTCTCATATCATCCCTCTCAAAAATCCCTGGATTTCAGGCGGTGGGTTTGATTTGCTTTATTTAATTTTTGTTCACCCTCTTGGTTTCAACACATAAAAATGTTATGTAATTTGAGTGAGGAAATGATCTCACCTCTCTAGGCCTTACCAGTGTACTCAGTGATACAACAGTATATTAATGCTTGTCCACCAGTTGACAGTTTGCCTCCTTGTTTGCTGATGAACGTGCATCAAAACCAATACTTGAGTCTTGCCAACATCTCTGAAGCTGTAGAAATTAGCTGACACATTCAAGACAAATGTTCAATGAAAAATTGTTTTCATATTTTACTAGATTTCAGCTGGCTGTCTGCTGCATTTTTAGCACGCAGTCCTAGAAAGCTGCCCCTGAGAGGAGCCAGAATCTTTGAAACGCAGCATGCTTGTATTCTCACATTGTGCTTGGTTGAAAACTGGCTTTAGCCATCCTGCTTAGTGGGTATACAATGTCTCTTTTGATTATGGGTAATTCACACTTCCACCTTTCTTTCCTTTCCTACCCTGCCCTCTCTGGCAAAGAAATGCACCTGGGATAATGAAGTCTTGGTCTGACACAGATGAGGTTACAATTTTAAAGATTACTTCTTTTGTTTGTTTGTTTTTCTTCCTAATACAGAAGATAGAAAGGCAGGAAGATTTTTTGAACTGAGATTAAGTAAAATCCACCCTGTAAGTGATGGAGGGGTGAAAAATAGAGAGGAATGCATTTAAGTATTATTAATGCCTATTTTAAAAAGGAAGTGGGCTGGAATATAAAGCCGCACATGTCAGTTCTTTGGCGTGAAGTACTAGTGCTTGAAAGGGTTGGAAACACAGGCATTAAAAAGGCAAAACTGAGATGTGGCAGCTCTGGCTTCAAACAGTCAAGGAAGGGATCACAGTGAAAGCATCCTGAGTGACTGACCCCTCAGTGCTGTCTTGGAAGTTAATGCCACCAAATTGAGTTTTAAGGTGTCTTCACATGTAAAGTACTGCTAAGAGGGGGCATTGGGTGCGTTCAGTCACTGCAGCTGCTGCCATGAGTAAGGATGTGAAGCGTGCTAACGAAGTGGTGCTGCTGGTGAGCTCTCACAGGATGAGTAATTGAGCAGAGCTGGTGATTGAATCATGTTAATCACAGTGATGACTTTAATAGTGTTTAATAGACACTTATCTCAAAGTCAGAAGAGATATTGCTGTTTTTAAAAGCATTTCCAGTGCTATTAGCTTTTTGTCATGAAAAGCCAATGGAATGTCCTTTTTGGTTGTTGTTGAATATTTGTAAAAGTGCTTCTCTTGCTTTCCGAATTCTGGAGAGAAGTTAGCTGTCTGCTATGGAAAACCTGCTCTCTGTTGATAGCTTAAAGCAGCTGTCTGGGGGTGAAACTTCTGTCCCATCAATCTTTAAAAACAAACAAAATGTGCTTCCAAAACAAGTGGCTGAGGAACATATGCATTTCTAAACAGTGTTGCATGAGAGACAGTGTCTTTAAGGAACCAGCAAATACCTTCCATTCATAGAGAGTCAGCTAGTTGAGCTGCTTGAAGCCTGAAGTAAGATTGCAGCTCTGCTCTCTGTTTGTGCTCATTATTTAGCTTACTGGGATTCTTGTGGATGCAGATAGGTAACACATGGCACCAGACATGGTATACGTCTGTTCTCATAGTACTGAAGTATCAAGCAAACTCTTAAAGGAGAAGGTGGGGCAAATATTAGCCACAACAGAGCAGATTGCAGAGGCTTCACGTGCTGTCTGTTGTGCAATTGGGCCTGTGCTGTCAGACAAAATCCCACTGGGACGTAATGGTCCGGTTCCCTTTTTTGAGGAGCAGACAATTCCTGATAACCAGAATGTGTTTCAGGAAGGGCTGAAGAGGGAGAAAAGCTTTGAAATGAGCGCTAAACTTCCTCATCTACAGCACTTGTGTATTCTTTCTAAACAAGTTTATGGCATGTTTGCAGTTGTGCTGAAAAATGATTAATTTTTCTGCCAACCTAAACTGACAGCACCTAAACCATGAGGCTGATCCTCCCTGCTTCCCTGAATCTAGCCACCAGAACAGCCAGCCCTTCTGTGGGACTGCTTCATAGCACTGGCAGCTCTAAGAGCTAAGCCCATCGCTTTGTGCTCAAGATGTGCTTGTTTCTAATAAGTTCACTGGATCTTATTGTAGGTACTTATTTCTGTTGATTTCAGCCACATCAGCTGAAAAGTAATCAGATGGAAACAGCTGAACACGTATCTGTCGTAGACACTTCTCAAAATACCTTAAAATAAGCTGGTAGACTCCTGTCGTAACCTTCTATTTCCAAATAAAACAAGAAGCCAAAACCGCACAGAGAATTGCTTACGTCTGTGTTGTGTGACCCACTAGGCGGGAGCCCGAGCAGGACGAGCCGTCCCCTGGGTTGTTGGTAGTTCAGTGTGTTTTCCAAGCAGAGCACACTGCTGCTGGTAGACACAAAGATAAAGAAAAGACAGCTGTGTTGGCAGTATAGAAGGTGCAGCTTTTGTCAAATAGAAGAGGAGAAAATCAACAGGGAAATAAATGTTTTCAAGCTTCTTGGAATGCAAACAGTGCAGTAACAACCTAGGAGAGTTTGCCGTGGACTGTCAGCTTAAAACCTCAGCAGACGAATTTGGCTGCTTTGTAGTATTTTGCTTTATTTTGTTAACAAACTCCTCTCAGTCTTACATGCTTTTTAGTCTGAAGAGAGAAAAAATATTCAGCTGCTTAGAAAGTTACATTTATCTGGGCTTTGTGACCACTCTACTGGAGAGAATATTCAGTAATTGTATTCTAAACGATTAGCCTGATTCCCATGAGATATTAATATATCAAGTAATGAACACAGTAGAGATAAAATGTTTCTGGGTATCCATGCACAAAAACCATGATCTAGTGGATCACTTCCTGATTTATTATCATCTATGTGGCAGTGCCTTCGGCACATGGAGGGTTTGTTGCTTTAGCAGATGGACCTTGAAGGTGTGATCGTTGCTCCCAGTAGGAAGTGTTTATCCTCTTATGTAAGGGATGACTGTTTCTTTTGGATGTGTAAAGGCAAAGAGTAACTAGAGAGATCTTAAGGGGACCTTTTCAGGAAATGAGATGCAGCAGCTCCTCTTCCTCATGTTGCTCTTTCTAGTGTTAAAAGACATTCTACTAAACATTAGATGATGAATCCTGCTGTCGTTTATTTCTTTTTTTCCTCACCTTCAGTGTGTTTGAAGGACATCCTGTTTAGTAATAGACAGATGTTTATTTTGTTGTGGGTTAAAACTTTACATTGACAAAAGAGGATATTGCATTTCTTACTTCCTCTTCTGAAAGCCAGTCCTGCTATCTTCCTTCTTCCCAGTTTTCCTTTTCTTCTACCTCTTACAGCCTCTTCCAGTGTCAGTCCTCCACTGCCTTGTCCCCCTCCCAGAAAACCACTGCTTAATCAAAAAACAATATTGGCTGTTAAATCAATTTGATTGCCTTTTTGTAATTTTAATTTCGTCTGTGTTATAGTGAATGTGGTCTGATCTTTGGAGGCCTGCAACACCAAGAGTATAGAAGGTACCATGTCAGCTAGGAAGGTATGAGACTAGAACAACTCGTACTTTTGGCATTGCCCAGTACTGGCTGGTTAAGAAGAAAATCCTGCTATTTGCATGCTATTACCTAGGAATAATTGAGCTTTTTTTCAGGTAAGAGTAGCTCTTGTCCCAGATACAGGGCTTGAGAGACTTTCTAGTCTCTGGTTTCTGCTCTTGCAGGCTGTTGGTGTTTTCACCCTTTGCACTGTGTTTAAAGGAGGCTTCTGAGTTTCTCCACTGCTTCAGTGCTCTCTGTTTCCTGCCCTAGTTGGTTTAGCAGACAGGCTGGTAACTGCAGCATGGCACGTGGTTAACCAACCTCTCTGTCAGAGTACCTCCTCAACATCTGCTCTATTATAGCTTCAATCCTTCGCTTATTTAGAAATTGAACTTCTAAGTAACTACTCCTGCTGACACACAAACGTGTCCTTATCAGTATTAAAATAGTCCACAAGCAGAACTGTTGCTTTAGGCACATTTCTTGCCACTGTGTTGGCTAATGAACCTTGAATGAAAGTGAAATGGCCAGTGAATTTGAAGTAGGAGCTGTTAAGCAAGTGTTGTAGAGCTGTAGTCTTTATTTATTTTGTATATTAATCTGCACTTGTGACACAGAGCAGAAAAGCTGCAGCACAGCAGATTCTATAAGCTGTGACTTAACCAGTTTCTAGTATCTTAAAACTTTATTTAAACTGAGTGGTTGTGCACGCAGGTCAGAAACCTGTTGTCATTGATCATTACATGCTGTGCGTATCGTGTGTTTGTTTATACAAATTGTTCTAACAGCGCTTGTGTGTATTGTGCTACATCACCATATTTTATATATATTTGTATGTATGTATGGCGTAAGGTTTAATTGTTGGGGTTTTTTTGTATTGTCACTTTTGTATTCACACAGTGCCTCATGTATCTACTTGCATATGTCAAGAAATTGCTTCAAAGCAGTGACTGGAAACAAGCGAGGAGAAGAACTCTTTGCTGTGGGATTTGATGTTTCTGAGGTGTTAATAAAGCATACTGATTTCAAGTGTCGTTTGTTTCTTTTCTTCAGTGTATTTTTTTCATTTTTGTCCTTCAAGTAGCTTGATGCACAGTGGTCATATTGCATTATCTTTAAGGGATCTTTCTGTCATACTGATGATCATCACCAAGTCCTTTCTTCCATGGGGTCTTTTACAGGAGGAGAGACTAGCAGAAGTACTAGAAGGAAATAAGCCTGAGGATCACAGAGGATGCTTGCTTGAAAACATGATGCTACTAAAGCCATCGTAGAAATCACCTGTGTACCTTAATTTGTTGGTCTCTTTTCTTTTGTTTTTCTTTTGTTTTTCTTAGCAGCTAACAACAGTAGTAGTGCGAGGTAAGTTTGGCTTACTACCTAATGTCCTACAGTAATGGGATGAGGATCAGAAAACCCGTTTCAGAAGAGAAAGTAACAGTTTGTTGCTTGTCTACTTGTTAAAGAAATTATCTGAAAGCATGTAGGATTAACTTACTACAGTACCAAGATAACTTCCCAAATATAAGAACAGCTTGGAGCTATATAATCTGTTATGGTTTCTGAAGAGCTGGTTTTCATTTCCTCAGGAAAGGAAGATGTAAGGACAGCAGGACAGTGATAACACTTGCTAATCTGAAACAACTCATGGGAATCTGAAGTATGCAGCCTTTTAGGCAGTTTGCCTAAATGCAATTGTATTTGTCTTAGTAAAGAAGGAAAATGAAGTCTAGTGAGAGACCAGGATGCTGTATCAGAGCAAAGCAGCAGATAAGGTACTTCTTGAAATACAAAAGTAAGTATTGAGTAGATTCTGTTTGAAGTGCTGTGGGCATGCTTGAACATACTTCAGATCAAACCTTAGATCTCCTGAAAACACCTTCCATTTCGTGGTTCTGAATGTTGGGTTTCTATTTTTTTTAAATTATTTTCTTAGTAAGAATGCCTGTGAAAATGCACCTTGTAATAGTCTCAGAGAAGTAGTATCTCCAATAGATCGTGTGTTCAAAATGGAGCTCATAGCCAACCCTCTGCTCTGGAATACCATTTTCCACAGTACTCCACTGCTGGTGGATTTTAATACAAAACAACCAATGAGCCCATGAAAATGAATGTAAAACTGTGATTTAAAGCTATAGTAAGTTAAACTTGGATGTCAATTGAGATTCAATGCATCTACATATACATCTCATGACACAGAAGCATTATCCCCACCAGCTGTTTGACCAAGCAATAGTGATTATGTCCCTTTTAACCATTCCCATTTAATGTATGTTTCTCTGCAGTCAATTGCAGAAAAGCCTCCTGCAGCTCGTTTTCCAGGCTGTAGGAAGTACTGAAGAAACGGTGTTGATGGGGCAGATGTTACCATACCAGCCTCTATTGGAGCCCAGTTGTTACAAATGAGAACTACTCACTCTTTGCAGAGCAGATCAGCTGACCTTCACTAGTACTGACTGTCATCTTGGTTCTTTAGGAAACATTACTGGGATTTGCTAAGCAGAAATCAATTCTTCAGCTCTACCAGATCAGTCTGGAATTGCCTGTTCCCTACCCCTGGGAAGCAGAATGAGCAACAGTGTTTCATCAGAGCCTAGAAGAACTTGAAGAGATGTGGGATTTCCTGAAGGAAGGCAGGAGATTCTACATTTCTATTCATAGTCAAGCACCAGACAAAAATTTCCCTGCATCTGGATCAAGATCTTATCACCCTACAACTACCTGAAGGGAGGTTGTGGTGAGGTGGGGGCTGGCCTCTTCTCCCATGTAATTAGTGATGAGATGAGAGGGAATGGCCTCCAGTTGTGCCAGGGGAGATTCAGGCTGGAAGTTGGAAGAACTTCTCCAAAAGAGAGGTCAGGTGCTGCAATGGGCTGCGCAGGGAGTGTGGAGTCACCATCCCTGGAGGTGTTCAGGAAACGTTTAGATGTTGTACTGAGGAATGTGGGTTAGTGGGGAATATTGGTGGGAGGTGGACAGGTTGGGCAGGGCCTTAGCTCCTAAGGTCTTGGCAGATGCCTTTTAATACTTTTTAGCTCCAGCTTAAAAGTTCTGTAGTTTGTGTTTGCCACATTCTCCCGTTACTATGTTGAGCTGTTTGGAAAGAATCTTAAGTTCTCATTAGAATAAGAAAATATTTAAATCTGCAGCTGTTATCAGGCACTCAGAAGCAGCTCTTTGAAAGAAATATTTTGAACATGCCTTGACAAATGCAAACCTGCTTGCTGTATGTATGAAAGAGTTCATTGTGTGCTCGAGGCATATAATAAGGCAAAAACAAGTATTTTGTGTAGCCTAGAAGAAAAATCCTAACTATGCTGTGGTGGGCCAGCCTAGCTACAGTACTTGAATTTTCAGTTTGGTGGATGTCCTGTATACTCTGAAAAAGATTGCTCAAACAGTAAGGAAAAAAAACAACCTTGACTTTCCACGCATTCTGGGCTGTAGAGTAAGCACTTCCAGGAAATAGCTTGTAATCTTCTCCTGTCCAGCCTGGCTTTTCTGCACAAATCTGTGGTTTTGGAGTCCTCGTGAGTGATGTAGACCCGTCTGGTGACCTGCTGGTATCTGAGCGCCCTTCCAGGGCTTTGTGTTTCTGCCTCTAGAGGGCTCACTCTTTCCTTTGGCCATTGCGAAACAAGGGGCATAGAAGATACGTGACGCTGCTCAGCACCGGGAGCTGCGCGAGGGAGCCCGCGGCGCGCCGTGTCATTCCCATCGTATTGCAGATACCGCTGGAAAGCTGAGCCGGAAAAAAGTTCTTTGCATTGTAACGCCTTCTTTCCAACTGCACATCTTTTCAGAAGTTGCAGTGATTCTGACACCAATTCTGTGTTTTGTTTCCTTGCTGGCTAAAATTCAAGTAGTTGGTTCAGGCTGGGATGCAGCCTGTCCTGCACCATGGCCAACAGCAGTAATCTGGGGAGAGTGCAAAAAGCCAGGAGAGAGGTAATTCGCACAGGGGGTGGGGTGAAACAACAGTGTGTTAGAATAATGTTCTTCTTTGCATCTCTTAGATGAGATTTTAAAAAAAAAAGTCATTGTGTTTCTCCTTATATGAAATATAAAAGATATCTGTGTGTGTGTGCTTATCAGCCTATCTAAGAGACCTTTCTTTTAGTTGAATACAAAAGCAAGTTCTGGTGTCAGCATAGGGAAAGAAAAACAACAGCGCAACAATGGAACAGAAGACACTTCAAGCTTTCTGTATAATTAATTACAGTAATTTAAAAATCTTGTGCAAAGTCTGTGCTTGAAGAAGTTCTAAGTTGCAATTAAGCCAAGCTGCTAATGATGGATCTAATTGTTGGGTTACGTACAGACACAGGTGACACAAGTTGGGCCGCTGACATCAGAGGTTTCACCTAATTGCTTTCTGTTGATGCTTCTGATTCCACACAGCTGTTCCAGCAGCTGGAATGACCGGCAGGAGGTGAAGCCTGGATGACCATCAAGAGTTTGCCCTGGCAAACCAAGCTGTCCAAATGCCGCGGGGCTTTAAAGGTACCATGTCCTTACTCTGGCTCTCCAAAGCTTCTGGGGGGCGCTGCTTCTTTTGCACCACCCCCGTTGAGCCCCCAGTACCAAGGGACTTGGGACGGGAGAAAGAATTAGATGCTGAGGTGGCTCTGCAAAGTATTCCTTTGTGTAATGGCAGCCAGGTGAAATCTCACATTTCTGAAGAAATGAAATGCAGTTGAGGCGAAGGTCGCATTCAGCAGTGTCGTCAGGCTTTGTTGTGGTATTGGTGAGCCTGCTTATAAAATAAAAGTGGATCCTTTCTTCTTCTCTCTGTTCCATCTTTCAGAGGACTTTCTTCTCCAAAATGTTAGAAATGTTGCATCCTACATGGAAGGACCTTTCTTTTACTGCAATCAAAGACTGAATGCCTTGACTGATAAAAAGATACCAAGATAAACATCCAATCTTGGACATTTACTATTAAGGTTACATTTAAAGTCTGAATACAGAGTGTGTGGAAGTTTGCAGCCTTCCTGCTACACAGGGCAGTGTGTAAATACCAGGGGATCTTGAGGAGAGCATTTATGTTCTTATTTTTGGATTGACATTAAAAGCTTTGAAGAATAATTTCATCTGAATTTATTTTTGCACTATGTTCTTTCTCATTTTAGCACTGAAAAGGTTGTTTCTGTCTTAATTGTAGCATCTCTGTTTTGTATTCTAGTTTTGTCTGCTTTCTGAAGTGTAGGAATTAGGGATCTGTACTCTTGGTCTTAAACCTCTTTGTAACTTCTAGCAGTTAATTATTTGTTCATTTATGTATTTGGTAGTGCTAGATAGAGATGAGAAACTGGCTAGCTTTTGCAGAGCAAGAAAGAGAGGATCCAGCAATTTTGCATCTTTTAAGTAGTTTAAGGAAAGGTGGCTGGATAAATCCCGGCAGAAGTACTTATGAAAGCTGTTCATTTCTTCCCTCCTCACTTCTTGTAATGATATTTTGCAAAGGCTCGCCTTTCCCCTCAGAAAACTGTCTTTCTAGTATTTTCTTGTTAATGAAATTTTAAGTCAATGAGCTGGTTCCCAAATAGTAATAGACCAAACCAGGATGTGCATTAGCAGGCTAATGGCAGCCACCCTCCCTTGCTGAAGGCAGTGTGTCTCATGGCAGTCCTCTAGGAGTTGGCTGCATCGCTCGGAGCACTTAATGTTGGCTCTGCTAAAGCACTTCTTGTCCTCCCATCATCTCCTTTGGGAAACTTCTCTGTTGACTAATAGATCCCACTTGTCAGGAAGCCCTTCCTGTTCTTCAGTCTTACTGACCTCAGTTCCAATACATCTAACTGTAATTTCTTTGACTACTCTTTAATGAAATATTAATAAAGAGAGGCAAAAAGCCATCGCATTTATATTCATATAAAAAATGGAAACTAATCTGTAGTTTGGTCTTCACTGTAAAACTTGCAGAACTAACTGTTCAACAGTAGTAGTTAAATGCTGCCTGCATACATTTCAGGCTGATAGTGGCAGGACCTGAAGTTGGCTTGCATAAATCCAGCTATAAGTAAAACTCCTGGGACTTGGAATCTGTCAGGACCGGTGTGTGTGTGTGTGTGTGTGCCTGCGGCGCGCAAAAGCTGGCAGCTGCTGAGAGCAAAGCTGACCTTCTGGGGGCTCCTGGGACGTTTGTGAGGTTGTGCAGTGTGCTGGTTGAGATGCCGTGGGCAAACCAGAGCCCTGGGGTGGGAGGGGAACCACCGGGGCTGAGTTTAGTGAGGAGGATGGTGTCAGTGTGGCCGCAGCCTGCATAGCTCCATCCGGTGCAGTGGAAGCTGCTTGCAGCCGTCGTTGCCACCAAGAGAGGCTGGTGTGCAGGAAGCAGCTGGGAGAGGTTTGCACAAGGACTTGTTGTTTGGTTGCTCACATTATATCAGTGTTTGGGCTATTGAAAGGGATTTGGCCTTTGGGTCTCGCTTGCATCTCTATTTGTTTTTGCCCATTCTCAGTTCTCTTTGTGAATGCCAATTTTCTGAGTCACTCAGAATGATTCCTGCCTTCATTAGGGATTCCTTCCAGCTTCCCTTTAACTGCCTGTAGGCTGCTGCCTGCCCCTGCCTCCCTCTGTGCACTTGGCGGTATGGATTTAGCTCTCAGTATTCTGTAACTCATCTCCTGCAGCTCAAGCAGCTGAATACCTTCATCCACATGAAACTGTACTGTACCTTTGGCTCTGCACAATTCGCATTCTTCACCTGCCCTATTCTGTGCCATCCCTTCAGCTTCTGGCATTTAAGGTGTGGTATGAGGCTGTAGTTTATTTCAGGCCTACAGTAGCTGTGCTTGAGGCTATTCAAATGAGATGGTTAAACCAGGAAACAGCATCCGGGAACCTTTAATCTCTTTCTGTTACACTGTGTCCTTCTGTGTCATCCTGGATAAACCCATTTTACCTACCGGTGTCCTTATTTCTGTGACATTCGTTAGAGTTTAAATTGCCTGTGATATCTACACCACACAAACAGGACTGCTTTTTTAGAAGCCTAAATTAAAAGATGCAATGTAAATAAGAGTTAATCATGTGCTCTTTAATGGGTGCTCTTACATGACTTGCTGACCTCTGTGTACTCAAAAACTTGTCTACACGAAATCAAAAAATCAATAAGGAAAATAACCTGGGATGGAGGATGGGGCTCTAATTGCAGCACTGAGTGTCAATAGAGTAGATGTCTTAATGCTGGTTAATGACTGTCCATAATGCTATTCAAAAAATGTACATTTGCTGTCACTTTTTCAAAGTCCAGATGAGCTGCTTGGAGCTCTGCTAATGATGCGAATTATTTAAGTCTCATTTGTATGCAGTATGCTCCTGCTTTGAAAGTACTTTGCAGAATTCAAGCCAAATTCAGCCTTGCAGCTCCACTGAAGTCAATGCTTGTCTGTGCATCTGTTGATTGTTTTTCTTTCTTTTTTTTTTTTTTAATTCCTTGAAGAGTTATTTTCTTGTTGCACTGATTTTATTTTCTTAAAGGTATTTTCTGCAACGGGTTTGTAGTCACTTCTCCCCTCCCCAGTAAAGTAGCTGTAAGTACAAATGCAGTTCTATTGATTCTCCCATCTCCTTCGTAAGCCCTACAAATGAGGACAAGCTATGCAGAAAATAGCGTTTTGTGTTCTTTCCTTTATACTACTTTGCACCTCCTAGGCACAGTTTTGGTGATGCATGGCACTTCTCCTAAAAAATGTCCTGCAAAGAATCTCTGCCTGCCATCTGATGTATCCAAGAAACTGAGTTCCTGTCTGCTGCCTATTTCTGGATTAACCCAACACGAACTGATGAAGACCCTGGACTTGCATGATTCTGCAGGTTAGTTCTGCTCAGCCATAACAACGCAAGGATGCACCTTGTGATGGCTGACAGCAATATGGTATGGGAGTCTGATCTGATATTTAGGATAAAATTAGCTGCTGGAAGGGAGGACAGGCATTCATAGTTAAGACTTATATTTTAGTATTTGACTTTATAATTGAAATATTCCTTTAATGTAGTTTTTAACTTGACCCAGCTATGTTTTTAACGCACACACTGGGGGTGGTGGGGAAACATCATCTGTGATTATATCATTCACTCCTCCTGGGTAATGGGCAGGGGTGTGATTTTTATCTTACAGCATAGCCCTACAACTCTACTGCCTGCACACAGTAAGTGGGAGGAATGGAAAAGCTTCCTTTCTAAATGTACACATCACTAGAATGGGCAGTGATGTTTCTTGCCAGCTCTTAGATATTTGCTGGCAGCACCAATACAGGGATGACTGTTGAGATGTGGGAATAATGGGTTCGTTTCCAAGCTGTACGGAGGATGAATCTAGATGCCCTGCTGTCCTATGTTATATAACACTATTATAGTGTGTGGCTTCCCCTCTCCCTTCACTGCAGCACAGCTCTCCCAGCCTGTGCTCATCGCAGTGCACTTTACAACACGGCTCCTCCCCCTGAGCTGCCTGCCCATCCCTGCTGGCCCACATCTCTTCCCTTTCTCCTGCTGGGGCAGCCGTAATCCCCGCAGGAATGTGGCCCACGGCCTCGGGCATGTGACTCCGGAGAGCTTCTGATGGAGAATACAAAGCAGGAAAAAGCAGTCTTGTGTCACCTAGCAGCGTAGGAAGGGAAGAGCTGAGCATCTGTGGGCTGTTCGATGTGCTGCTGTTCGATGTGCGTGGCTGTCCAGCCACATCATCAGACAGAAAAATAGAGGCTAGACTTTTCGGCTGCATGTCTTGTTTCGCTGTCCATTGTGTCTGCGTGATGTGTTCTCTGCCTGTGGTTTTAATAAACGTCTTTCTAAACTACTTTCTGCTTCAGCCCCCTTTGGGATAGCTCGTTCCAACTCAGCTGCTTCAGTGTGCTAAGATGCTAAGTTAGTTATGTAGAAAAGGGGAAAAAAGAAAACTCCATGTAAAATAGCTGAGGAAGCTGTGGCTGTATCTCTGTGAAGCTGCTGTATGCTAGAAAATCCTCACCTGACGTTGCACGAAGCACTGCCACTTGGTCATATTAACACTTCCTCCTTTTTGCATTTATGTCTACAGAATGCGCAGAAGTATTTGCCAAGAGAATCCCAAACTACTGCGAGGACCCAAGCTTGTGTTGGATTCTAATAAGCCTGTCCAGGTAGGGTGTTGCTGTCTTGTACAGTGCCTCACAAATCTCAACGATTCCAAACAATTTCTGTGTGTGGAAACTGAGTTTTGTACTACGTTGTAAGCACCCATCTTAACCCTGCTAGAGCAGAGCAGCCCTTTTTCTAGCAGAAACCAGAGCTGTTGTTGATTAACGTCTTGCTGAAAACGAAGTCTTTGCCATCTGTTCCGCCCCCTCACTACGAATGCCACTCTCATTATGTTGATTATGTAATTAAAAATGAAAATATATTTTGGTAGAGTGCTGCATAAGCATCTGTGCTTATTCTTCTGCCTCCTGCCCCACCTCATACAGAAGAGGAAAGACAACAATTGTTCCACTCGCCAGTGCTTTATGTTGAAGCTGTCGCGCTGGCTGCCAGACCGGAGCACGTCATGGGAGCAGCCACTTGAGCCCTGCTGGGTCTGAGCTGCGGCTCCTTCGGAAACCCCGGCTATTAGGTTCATGAGAAATCTGTGGCAGGAAGCTGACCCTTAAACTGAGGCTCCTTTAAGTTCTTGTGATGGGTTAACTTGAATCCAGAACATGAAAAGTGAACAGAAGGAGGCCTGGCTACTTCATAAGTGATGGTGTGACCTCTGAGATTAGCGGGGCTGCTCACCTTACAAATATGGCCTGTCTATCTAAGGATGGAGGAAGAGAAAGAGAGGAGGGGTAGCCTTCTTGGGTTAGAGCAATTACTGAGGTCTCTTACAGCAAATGAAGTTGTTAGTGTGACTCACGTTCCCTTTTATTCCTCTTGCTGCCAAGTTTTAAGCAGTAACCAGACAGGGAAGAAAAAAAAGAGAAAAGCAACAATGGAGAAGAGTTGAACTGAAACAACCCTTCATTCAGGGTATTGTTTGACATTTTAGTTCTGATTGTACATAGAGATAAAGGACCTATAAATATCCTGTCTGCTGAAATTCCTTATAGCAACATCGCCTGTCAGCTGAACAAATAGGGTAGGTTCTCTAAATGCTACCTAATTACACATGTAAATACAAATTACCGATTATCTCCCTGCACCGCATGGAATGAAGACCCGATCGCTGGGAGGGATGTTAATCTCCCGTTTTACTGAGAGATGCCCCAGTCCCAGGAGAGCAAATGGTGCACAGCTGTTACTGCTGAATCGGTGCAAGATCCGAGACCAGACTGAGCCAGGCAAGGAGATGTTTATCTGGCTGGTGAGCGCAGATGAAAGCCTCTTCTGATGCTTCTGAAAGTATCTCAGCATTTAGTTCTGTTTAACAAATGGCTGGAAGCTTTTCTACTCTGCTTCAGAGCTTTTAATGAAGCATTGTGATTCCCATTGTGGTCGATTGTTTGACAGTTTTATTATTACTGGTACGCATCGCGTTTTTTAATGTTTGACAGCTGGAGAAAGAAGTATTTTGTGCATTCAAATTTTTAGTACAAAGCTGCTGTTTTCTATTCTGCCTTTGCCTTTGTCTCATTGCTGATGCAAATCAATGAAAGACAGAACTGATGAAATTACATCTGTTTACTTTTCACTTGATAATAATGAGACACAGCCAGCCCTTTGTAAAAGACAGAAATGGGGGATGTGAATGTTTCTACAGTATTTCTATAAGGTGTTTTTTTTTTCTTACGATATAAAGACATTTATTTGTTTCTTATGTCTTGATTTATAAGATAATGTGCACTTCCTAATGTGTGTGGAATAAGAATGGAGCTATGAATGACAGCAATGGATTCCAATTGAAAATCTCTTAGCTTGTTACTTTTATCAATTCAACAACACAAATGATCGTAGCACATTGCAAAACAAACACCAAGATAGTTCTGTGCTTTACAGTAGGACTGCCTCTGATCACTGCTGTACATCTGTGTACAGCTACACAAAAAAATCCAGTCCGCTGGCTTTCGCTTTATACACACGTGATTGTTGCGAGGCCCCAGCTTTGATACACTGGTACGATATTGGAAAGAAACAAGCTGCAGAAATCAGATACCCATGGTCGTTTTGGTGAGTAATGTGCGTGTCTTGTGGATTGTGTAATGCATTTTCTCGGGGGGGTTTTGAATGCTTGCCCTTAGGAAAGAGGCCTACATTTGTCTGCCTGACTTGTGCAGCATGCTCGTGTTTTTGCATGTACATTTCTAGGTGTTCATAGCTGCAACAGAAAGGTTTTGGGAGAGGTAAAAGGCAGAAAAAGGAGAGGAAGATGAGCAGAAGGGAGGTGGTAAGGGAGGCACTTACACAACTGCTCTCCTGATGACTGTTTCCTGTGTTTTGGCCAGAAAGGAGAAAAGAGCATCAAAGGATGGTAAAGCCAACAGAGGTGTCTGAAGGCTTCTCAGCAGGGGAGCCAAATTTCCCTGCTTCAGAGGCAAAGCGAGACTCAAGAGTGCTATCACATGGCAGCTGAGCCAAACCCAATGAATTGCGAGTATCAAAAAGGACAGCCCTACTGCTCTCTTTTGGTGCAGGTCTGGTGCTTGTCTGACCCTTTGATGAGTATATGCAGCTCAATAAATTTAAGAAAATGAATTCAGCAAAAAAATAGTGAAGCTATCAGCCACGGAAGGGAGGAGGGGCAGACTCTTGCGAGAGTCAAAACTGGAGCTGCAGTGGTAGGGAGAGGTATGGATATCAGATTTTTGCTGCAGATTTGGGGTGTGCTGGAGGATGTCTTGCTGCTACCCTACCCTTAACCTTCCTCTTCATCTCCTAGGTGGTGCCTTCCCTCAGAGGAGGATGCCCTGAATACGGAGTGATTAAGAAGGATGCCTGGACAGGTGAAGGGAGCTGGCGGTGGCAGTGTGCACGGCAGAGGAGGGAGCGAATTGCTGCAGGACTGCAGGAGCCCAGGAGGATCTTGCCATGGGTAAGAGTAGTGGAAGAACTGAGGAGGAAAGAGGATGCACTCAAAGCGACTGCAGAAAGCTGCTACAACAAGCACTGAGAAAACACTGGAATACAGAGCAATGGTCCCATTTTGCCAATCTAGCTCTTAAAGGGTTATGCTAATGTATCCAGGTAGCGGTTCCTGAAGGAAGAGTCCTGTACATCTCCCTTACTTAGGCATGCATTGGTCCAAATTGGGTTTTGACAAGAGGACAGCAGCTGGATTTTTATTATCTGAGACAAGCAATGATATTAGCTGTTCAGAGTTCATGATGGAAATGTATCTGCATGCTGGCGTGCATCCAGCTGCACTTCACAAAGGTAAATGGGACACGAGAGTGGTGCACTGCTCCCTTTTAATCCATTTGCTGTAGAAGGGGGTACTCTGCCTCTCTGCAGGAAGGCTGGCAGAACTAGTGTGCTAATGAACACACATTTCTTGCTGCAGCATATGGGCTCCCCAGATTCATAAACCCAAGCAATTAATAGATGAATTACAATATCCACACACACTTTGTTGCAGTCTGGTGTGAGAGGCATAGGCCAAAGTGTCAGGGCATCTGCTGTCTGCTTTCCTGCACATACTGCTTGGCAGAGCACAATCCCTTAGTCTTTCTCCACTTCCATTAATTGTACCTTCAAAATCAGATGCAGAGTGTCATCCTACAGATGTTTTGCCATGTCCTTCCAAGAGCAGCATTCTCTCCTGCTCTCTCTTTTTCCCTTTCCTTCTTCTTCCTTTTTTTCCTTTTCTTTTTTTTTTTTTTTCCTTTTTCTTTTAAGCAGCCCTTATTGTCAAATAATCAGAAATACTTTTCATTGCTGCTGGTCTTTTTGTCAAAAGATTCCTAGGCCAAAGGTTCACTTTGGTTCTGTTAATGACAGTGGGAAATGAGACATCATATCAAAATGTTGGTAGAGATGAAGGGCACTGGTGGATCCCCACAATTCTGTGTCACCTGTACAAGACCCATAGGCTCAGTAACGTAGTAAGATAATGTAGCACGTGATTGCAATGGCTGTATTGCACTTATGGAAGGCACCTTATCATGGGGCTCCACATATCTCAAGTAATAACTGCTGATGTCAGGTAAGACAACGGTAATGGGAGCAGATAATTCTCCTGTTGTTAAAACGCTATAAATGTCTTAATTACATGAAATTTAGCTAGATCTAGTGCTGGTGGCTGGAGGGAACATCCTTCTGAGGTTCAGCCTTTCTCTTGGTCTGAACAGAGCTATTTAAAGAAGTAAGAATTATATGTAATTATTACCCATCGTGAGTTTCCAGGCAGCAAGGTTACCACATGAAACTGCCGTTCAGACGTTCTCATTTGTCCCAGGAAGCTTGAACAAAGATCTATAATCTGCTCTGAACTTAACGAGCTTCCTTCAGTGGTGAAGCCCCTTGAGGCACACGAGCTGTCTTCTGCACAGTTGTACAGCTACCTAACACAGTGCTCACTCCCTTATGGATGTAGCAGACAACTTGTGTTTGGCCCCTACCCCACATTCCTGTCAGTCACAGGCTAAGTTCTAGCCATATTGCAAGAACATCCTAAACCAGTCTGCAATTTGTATTTCCTTGCCAAAGATCTTATCTGCTGCGGGTGCAAGTTGCACCAGAAAGGTTGCTGGTGTTGAAAAATGTGCACTCTTCTGTTCTGCAGCTCTGCCTTGTCAGGCTGGGTTAACTCACCCAAAAGAGCTGGACTGAGCTGTCCTGTGAGAAAGCTCACGCAGCAAGGCAACACTGTTCTGATCATTGGGCACTTGCAGATTATTGTTCTTAGGAGCAGGCTGTACTTTTGCCATCATGTCAGGCTCTGAACTGCATTTCTGCAGAAGTTCATGCTTTGTATTCCTATGTTTGCAAAAATGACAAATTGAGAGTAAAAATTTGTTCAAATTAATTGCTATTTATATATTTACAGGAAAAAAAAAAAGTATGCCAGGGATCCAATGACCCTGTGAGAGATGTGGTGTGGATTTCAGTGGGGTGTGGATTGGGCCTCAAAAGCTGCTGATCTCAGTCCCCTGATACTATCATGAAAACTTTCCATCTACAGCAACAGATGCCACAGGGGGTTTATATTTGGATATTATTAATTCCTTCCTTAGGAGTGTTTATTAACAAATGCTTGCAAATTGTATGATGTGGTGTGGTGTAAACAGGAAGCACTCCAAGGTATTGCGTTGCCCATGTAATGCAACACATATTCCAACAGCTTGGCTTTTTTTTCAAAATACTGCAACACCAATTCCTTCAAGAAATCTCTCCTGTCTGCACAGCTCGTTTCTGCCATAGACATGCAAAGCTGCAGAAGAGCCAATTGTCTTAAAAATGAATGTTGATTTGCTAGATCGGGAACCGACGTCTGCAACTTATATCCCACCTTGAAAGTTATGCAGTACAGACTCTTTGGGTGCTCTGATCAGTGGATTGAACAAAGCACAAGAGAAGAGGCTTTCCTTTCCTGCAGCACAGTGCTGCGTGGAGAGCAGCGATGCAGATTGCCCTGCAGGTACTGCAGCACCTCTCAGCCCCAAACCTGGGGCAGTGCCTCTTCTGCCACTGTGCCAGCAGGCTGGGCTCTGACTCGTGCAGGGAAATAGCTGTTCATTTCCAGTCAGCTCTTGTTGTCTGCCAAGAGCAGCAATGGGAAAGCTAAGAGTGTCTGTTCATAAGTGGAAACTTTATAATCAGAATAATGGTGCTGAGGCCTCCAAGCTGTCTCATAAAGGCTCCATGCTCTTGTTGTGTGATGTACCAGTGTTGTCTGTGTTCTGAGTCCTGGTAGCTTTTATATCAGCATCTCAGAATCCCATTGGCACAGTTTCCTATGCCTTGTTCAGCCAGTGCTATGTGCAACAGGAGCAGACAGTGGGGAATTACACTTGTGCCACCACAAAATCACTGTGTGTGTGGTTGTTATAAACCAAAATGAGTGGTAAGAACATCACCTGAAATGAAGTTCTAGGGGCTCTGTTTTGAAGGTTTGGTGTCATTTCCCAGACTGGTTCTCAGTGAAGGTGCTTCTGTGTCTGCCCCAAGTGCAGATGCAACTGGGCTAATATCAGGACTGATGCTTTCTCCTCTATCCTCACATCAGTCAACCTCTTCATCACGTGTGCTCCCTTGATTTCTTAACTATGAGCAAGAAAGAATGAAAATGAAATTGCTGCAATAAAACCACACAAAACCCCAATAATCCTGTGTCTACATGCTCTAACTTCTGCCTTTATTGGAGGCATGCCTTGTCCGGCATGAAGCTGAACTGAGGGTGAGTGGGGGAAACAGACGGCGTATTTAAGTATTTGTAAATCGTGAGCCTTGTGAGGTTTTGTAATGATCTTACTGCCTGATTTGTACGTTCATGTATTTGTCTAGCAACGGATGATATCAGAAACAGTGATCAGGAGGCTGATATTACACACTAAGTCTGTTCTGCAAAATCTCAATAGCCTTTTGGTGCATGGAGCTTTGGCACATGCAAACTGTGATTGCAGCGACATCCTTGTAAGTCTGTGCAAACACTGACTGCATGTGTTTTGTCACTCCTGTAGGACAACTTTGGTTCAGTATTTGCATCATCCACAGCTTGTTTACAGAATTTGAAGTCTTGAACAAAGTGAAGCTAGCTGATGAGGAGAAGCTGGTTTTCAAAAGGTACAAGCTCCAGATAAGTGAGGACAAGTGAAGCACACAACAATATAGAAATCACTCGGTTTTACTGCAGCCAACTGAGACGGAGTGTGCTTTGGAGCTGGGAAATTTCCATTCCTGAAGTGCGGGACGGTGCCTGGATACTGCTGCAACTGCAGCTGAGAAATAAAAGCAACTTAATCTTACATAGCAGCAAAATGTCAGTACGTTAATTAAAATTGATAGAGTTTTATAAGATTTTAAGGTTGCTGTAAAATTGATTCCTTCTAGAATATTTAGAAAATAACTGTAAATTACTTTTATAGAAATGAAGAGTGTTAAAAGGACTTGAAATTGCACCTAGGCTTTCAAGCTGTATCCTATTTGTGGACATCAGATCTGACAAGAACGTGACACTACATCCCCTACAACAGTGACAATGTGACAGTGGCAGAACGATATGCAGTGTGAGATCAAGGTTGTTACGGACAATGTAGTTCTGCAGCTAATAAATGTTCTTGCTCTCTGTGGCATGTTCAAAACAAATATAGCTATCTGTTTACCACTTTTAAGTCCATAATCTATAAACCACCATAAGCTTCCTGTAAAGTCAGTCAGAATGCTGAGCAGGGAAGAAACAAATACTGGGGGCAAAAAAAAGTGAGTTCGTTTTGGCATCAAACTGCCCTGCTCTTTGGGCAAGATACTGCTTTTAACTTCCCAACGGCATAAAATTACAGAGATTCTCATTTACATTGAGGTCACTTTACATTGCTGAAGCAGCGGATGACATTTAAATGAAAATCTGCCCCGTGGGCTTTCAGCTATATGTCACTGGTTAAATCGGGCCCAGGTAGGTTCAGACTAGAAGTTATTAGCATCTGATGCTCTTTATGAATCTTAGGATGGTTCCCAGCGGATCAGAGCTCATATCTGAGCAATTTAAGTTTGTGTCACATTCATCACCATGGTTCCTGACTGCCTTAGAAGTTAAAATACATCTTTATAAAACGCCTTACATGTCTTAGTTCTTTTTCTTTTCCTCCACGCAGAGGCTTGAAGTCTCTTTAAATAACGCTGGGAAAATTGCTTTCTGCACTGAATGTCTGTGTTTGGTTTGGATGATGGGTGGGTCAGGGTCACCCCAAAGTACTGTGAACACAAACTATGTGCTTCTGCAGCAGATGCCAGCAGAGCTGTGCCTCCAATGTCCCCACACAAATAATGCAACTAAAGTGGTGATGATTTCAGGAGAGGTAGTTTTAACTTTAGCAGAAAAAAATGAAATCTCCAATAACCAACATTGTAGGGCAGCTGTGTGCTGTTCTTTTTCTAAGCCTGATTATGCTGTTCCCAGGAGCAGTGGGGCTCTCATAGTATGTCCAAACCGCGGCACGTTTAACCTCTCCTACGGTAAGGCTTACCGTTTCCTAATACAGCCTTCAAACACAAGGCCGCGCTTCTGTCTGGAAGAATCTTCTCATTGCTGGTTTTATTTCTACCGGATGCATGGAAACATTCTTTCCTCTCTGCTTTTCATTATCTGCTATCATTTCGTGATATCAGTGTCCCCAATATAACCCAATATTTTGACCATCAAACTAATAATGTCCTTAAAACTCATTTACATTCTTTCTAGAATTGATACTTTAATGTCACCTCGCTAAAGTAGAAGACACAGCAAGTGTGGGTAATTGCAGTGTATTTAAAGGGGCTGAAAAGCAGTTGGTAACATTTGTATTGTCCTGCTGAATTCAATAACTGTACTGCTTCACTGAAAGGCTTACATGGCCTTCTGTCACAAGAGAGATGGTTGGCAAAGCACACCATAGCCTTCTGACCTCTCGTTTGGCTCTAACTGGATTAAACACATATGGGACTGCAGCATTCACAGGAGTTGAGGGATCTCCCACACTTCCTGGCGCTTGGTTTCCTTTTCTGTTCTGCCACACCTCAGCGCAGGCAGGAATGTCATCCAGATGCGGCAGCTTCGATTCAGTGTCGCTCCTGCAGGCTCTGTTTAAGCCGGTTTCCCAGCAATCGTTGGTTCTGAGTTTGCCCAGGGCAGATTTACTGAAGTAACCAGAACTGTAACTATCATTCATTTTCGGAGTGGAGAGCCATGGAAATCACGTTGGACTTAGTTTCAGGAAATTTCAGCAATTATTCCCATTGACTGCTGTCCAAATTTCCTGAGAGAAATGAAGCAGTGCTTCGAGGCAGAGCACGCGGGGAAGCACGATGTGCACGGCTCACGGCTGCTAAACGCAGGCAGGACGCGACGTCCTCCCGGCCAGCTCTGTGAGCAGCACGCGAAAACGGAACAGCCAGGCAGGGCCGGGAGAAACCTGCAGGGCGACGGCGGGGAGAGCCCAGCGGCAGCCGAAGCCCGGAGGAGTCGCAGCCCCGCAGGGCCCGCGGGGCAACCGATGCCGAACGGCCAAACTCACGAACCGAGGAACGGCTCCGGGAGGCGCGGAAGACGGAACTCCGCCGCGGAAAGCCGCCCCGCTGCGCGGAGCGGCTCTGAGGCCACAGCAGCCTCGTACCGGGTCCGCAGCCCCTCCTCGGGCCGCCACCCGATCCCGCCGCAGCCCCGCCCGGTGCGGGCTCCATTTCCTGCCCCGCCGTCACCTGACGCCTCTAATGGCGCCGCGCGGCCCGCGGTGCCGCCGCGCCCACCACGTGACACCCCGACCACGTGACCTGCGCGCCGCGCGCCGCACCCCTTCCCCGGCGGCTGCGGTTGCCGCAGTCCTAAGCTCCGCCCCTCCCGGCGCGAGCTCCGCCCCCGCCCATCCGCCCCCCTCACGCCGCCACCCCTCCTCCTCTCCCCTCCCCGGCCGCGGTTGATGCGCGCGCGTGGCGGTTCCGTCTTCTCAGAACGGCCGCGGCGGCGACGGCGCTGAGGGGCCCGGCAGCCGGCGCCCGGGGCTGCGGAGTGTGGCGGGGTGGAGCCCGCCTTCTTCCTGCTCTCGCCCTCTTCCCTGTCCCCCTCCTTCCTCCGCCCGCCTGGCCCTCCCCGCACGCAGTCGCCGCGGTTCCCGGCACGGACAACATGGCGGCGGTGGCGGGGGCCGCGGCCGCGGGCAGCTCTGGTGGCGCCGGAGGCCCGGAGATGGTGCGAGGCCAGGTGTTCGACGTGGGGCCGCGCTACACCAACCTGTCCTACATCGGCGAGGGCGCATACGGCATGGTGTGGTGAGTGCCGCCCTTCCCCGCCCGGCCGCGGGGAGCGGCCCGCGCGCGGCCTGAGGGGAAGGGAAGGGGAAAGGAAGGCCGGGCGGCTCCGGGGCGGCCCCCCCCGCTGCGTCCCGCCGTTCCCGGCCTGGGGGGCCGCCGCTTCCCCCACCCGGCTCTGCCTTTTCGCCTCCGCGGTGCCGTGGTGCGGCGCTCACCTGGCGCCTGCCGCCTGGGCCCGGCGCTGTGTCCGCGGGGCTCCGCTCGGCCCTGCGCGGCGGGAGGGTGGCGATCCGCGCGCGTGCCGCGTTACTTCGGCTAGCGGCGACCCGAAGGAGCTCCGTGCGCGACCCGCAAAACGCTGGAGAGCCATCGCGAGATGTCGGCGTTGTTGTAGCAGCGCCGGGCCGAGCCGCGGTGCCGCCGTTGCCCGTCTGGTGCGCGGTGGCCGCGCGGCGCTGCTGGGGCCGCGCTGCTGATGGGACTCGGCCTAGGGTGGGAAACTTCTCTCCTTGTTTGCCGGCTCGTTACGGCGCTGCCGCTGTTTTTCGCTGCGTTGTTTGACCGGAGGCGCTGTGTGACACCCGCGGGCTGTGACGGGGTGGGAGTTGTAGCGGCGTTGCTTTCTCTCTCTGACTTTTAATTTTCTGTAAACCGCGGCGTGTTTCTCAGCGAAGGCGCCTCGCTGCCTGCAGCTGCACGCTGTGTATCGGCGGGTTTTTCGTCCTGCGGAGATGTGCTGGCCCGCCGCGGTGAGGCCGTGCCGTGTGTCGGTGGGAGCTCGCGGACGAACGTCTGCCAGAAAGCTTGGAGGTGCGGCCTTCGCTTTTTTGTTGTGGGAAGAAGCTCCAATACGCAAACTGAAGCTCCCGGTGATGGTGTAAAAATAACCTTGTTAGTTTAGTGCTGGGAGTCACAACAACGGCCAGTCCAGAGCTCGTCTTACAGACTTTGTTATTGTGTGCTTTTATCATCTGAGCTGGGACGGCTGAAGCAGCGCAGGCAGCTCCGGCAGGCTGCTTTGTGCTTGCAGAGTGACTTAGGTACGTGGGAACGGAGCTCGTGTCGGTGGGGTGATGGAGGTGGTGGCACAGCCGCTGTTCTAACGCTAAGTATTTCACCACTGAGCAAAGATTGCACGGCGCAGTGCGGTGGCAGCTGATGCCCTTTTTTGGCGTCACCGTACTTGGGAGCAGACGGGGGAAACCGGGTCCTTTTCTTTCCCTCTGCACGGTGTGTCATTCCCTACTGTTACTGAAGGGTTTTCTCTCTGTAACTGGAATGTTATCTTTTATTTTAAAGCTTACCGTATTAAATGATATCTGCTCTAAATGCTATCCATATTTCTTAACAAAAAACTATGAATCTCCAGTTTAGTTGAGACGTGCATCTGGCTCCTTTGTTTTCTCCACTAAAGCTGTTAATGTGAAATACTGAATGTGATGCATTGTGCTGCAATTATTATCTTCTGCCATGGGTGTGAAATGGCAGGGAACAAAGTCTCAGTTTATGCTGTGTGCTTGACAAGGGAGGTGTTGGATGCACATGTTCCAGCTGAATGCCATAGCAACTGTAATGCGTTGTAGCGCGCAGCACGCTACTATGGTTAAATAACAGTGCTTATTGAGCTGCCGAGGTAGAGCTTATGCAGATTCTGCGTGTCTCTGGTCTTGCTTTGACTGCTAATGCAGCGAAGATGTGCAGGGCATCTCCCTTCGGGGCGGGGTGGCGGAGGGCAAGCCACAGGGGTGCAGGTGGAGACAGCTCTTGCTGTTGCAAAAACCATGCAGATTTGTACACTTAACAAAGGACAGCAGGGCAAGCGTTAACGGCTTTAGGCCGTCAGCTAATGTGTATGAGACAGAAGGTGCTGGTTATCTCTAAACGCCTTGTGCTGTAAGACTTTTTATATGCAAAATGGATGACTTAACTCTTAGAATTCCTCACTCCCTTATTTTTCATAAGTGCTATGTTTCCACAACATTGAATTAGAGAGTTTATGTTTAAAAAAAAAAAAGTCTTGCTGGGAGTTAAGTGGTTAATAAGTGGGTATATAAGTATATAGGAATATAATAAGTTGTTGATAAGTGAGCATCCCTTTCCAAACTTTTGTTTTTCACTTTTCTTGCATGTGGAACCAGGGAATGAGCACCATGCAGAGTTCTAGCTGAAATCCTCAGCAGGACTGTAGGACATGAAATAACAAATGCGGGGATTGGCCTGGGGTCAGCCAGTACTGGCTGCAGCTGGAAGCTGCAGAGCTCTCAGGTGCAGTGTGACGGCTCTGGAAGCTGCCCCTTCCTCACCAGGGCTGGTGGGCAGCGTGTCTTTAAAGTCAATGACTGTACTGAGCCCTAAATTTCCAGCAGGAGTTGTTCTCCCTCCACGTGGTTGGTGCTAATTTGGCAAGGTGATTGTCTGATAGTCTAAAATAGGTCGTTTTTTGAAGGAAATGGTTAATGGGAATGTGATGACAGGCTTCTGTTTTGTATTGTTACTTGGAACTCTGCTTGTCATCACGGTTATGTAAATGTGAAGTGTTATCACTGCTGCAAACTGTGCATATAAATCATGAAGGCGAATGGAAAGTGGAAAGAAGATGGCTTTGAAGCTCACGTCTTGTATTTCTTGACCTAAACTTTACACTGTTGCTAGAAGGATATACTGACTTTTCTTTCCAGTTAGACATGGGTGGGGCCTGTGTTCCCCGCCGAGGCCACTCTGGTGATTTGGGGCAGAGGCGGCCTTGCTTTGGTTCTGTTAATTATCCATTGATCTGGAGAGAATACAGCCTGCTGATGGAGTGAGTGCAGAGGTCAGCGTCCTCCTTTATAAGTGCTTTTAGGGAGCACAGGTTGCATATAGGTGTTGCTACCTGTTAACTAATGTGTTCTGGTCTCTGATAAGGAAAGCAGGGAGCTAATAGGCGTTGCCCTGATACCTCCTCATCAGTGCATGGATTGGAGCAGAGATTTGGAGGTGTGATGGATGGAGGGTGTCAGTCCCCTCTCTCTGGCAGCAGCCTCCCGCAATGGGATGGTCTGTGCTGCAGGTGGGGGTTGGAGCAGCGTCTCCTGTTCTGCCCCGGGGGCTTGGGGAGGGGAGGTGCCTTGTCCTGGCTGCCAAAAGCCACGGCTTAGGGCTTGGAGAGTGCAGCTCAGGGACATTGCATTCCATAAATAAATACAGGTTTTCGTAACACAGCATGCCCCAGCCCACAGAAACAGATACCTTGTGGGTTTTTTCCCGTTACGTATGAAGGAAATAAGGCTGTTGTGCTCACATTAGCTGTGTGTGGTTGCATCGCTGTCTCCTGTACTCCTGTATCAGGATCTGGGACTTATTGCTGGGCCTCCACCATTTGGCACATGGTGAAGATCTTACCAGACAAGAAATTTCTGCAAGGTTCTTAAAAATCTTCACTTTGCTACAGCAGAACAATGTGCTGTGCGTGTCTGACGGGGGAGGGTTTACACAAGAGGTCACTCTGCAGAGACATGGGTTAGCCTGTTGGCAGCTGTGGCACAGAAGCTGCTTCTGGGGAGGGATGGCTGCTGGGCACGTGGGGCTGGGGACCTTCTCTTGTAGGCTGTGTGTTGTGGTAGTGTTCAGCTGTGATCCAGAAAGGAAATTATCTGATCCATTTGATGTTTGATATTTTGACGTCATGCTGTGCAGCAGTTCATGGAGCAGAGCAGGTTGGGAGGCGTTGGTCACACAGCCTCTGCTCACAGGAGGGCTCCCTCATCCATCCAGCAGTGCTGGTGGCCTGCTCAGAATTTCTAGTATCTGCAGATGGAGGTTTCACCCCTTGTCTGGGCAGCTCCTCACACCTACCCAGCTGCCAGGTGAAATTTCTGCATTGAGAAACATGAGAATCTGCCTTGCTGAAGCTTGTCGCTGTAACCTCTTGTCACTTCTTAACCTCTGAAAGAGCCCAAACCCTGCGGTGCGTCCCTGCTCTGCGGGCAGGTGGGTTCCTGTGGCTGTGCCTGGCAGTGTGTGGGGTGAGGAGCGCTGTGAGGCGGCACGTGTCTGCGCCCAGCGTGGGATTCCTCAAATAACATCTGCAAAAGCCCTGTTGGCTACTTTCAATGGTACTTAAGTTTGGGTGTCCAGATTGCTCAGGTGAAGCCTGTGGAGGCACAGCTGTCTCGGAGAGTCACTTTTATTGTATTGCAATGCAGAATGAAGTGAACAGCCTAGGTGTGTACTCTGTTCTAAGTGATGGGGGTGAGCACTGTGCTGAGCTGTGTCTCTCTGGCCTCCTCACCCAGCAGCACCCAAAATCCAACACAAGTTCTGCTGAGGGAAAAACCACTTCTCTTGGGGTTATTCTTTTGTATTTTAATGTAATTTTCATAAAAGAGTGGAGTGCTCAGAGGTGATTAGAATGCAAATGACAGTTTTTGTTACATGGTAGAAAGCGTTCATCTGTGTTGTGGGTATGTTTTAACTACCAGCAACTTGCAATTAGGCTTACAGTTTATGATATGTAATTACTTCATGCAGCAGTTTTCCTTGCAAGTAGCAGCTGTCCCCATACCTTCCTGCGTGCCCAGAGAGATGCGCTGCAGCCCAGCCGGCCCAGTGCGCACAGCAGCCTTCCGTCAGCATCCTGGGGAGGGCAGAACTCCCACGGCAGGTGTGAAGGCGTTGTTGGCTGCAGAGCTCTGAATGAAACTCAGACAAAATGAGTGAGGCTGAGGACTCACTGCTGGCACAATCTTCTGAAAAGCGAGGGAGAGCCCGCAGGGTGCGCCCAGCCTGCTTCCTGTGTGCCATTCCCATTTCTGCAGGGTTAGGAAGACCTTTGCCTCAAGTTGTGTGTGAACAGTCTGGCTCAGCCGTTATTACTGTCACTGCGTTTTTTTCTTCCTGCATCTTCTTGGAGTGAAATACCGCCAACTGTCTTCTCTGAAGTTTTGTACTGTGTGGAGTTGAGTCCATTTCTGAAAAACAGTGTCATCATCCCCAATCTTACGTTTTTTTCCTTTTTTTCTAAAGCTGCTTTTAGGAGTATTTGTGCTGTCGGCCAAATTAGACCCTCACAAGACAGAAGGGCGAGCCCAGCTGGTGAGCTCATTAAAGCCATTGCTGCTCTCAGCTCTCAGGCCGCACTCTTCCTTTGCTGGTAGGGAAGGAAGCGTTTCCTGCAGTACCTGCCATGCTGGAGCACTGCTCCGTGGTGCCATGCAGGGCACTGTGCGGCCCTGCAGCAGGCAGCTGCTGCTTTGTCCTTCCCACCCTGCTCGGGTCACAATGTGCCTCCTGCCACACTGCTGCAGCACTGTGCTCTGCAGCTGGTTTAGCTGAGACCTTACTTAGGAAAGGTTGAGGTGGTGTGAGTGCCGCTGGGAGGGAATAGGAAGGTGCTGGCAGAGGACTTCTTTGCTCTCCCTGTTCCTCAGCTTGCTCGGCTTTGTGCTGCCCTGGGTGTGAGGTGAGGGAGGGGCAGCGGAGTGCAGCCCTGAGCTCACGGTGCCCGTCCTGGCTGAGCAATTTGCAGGGAAGTTGTCTGAAGTTTATAAAGAATATGGGAACTTGGCATAGCGATGGGTGCTGTGGGTTTGTTTTGGAGGGAAGGGCTTTTCACAGCAAAGCTCACAAGAAATGTGAGTGTCATTGATCTGCATCAGAGAGCTTGCATCTAAGATGGGGGTAAGCATGAGGGCCGCAGGTGGACAAAGCTGTAAGAAGTATGAGATTAATCCCCACCCATTTCCCGAAGACCAACTTAAGCAGAGGGAGGGTGATGAGTAGGTACTTACAGTGACTTGTGTGCTGGTACGCAGCTAAAGGTATGGAAAGAGCCGTGTGGAAAGACTGTCAGCTTAGTGACGGTGGGTTTCCCGAGCACTGAGATGTCAGAACACCGAGGAGTGAAGTGACTCTTTAACAAAGCTGTACAGAGCGCTGTGTGGAAGCACGACTGCCTTTTCCAGTGCTGCTGCTGGGGCGTAGTGCTGCAAGTGCTGCTCCTCGTGGCTCAGCTCCGCAGCCGCTAACAGAACAGGGGTCATTGCTCTGCCACCCGGCATCGTGCAGTGACTCAGCTTTCTGGCAGGAGGAACTTATTTCAGACTCCATTTTGCATGACTAGATACTTATTTTCAAAGCTAGGAGCAATCTTAGGAATTAAACCTTTAAATAGTTACTACGTGCATAGTAAGTATTTTAGAATTATAATGCTTTGAAAGGTCAGATTTTACTTTGCCAATTCGGAAAAATACATGTGTGCCTTTTTGGCTTAATAGAATTATTTGAATAGATGAATGAAAACAAATCTCTTACAGGAGGTGCCGAAGTGCCTTAAGAACTTGTGGTGTGAAGGGCAACAACCTGTGCTGGGTCAGAAACAGCTGAGGTGTAAAAACACTTAAGAGTAATCATTCACTTCTGTTCTAGGGTGGAAAGAGTTGGCATTATTGTGCCAGAAACCTTTATCATTAGGATTGGTGGTGAACAGTGGGTGAGAGATGGCCGGAGGGGGCGGGGGGCTCAGGTGAAGGTCACCTGGTTCCATTTTAGTGCAGTCAGTGGCAGAGGCTGACAAAGCCAGGATGGAGCAGCACATGGCTCACTGACACCGAGCTTTGCTCCTGAGCTGAAATAACAGATGTTGAGAGAAATGGGATTTCTTTCCTTTTTTTTTTTTTTTTTTTTTTTTTTTTAGAAAAGAAAAAACAAACAAAAAAACCAAACAGATCTATAATGAATGCAAGTTAAAGTAGTTTGCTTAGGTCATCTTCTGTTAAACACACACAAAAAAAAACTGCCAAAAAACTGTAGCAGGACTTGATCTGGTGATGAGCAGCATGTGAATGGGGATTAAGAACATGGTTAAATTCCTGAGGAATTTGTGAGGTCTGACACTGCTTTGCAGAGGAGTCGTGATAGAAGACTTAGTAACAGATTTGTGTTTTCTTGGTCTAGATGCAATAAATCTACCTGGTGGCACCAGATCCAGTCAAATGGAAAGCTGTTCAGAGAACATGAATTCTCAAGTAGTCTGCTGTCAGGAACTTTGAAGCAGACCCAAATTCAGGCTGCTTGGAATTGAGTTGCGTGTGCTGCTTAGCAACTGTAACATTCTCTTGTTGTTCACTCTTCTGCTGTCAGTTTCGTAGCATGGGATGTAAGGAAATGAAGAGAAATAGGCGGTGCTGATGGCTGTGCGTCCTTTGGCTTTTCTTGAGAAGATGACGTAAGGTAAATGTGAGCTCATCTCGTACTGCACGACTTGGGGCAGGTCTCTGAGCACAGGTGACGGGGCGTTCAGCAGTCACACGTGTTGTGGCTGCACTGAGAAGGGCCTGCTGGTGTTCCTCGCGTCGCACTCCTGCCTGCTGTCCCTGCAGGGAATGCCTGCGTTGTGCCACAGGTGACTGGGGACTCAGAGGTACGTGTTTGTCTTCTGTCCTGTGTGGCACGAAGAAGAAGCCGTGTTCTTACAGCCTGTGATCTCTGTGGAGTTTGAAAAGCAGCTGGAGATCAGAGGGTGGGATGCCTTATTTTTAATTTTTCACGAATCTAAAATAGAAGCAGCTCTCTGCTTTCAGCTGCTCCAGGAGTTGTGCTTTTGTAGGTTGAGGTCCATTAAAATGATGAGAATATGCTTAATGTGAACATGCATGTTTCTTTTAAAAGTAGGTTGATTCTCAAGGTTACTGCTAGTGCTTGAATGAATACTATGCTTATTTATCTTAAGAAATGTTAGGAATAAGCGGAACAAGGTATCAAAGACTTCTGTTACCCCTAATTGTTCACAACTGGGGATGAGAGTACGTCCAGTGTTAGAAAATGACACAGCTGGATGTCATTGAATCTGAAACTGCCTACTTTGTCCCTTCCTCGAGCCTTTGCTCTTAGGAAGGTGTTCTGTAGCTGCTCCCAACCTGGTTGGCCAACTGTATCACAGTACTGTTATTTTGCATACAGCAGTCTAAAAAATAAGTTCAAGTTGTTTGCATCGTAACGTGATAAATGCCAGCACGTCGTGGAAACATCTGCAGTTGAGCTAAATGCAGGCTGAGCGAAGAGCCTGAAGGTCTTTCCAGATCAGCTGCTCTGGGAGCCATGCTTTCCTCTCCAGACTGCAGGCCGCATTATTCAGTATTTCAGGGAGATTATCTCTGACTGTGCCCTTGGAATCTTGTTTCCACAGCAACGCGAAGCTGCTGACAAAACATCCCTTTTAAACCTGAGATGGGTCAGTTCTGAGTTGTAATCGTGGTGTGTGGTGTCGGCCGCAGCGCTTCATACCTCTGTGTCTGCGAGTGGCTGCAGGACAGCATCGGGCTGCTGACCCCACAGTGCAGCCGAGGGGTGAGCAGAGGAGGCGGTTGTTTGTCAGCATCTGTGTGAAGAAGCAGCCCGCTGTGGGATGTGGCTGCGGCCAGGAGCTGGATCCTTTCTCCCAGCAGCTGCGGCATGCTCTCACTTGTTCCAGCTCCAAAATGAAACGTGTGAAGAAAAGAAATGGGCGGGAGAGCGTGCGGCAGCCTCTGTGGTAGGAGCTGAGCTTTGGTGCTCGTCCTGTACTGTGTGGTGACAAGCTCTCCTGCCCTGGGAAGGGCTGAATGGCAGAGGGGCTGCACACCCACCACTCATCGCGGTTGGTTTGCGGCCAGAAGCAGCCCTGCCCTGGGTTGGACCGCAGTGCCCGGGCTGTGCAGCCATCAAGGCCGGCTCAGAGCAGCGTGGCGCGGCTCCCCAGGCCATGCGTGCTCATCTGTTTGCTTTGTGCTGCTGTGTGGGATGTTCTGTTTAGTCAAAACTTTGTCATATATTTACCTTAAATGTATTACCTTAATACTGGCAATGATGAACGGTAGCGCTAGGGCTGGTATTGATTTGTACACGGTGTCTGGAAAGGATCTGGCTAATGGTGCTGCTGTAGGCTGTCACAGGATGGTAGCTGCAGCTCGAAATAGGAATAATGTGTATGCTGGAGTTGGGCTGTTTAAATCAGAATCAGTTTAATTTTATCATGTTACAGATAAATAGCATTCACAGCTGTGGTTGCATCAGCTGGTGAAGCTGCACATCATGATGGGTGAAAATCCTTCCTTTTGAATACGTAGTGCTGGTAACGAGATGCACCGTCATGGGAGTAACCCAGAGCCCGTAGGGCGCGATGTGCAGCGGTGAGTGTATGTTAAGGGTTATAAACTAGAAGCTGTGGATTGGCACTTAGCAAATTACTGGTATGAGAACTGGTATTCCCAGTTCATGGATCTCTGAAAAGCCGGCAGGTTCTTGGCTCTGGGAGGCAGTTGGTTGGCTGCTTCAGTGAAAATAACAACACTTACAAGATCCAGCAGAGCCCAGTTAGGCTGTGCAGCAGTTCCAGACAGTGCTTCCAGAGTGTGGATTATCCAAATTAAGGTCGTGCTTTGGGATGTATATGTAAAGCTATTTCTTCTTGAACTGTAGGGGGAGCCCAGGCAATTGTTTGTCATAAGATTAGATCTCTAATTCTGGCTAAGGCTGCTCAAGGTGAATCCTGTGTTAGGTGGTAAGTAGGCTGTTCATTAACAGCGGCGAGTTTTTGCATTGGGGTTTTGGATTTGCATTTCCTGTTACTGCCAATGGACTCCAAGCAATGTGTTCTGTGTTCCTTCAGCTGCTGTGGGGAGCAGCACTGGTGTTAAAGGTTGTGAGGAGTAGGAGGGGCTGTGGGAAATGGTTGGGTCTGGCTAGCAGAGTACAGAGTTACCTTAGTGTGCAGTGATTCCTATGTCATGACATTATGTAGCAGTATGTAATCTCACAGGCTGAATATGGGTGCGGTGGCAGCACGCATGCGAGTGGGAACACGTGACTTCAGTTCTGCTGAATTCAGTCTCCTGGGTACCTTTCATGGATAGGGACCTGGTCTTCTGCCTAAATTACAGGGAAGAGATTGAAGCTGTTAGTGGCCTAACCTGTCTTCTGTGTCTTTTAATTTTATTATCAGCATCTTCGGGGCCTTCGTGACCCACCTTTATGTGAGAATCAGCAATGTAGACAGACATCCAGTACTGCAAGGGATTAAGGCTTTATTTAAGCAGCATCAGTTGTACATGTTAGGCATTTTGCCTTGTTCTACTTGTCATAGCTGCTCCTGGCTGATACATATGGTTCTTCATTGTGAGAGCAAAATAGGCTTCAGTCAATACGAAGAAGAGAATAAGCTTATTTAAAACAATAGAATGATCTGTAAGATTCTTTTATTTCATTCCCAAGTACAGGCTGTTCGCGCTTAAGAATCTCTAGCTTTGTTTTGTGCTGGTGACTTTCTGTACTGGCCTGCTGGAAGCACCTGGGGACATCCTGAGCAGCCCAGAGAGCTGCCACTGGGGAGGTGGCATTTTGCTATTGTTTGGTTTGGGACTTGTGAGTGCTGATGTATTGGATACACATATTTACTAACAGCAGGTGTAATGAATACTTACTGCGTGGAATTTCAGAGCACTTCGTGGAGCACTGGAGTTCAGTGTTTCTGGAGGCGTGTAACATTTGCGCTTGGTCTGTGCTTATAGATGAGTTACAGGTCTAAGCAGGTCGAAGTGATTCTGTGGGGGCGAGGGAGTGAAAGGGATGTCACTGCATGTATATGAGCTACATGAATTTACTGGCAGCATAAATTCTGTATCATTTTTGGCAATAAAAGTGAGAAATGTAAATGTTTTTGCATACTGAAGGTACAGTGCTGTCTCAAAAACATGTTATTGCACCATAAGCGTGCTTTGTGGTAGAAGAACCTTGAAGGAGCCAGACATCAGAGTTCCTTTCAGTCATCCTCTTCTGATTGGATTTTCATATCCATATTTCATTCCGGCTCATCTGCTTGCCAGATGCTGCCTAAGGCCAAGAAGGAACGTCCTGGGATTTGATGGTAAAAAATCCGTAGGATGAGAAGCGTGGTTAGCTGGCAGCATGGCTGTATTTTCATGTGAAATGGCTGAGGCCAACAAATGTCTAAATATAAGCTTGATAAGTATTTTTTAAGAATTCTAAAGTAGTGAATAAAAAATCTGAAAGGAACAAGTGATCTTTATATATTAAAAATTATGAACATTTAAATTCTAATTATGTTAAAAGCATATGGTAATGTAATTAAAGAGAAATTATTATAATGAGATGCTTTGCCGTTCGTGTAAACAAGACCTTAAAGAACGTGCTAGAACAGCCTTGTAACCATTCGTAGCCTTTTTGCTCAGGAATAACTGGAGGCTGTGGTTTGGAGATCTGCGCCTCCTGCACAGCCTCACTGCTGGGCCGGGCGGCGACGTCCTCGTGGCTGGGGGGCACTGTGAGCGGGAGGCCTGAGCTCCTGTGCTGGTGCAGCCCTGAACGCTGCCCTGCGCTTCTTACCTCAGTGTGCCCTAAGCAGCGCTGCTGCAGGGCTGCTCCTTGCTGCCCTTTGTGCGAGTATGTTATTTTCTGGAGCTGTTGTCCTTGGAATTGAACTGGGAGAGGCATCTTCACAAGTTCTCCGTTCCCTTGTTCAGAAGTACAGAAAATGCAGTTCAGTGGAGGAGTGAGACGTGGTGTAGGATTCTGCTGCTTGAAAGATGGCTTTGGAGAGCTTTTCCAAAGTGAATGGGTTAACCCAGGATTAACTTGTTGTCTAAAATTTCTTCTTGATCACAGTGTACAGGAAGAGCCAAACTTGATTTTTCCACGGGGCAGTGAGGAGGTGAATGTGTCTGTCTTTGTTCAGGTACTTGGGACTCAGCAGGCTAAAAGTTGGCTGCCAAAGGTCATGACTTGTAGGTACCCAAATAAGCTGAAAACAGAAAAAATATTGTTGCGCTGTCATCAACTTAAAAGATACTTGTTACTGTCTCCTGCATTTGATAAAATAAATGTAAAAACAAGAGAGCAGTCCTTGCGTTCAGTAGAATTAACATTCTTGCTTTCTGAATTGAATGAATGAATTTTAACTTTTAACACGAATTATTGGTTCTGTTCTAGTTCTGCCTACGACAACGTCAACAAAGTTCGAGTGGCTATAAAGAAAATCAGTCCTTTTGAGCATCAGACGTACTGCCAGAGAACTCTGAGAGAGATAAAGATCTTACTGCGCTTCAGGCATGAGAATATTATCGGAATAAATGATATTATCAGAGCTCCAACTATTGAACAAATGAAAGACGTGTATCCTTTCAGAATCTGTTGTGCTTAGTGGTTGATACCTCCTTCTCTGTTTTCATTAGATCCCTCTTCATCCTTATCCTTACTAAATTTTAATAAAAGCTGGCTTTTATTACTTTAAACTGGAATGGGAGTTCATAGTATTTGATGGATTTGTAGATGCGTTGGTTGATAGGTTTGATTCCTAGATAAGTGCGAGGTTTGTTTTTTCTCCATATTTAAAAAAAAAAACAAAACAACTCCAAGGCAAAGAACTCAATTTGCATTTAGTGCAGTCAGTCTTTGAACTGTCATTGTATGCAGAACCTTTGTTACAACTGTCAGATTGCTTCAAGGAGAAAATGGAATGGTAAAGCTCTGATGTAACTGTCTAAGACTTTCCTAAAGAATGGAAAGGATACCTTTGGGGCAGGGACTCGAGAGGCCAGGCATCCCTCCACTCTCACTGTAGCCTTGCAGTGCTTCTTGCATATATGAAGTCTGAAACTACTCACAGGCTGGTAAACATGTACTCGCTGTTGGCTTCATGTGTATATCAAACATACCAAGGCTGTTACAGCTGAGAGGTTCTGCCCATGGTACCAACCTTAGTTTGGAGTCAGCTTGCATCATTTCACTAAGTCTGTATATATTGTTTCCTTTTGGCTTCACAGATTTTCATAGATGTCTGCCTGTTTAAAAGCACAAGGCATTGAATTGAATTGAGGTCAAACGTTCTCACTTCACTAATTAGCAGTGTGCTCTTTGAGTTCAGTCTTCTGTGGGACTCTGAGGTTGCACTTCTGCGGCCAGTTGCTGCTGTAGGCGTGTGCTCTTAAAAAGATGTCCTGGTGGTGTGGTGTGATGGCAGCGTGCAAAGGAAGGGATGGAAACGCCCAGCTGAAATGGCAGTAGGAGTGGCTGGCGTTTGGGGTTGTGGGTTTGTTAGCTTTTTTTAATCCTATTTTGGGGGAAAACTGTTGTGGAACTACACTCCGAGAGTTTTGGAGTTGAGTTAAAGGAAAGGAAATTTTGGCTCAATTCATTTTTGTCAAAGCAGAATTAAACCTTTTTGTGTTAATTTCAGCCTTGGGAAAGAATAATGTGATGAAAGATACTAGAATTTAACTTGAGCACAGTCTTTGCTTACCAATATGGTATGGTAAACGTATAGTAAAGGAGAACATTTTGGAAGTGGCGGAGACTGATCAGAAGTGATTGGATTTTCCACCTTGAAGCGTTTGTGCAGCAGGAGCTAATATCTCAGCTTATTACTCATGAAATGAAAACAACTTGAATTTCTTGGCAAGCAGGATAGAAAGCTAGTCGCAGTAAGATTCCAATGAAGATCAGTCTCTAATATAAGGAAATAGTTTGATTATCTGCAGGGGACCGCGAGCTCGTGCCTCAATTCTCTGAGGGTCTCTATCACTTATCAGCATTAATTTGATTCAAAGTCTGTAAAGCAAGAATCAACCAAGTAGTTCCAATTGTTGTGAAGCAAAGAAAGAAAAGAAAAAAATGGGTTTAGAAGTTTCATTTGGTACTGTATGTTGATATTTAACGTGCCACCAGCTTTGTTTTGCTGCCTTACATCTGATTCCTTACAGATACATTGTGCAAGACCTTATGGAAACAGATCTTTACAAGCTCTTAAAGACTCAACACCTCAGCAACGACCACATTTGTTATTTCCTTTACCAGATTCTGAGAGGGTTAAAATATATCCATTCAGCCAATGTGCTTCATCGTGACCTCAAACCTTCGAATTTGCTGCTTAATACCACTTGTGATCTCAAGGTTAGTAGAAATTTCTTAAAAATTTTGCCCCTATGGTCTTCATCAACTGTATAATCTGTTACAACTGTGAACAACTAGGAATGTGATAGTGTTATTGGGGATTAATGTGATTTTTGTTGTGGACAGCTTGCCAAATCATTATTAATTTTCATAAAACGATGTTTGAGAACTGTGCTGTGTTATCCTGTTCTAATGAGCGCATCGCTGTTTCCATCTGGAGGCTGGCTTTGAAACAGCGTCCTTAAAGGCTGGTGAAAATGCCAATCTGAAACACAGTTGGAAGGTAAACTGACAGTTGTGTGTATTTCAAGTCTTGAGTCCCTGTATTAAGACTGTTAATCATTCTGAGTTGGAAAAGAGCTTCATAATAGCAGACAACCAAAGCGATACGCTAAAGTCAGTGCTGATTGGAAGCAGAGCAATCAACTGGGAAGAGAGCATTGCTAATTTATGTTTTCTGTCATAGGTTCTTTATGAATTAATACTGCAGATGATCTTAGAGCTGTTACAGTACTTGGAAAATGTTACCTTGTTGTTTAGTGGCATTCAGAGAAGCAAATCAAGTGTGAAGAATGAGAACAGAAATAAAGAACAAAACTGAAAACACACCTTGCTGTAACTTTCTGCTCTTGTGTGATTGTAACTGTCACGCTTCTCCCTGTGATGGTCTTTCAGAAAGAGGTGACCAGGATTTCAGGGTGCTCCTACCCCAATGAAGAAGAGCTGTGTTTAGCCTAGGTCTTCCCATCTGGAAGATACTGCTTGAGTAAAGAATGAACACAATAGAAGTGGATGAGGTTCCTAGTGGCAAGGAGAGCTAGTGAACTATTACAGTCCTGAGCTATGGAAAATAAAAACTGGACGGGGCAAATGAAAGGAGCAGCTGGCATGCTCACAGTGAATGGATTGAGTAGTTAACGTTCAGCTTTTTAAGGTGTGGAAATTGGTACATAGAATAGATATTAAGGTAGTGTGACTTACACACCAAGCAGGTAACCAGAAGAAAAAGGTTTTGAATGCTACCTCTGGTTTAGTATTCCATGGTGGTAAGTGCGTGGCATGTTTCCTCGTACACATCGAGTACTTCCAAGTATTCACTGTTAGCTACTGATGGAATGATATCGGAGTTTACATGGCTTTGATCTGATGTGGTACAACTGTTCTGTTCCATGCTGTCTTCCCCCCTAATTACACTGATTTCTTATAGTGGCTCTAACACGCTAATTATAAAACACAGCAGTAACAACTGACCCTCTGCAGAATGTGAACCGGCTGCTGGCCGTACAAGTTTGTCAGAATTCCAAGAAAAGTCTTTGCTGCTGAACTGCTCTATGCACTGGTCCACTCTAAATACTGACCGCTCCGTTAGTTTGCTCTGTATTCCCACTGCTCCTTGTCTGCCTTTCCCAACGCACCCTGCTGGACAAGGCCCTCTGCCTCTTGCAGGAACTGCAGCTGTTGTCACATCAGAGTTCCTCACGGCATTAACCCCTTCATGAAGGAAATGGAATAAAATCTGTAGTAGAAGCAGGAAATAAAAGTTGGAGCGTAGCTGTGTGCGTGCAGTTAAAGAAGTGTTTTAAGACAAGTAAGATGCTCATAAAAAGTAAATTAAGTTTGCTGGGTGGCAGCGCATGAGCTCAGTAAATACTGCTCTGGTTTCTTTCTTGGGTATTAAAAAGAGCATGTTTCTGCAATGTATACTTCCCTAGTGCAGAGTGTGGTAGTCTGTATGACAGAGCAAATGCTTTTTCTTAACCTAAAGGGAACTGCGGTGTTGCTGTTACCACATCTGAAGTGTAAGCAATGGAATTGAAAAGAAAGTGTGTGTTGGGCCTTGTCTGTGAGCACTGATTTGTGCTGACTTGTTTCTTCTAGGGTTGTTCTGCCAGTCTGTGTTATGCACACGTGCATGCTTACAAAGTGATCGTTGCACTTAAATTCAAAACACAGTGTCCCATGAAAATGAACGGCTTTAAGTCATGCTTTCAGGGGAATGAAAACAAATTTTGTTCCTCTTAAGTGTTAACACTGTTAATTATTGTTTGATGGCATTGTGACAGAGAGCTGCTGTGCTGTCTTTATTCACGTTTCCAGTTTCCTTATTTTCTCTTTGGAAGAAGGACATAAATGGCTCTGAAAGCCATGGAGCCTCCTTATCAGAGTGTGGATAAGAACACTTTCTCCTTTTTGCCCATCTCACTGCTGTACATCAGAGATGACTTTTTCATGATTAGATAAAATTATTTTCCTGGCATAAGATTGAGAAATGCTCTCTTGTGGGTTTTTGTGCTTATGCTTCCTTGAGCAACCTGTAGTCCCTCCAGTACACCATTATCTCATGGTGGTTTTTTTTGCGAATATACACTGTTGTAATGGTACTTTTTGTAAAATGGAGTTTTGAACTGTTCTTCAGATGTGTTGGTCGTTAATTCTTTTTGTTGTTGGAGAGCTTAATCTCCTCTTTTTTTTTTTTTTTTTTTTTTTTTTTTTTTGTAAAATTCAAATAAGTTGGAGCAGGGTGCTTTACCCCCTTCCTGGCGGATAGCGTGTTAAATGAGCCCATAGCAGAGCATCAACTGTATGCCAGAAATGTTCTCCCTGAAGCTATTAGGACTACTTATTCTCCTTGACCCGTCTGGGGCCTTATCCAAATAGCCTTTTTGTATTTGAGTTCCAAATATTTTTTTTCAACCTTGGTGAGATAATTTATTTCTGTAGGTACGTGCTAGCATCACTGTCTTTGTAAGTGTACCATCCTAGGTGGGGTGACTTGGAAATATTGCAGCGTGGGGAGCTGTACGTATGCATGTCTAATACAATTGCTCTTTTTTTTAATTTAAAACCAGATTTGTGACTTCGGACTGGCTCGTGTTGCAGATCCTGACCATGATCACACAGGATTCCTGACAGAATATGTGGCCACGCGTTGGTACAGGGCTCCTGAAATCATGCTGAATTCTAAGGTAAGAACTGCAGTGTGCTGCTGTGGTGCTTCTATTGCTGGTTATTCACTTGTGAGCACCAAATTTTTCTCCTTTCTCCTGTTCCCTCTGGATTATTTTTTTTACAGTTGGAGCTCACACATAATGTTGAGGGAACAGAGAAATGGATTTACAACTGTTGGTTTGCAGTGAATTTGGGATTTCAGGTACAATTATTGGATACTACAGCTGAGTAGAGATGTGCTTGGGCCCCCGTATGCCTCATCTCTTGCCATTCACGAGACTTTATTCTGTCAGGTGCTCTCTTTTGTAGAGCAAGACAGAAATGCTGGTGATGAGGGCACTTCAGTGTATTCAGGAAGATTTGCAAGTGTTGCCTTAGTGTTAATCTTGACATCTTTGTTTAGATTTAGAATGTATAATGAGGGTGAGTCTTATTTTGAAGACGTAGTCTTTGCTGTATGTCAATCCTAAATATGTTCTTGAAGTCTTAATCAAATCATCGCTTTGTTATTGTAGTACTTGGAATTATTCTTACGTTCTTCTGTGCCTTTGTTAAAGTCAGTCTGTTTTCTGTATGATGCGGTGGGTAACCTCCACAGCCTCTGCAGAAGTTACCACGGTGCACTTGGTAGTGCCAGTGTGACAGCTCTCTGTATTTGGTATTCCTCAAAGGCTTTGTAGGAAAACCGCTTCATTGGTTGTTCAGTTTGATTTTTATTTTTTTTTCCAGCAGGTTGAATGTAGAAAATAATTATCTCCTTAGTTGAGTTTTTAGGCTCCTTATATTTTAAACTTCCATTGTGGCTATAAGCATAGGGCAGCTTACATTTATTTCTGGATTATCAGCAGCTTTTACAAGAAGATATCTCGTATTTCTCAGGAAGTGCACAGTGCATGATGTTCCTGGTCAATAACCTGATTTCTTCCAGAGTTGGTGTGTAGAAAACAAGCAGTCAATGATAGGATGCTGAGAACTGTGCTGAGCGGGCAGTGGAGTCAGCAATCGCTTGCTTTTGTGGCAGCTCCTTGCTGGGGGACGGGGAGCAGCAGGCAGCAGACTGTGGGAGGGGAAGGCGGGCATTTGTGAGGCCAGTGGTTCTTGAGGTAGTTCCCTGTGTATTACCCAGCACCAGGGTGGATACATAAGAAAAGCCTTTGATTCCGAAGCGTATAATGCAAGTTACTCACCTGAAGATGTTGTTTGTTCCATTCTTCTTATCTCATTATTTGACCTTCTCACACCGTCTTTACTTCTTACTTTCCTACTGTGTTTACAGATCAGCTAACCCACAATCTGTGTTGCCCTTTCACTCCCTTGGTGATGAAGGTTTCTTACTGACCTATGGCTTTTTCCCGCTGCTCACGTGTTCAGCGTAATGCTGGGAACTGCAGTAACCTTGATGCTGTGAACTTCTCAGAGTCCAAGTTAGTGTAAGGCCTGTTAATGAAGTCTGCTGATGTAAATTGGCTATAGAATTAGGGAGCCTCACAAATATATGGTTGGTCATATGTACAGCTAACCTTACTGAATCTTTTGGAAGAGCGCGCCTTGTGTGTTTCAGGCTTTGTTACTCATTCGAAGCAGTATTTTTGATCTACAGTTCTTAATTATTTCATTATATACCAGAAAAGTTGAACAGCATGAACAGGCACGGCACATTTAAATAGTTTTGGTGCTTTTGTACTAAAGTAATGTGTTACTGCAGTTACACAAAAATGTATTTGATTAAAAGTGGTGTTTTTTGTTTTGCTTTACTTGCAGGGTTACACCAAGTCTATTGACATCTGGTCAGTAGGCTGTATTCTGGCAGAGATGCTCTCCAACAGACCCATCTTTCCAGGAAAACACTACCTTGACCAACTTAACCATATCCTTGGTGAGTTTTACATAATAGCTTTTCCTCATTCATCCACTTCTCTTCATCTTTTCTACCAGATGGACCAATCTGGGTCACCCATTTTTTTTCTTTTAATCTTTCAGTTCCTTTATTCTATATATTGTCCTTTGGTCTAATCCATGGTGATGTATGTATGGATTGTCTTCAAGAACATATAATTCAAGGATCTGTCGATGCATTTTGTGTTCCCTGTAGTTATTTCTGTAGTGATTTATGAGGTAAATCATTGACTTGAGGGGTGGTTGGAGGATGTTTATTTGCTATATCAGCAGAGATGTTTTAGAAAAATTAATAAACAAAGAAGCTCACATACCAAAATGTCTAAGTCCATTTGTGAAAGTTTCTGTAGGTAAACTTACATCAATTGGATCTTATAAGCAAACTGCTGCTAATTGGAAAACTCAAATGCATCTGTTTGTTTATGAGAAAACAAGTAACCAACACCTTGTTAGTAGGGGCTGCTGAACATTCTGTGGTATTCTGTGCTCTTAGAACACGTGGTGTGGATTCTTTGCAGCACTTTTAATGTTGGCTTTTAGGAAACATGATGCAACTGCTATAATGTGACTTTCATAGGAGTGCAGTACTGTTTGTGTTTTTATTTTTATAGGTATACTTGGATCCCCTTCCCAAGAAGATTTGAATTGTATAATAAATTTAAAAGCCAGAAACTATTTGCTTTCCCTACCACACAAAAATAAGGTGCCGTGGAACAGGCTGTTTCCGAATGCTGACCCCAAAGGTATTTTATTCTCTATTGCGTAGTATCAGATTTTCAGAAGTGGAAATGAGCACCAAAATGAGTGGCAGAATGGGATATTTTTTAGAACCACTTTATAGACTTTTAGAGCCACTATATAGAATTTATTTGAGTTGGAGTTAGGGCATCGGGGTCCATTAGAACACCTGTGTCAGATGTGAGCGCATCAACCAGCATGAAACTCCTCTTGCCCTTAAACAAGTCAAAAATTGTGTTATGGTCTTTAACTTCTTTGAAAAAGGTGGGAATCCCAGCTGTTGTTGTCTTGGAAAGTGTAGTTCATTCGGATATGCAGCGTTGGCATTGGACATTTACAGTTTGTTCTGTTGCATAACTGATATTTCCTTCTAGCTTCTACTTTGTGTAGTTCAAGGATTGCTGTTTGCACAGCATGGCTCTCATGCTTGCTCTGACACAATGCATGTCACCTGAGTTTTTGAACTGATAAAATAATTCGCTTTCAGTGAATATGATCAGGTACTGAAGTGTCATGAAAAAGCTGATTTCTGCAGCTGGAACAGTAGAGCTGATCATCCTTATGGAGGGAAGCAGCGGTGATTTATTCTGGCTTTGTAACTGTGCTCGTCAGCCTGAGAAATTTTTACTGGGGTTTTTGACAGCTTAAATGGCAGTGAAGCTCATGTGCTTAGCTGCTGGGGAACGTGCAGTCAGTGAGACTTCGTAACACCTTTCCATCTAAACCTTCAGAGCAGCTTTAACAGAGCAGGCTTTCAGAAAGCTCAGTGCCGTCGTTTCGGTGAGAACAGTGTGCACAACGTGCTTTGGCATGGAGAAAGCAAGGGGCTTTCTAGGTCTGTGAAAACAGGCCTTCCGAAGGGTGCATGTTTTTCTATACTTGTTCTGAAAATGTGCCAGAGCGGGCTGAAGGAAACTAATTTAGGAATGCTGATAAGATGGACAAAAAGAGACGCGCTGCCCTACTCAGAGGAAGCATTTTGCTGTTTCTGTTGCTGCTGCCGCTGTAAATGAAAATTAGCACAAAGGCAGCTTGATTTTCGTATGTAATATCAGTAGCACTTACTGTACTTTGCCATTTGAAATGTGTATTAAGCTCTTGTTTGCTTGTTTTTTATCTTAGCACTTGATTTGTTGGATAAAATGTTGACCTTTAATCCTCATAAGCGAATTGAAGTGGAACAAGCTTTAGCCCATCCGTATCTGGAACAGTATTACGATCCAAGTGATGAGGTAAACGCATTGTGAAAATGTGAATCTTGTTGATAAAGTGATACAGTGTGGTTTTTGTCTTCATTAGTGTATGGACAATTCCAAGTTTCTACTTGGAATGAAGAGTGGATGGTATCATTTTACCAACCTGGTTAGAAATGTATGTTCTGCTTCCCAATGGAAATTTGGAGTAGTATTTCGAGCCTTGACAACACCTCCAGTGTTCCAAATTGAGACAAATAGTAAGCAGCTGAAGAGCTGCATCTGTTCTTTACATCTGAAAATAATGCTGCTACTTTTTAGACATCTTTCAAGAGATTTTAATCTTTTGTTGCAAAGTTTAAACTTTTAAGTAGTGTATTGCACTTTGTCACAGGCCTAACACAATCAAGAGGGTTGCTGTTCTCTTGCTCTTTACAAGCAGTAACTTATATTAAGTGGTCCTTATAGACCGAGAAGTCTTGCTTGCATTTAGAGATATAAAGAAGTTGTTTAAATGTTTGTTTAATAAAAATAAGTGGGGAAAAATCAGTCTGATCAACGTCAATCCTTGAAATTAATGTCCTGCTTTTGTTTTGATCCAGTGCTACGTTTTGGAGGCACAAATCAAAAACAAATATATGCTAAGGAGTACTATTCTGAAAATGGAATTTCTCAGTTCACTGTGGTTTTGTTTCATAGTGACTGGGATGAGACAGGAGAGGTAACGGAAGTTGCCATTACATTGTGCTTTAAAAGCCCCCAAAACTGAGCTTACTGGAGTTGATAGAACACTGATGAGATTTCAGGTTACCTGTGAAGGAGGGGAGAAGGAAAAATGCAGGTTTTCCTTGAGGGATAGATTTATTCTGAGAGATCTGCTGTTTCAGATTTCTGTCCAGGTAGTTACTGAGATATAAGCTGTTGTCAAGTATTAGGCTTTGTTTTGCATTTGACTGTAATTTGATTTAAAAATTTTTAATATATGAAGCATATAAGGACTAATTGAATGAATCGTTCCTCATAGGCTGCAAAATACTGCATGTTTCTGTGAGCACACTTTTAGATGTTTTTTTCCCATTCAGGATCTCCGTTAATTTCAACAGAACAATAGTTTGAAAAAGATGAATTGTTACCTTTTTTCTTTAATTTTATCAAGCCTGTAGCTGAAGCACCGTTCAAGTTTGATATGGAATTGGATGACTTGCCGAAGGAAAAGCTGAAAGAACTGATTTTTGAGGAAACTGCTAGATTCCAGCCAGGATATCGATCTTAAATTGTGCATAGGTAAAGTTACAGCGATAAGAAACCATTTGACCAGAAGAATTTTGGAACTCAGTGGTTACTGCTAGTGAGACGTATAGCTGACAATTTCTGTTGACTTGCTAACTAACTGCTGAAGTGCAACTTTCTGCTTGTTCGATTGACCTCAGTCCTGTTCTCTTACTGAAGAAATGAGTGTAGATTGCAGCACCGAACTGTCTGCAAAGAATCTGGGCAATGGCCTTGAGATGCTTACCTGGTTCTCAGGTTGCATTTAAGGAATAAGGGTTACATTTGATTTCATTCTCGAATAAAAGTGATGAGAACGCTACTGAAATGCAAATCTTAAAAACAAAAACCACAGCTTTTCAAGGGGTCAGTGATCTTCATAAAAGACAACAGAGTATTTGGTCATGTGGCTTCAAATGCTCTTTAAAATCTCTTTCTTAAATTTAATGTGCAGAGGAGAAATCTATTGAACTACTCTTAAAAAAAAAAAAGAAAAGCCCCAAACCTCAAAACCATGAATCTTCAGTGAGACTTCAGTTTTAAGTACCTCTGAGATAATTGTATGAGCAATTAACTGTGCAGCTGTTTATAAATCAGTTATGATTACTTTTGCTAGTTCTTTGAAGATCTAAACATGCTTAATTTGAATTTGCTGATACTCACCTGTGTTTTGTTTCAAATCAATAAAGTTCATGTACTTTGAGGCTTGATGTCTTGGTAGTGTCATACAAAATTGGTAACATAGTTAACAGTGTATTTTCTCTAATACTTGTGAATGAATGTTTTTAAGTAAGCTTTGTAACTGGAGAAGAAACTAAAAATATGAAGACAGCTGCCTGATGTAGGTTGCCCTATTTTGTGGCCTTAAAAGTGATTTCCATGGTATTCTCCATCAGCAGTTCACAAATAGAATCTCTGGTTGACAGTTCCAGCAGAAAGTTCTGACTCTGAGCCTGCGCGCTTCACTGTGAGCCATCTGTGGCTGTGGCTGCAGCGTGTAGGAACGTGACTGCTTTGCTATAACCAGTAATTCTTCTGGACTAAGAATGGGATTTCTGTTCCTGCATTGCTTATGCTTCTAGTCTCTCAATTATTATTGCTTGGTAAGAAAAGAGGAAGGAAAAAAAAAAAAAGTTGAGTGAACTGTAAATAGTTTTTCCTCCTTTTGTGTCACTAGCTTGAATATTGAATAATTGTACTGAACATAAGAGCTCACAACTGAAGTCATTTTGATTTTTGGGAACAGAGAATCTTGCTTATTAAACTTAGTAGCTAACATTTGAAACTCTTTTAATAATTAGAATGCAAGTAAATCTGAGCCTTATGCTGTTGGACGTTCCCAGTAGAATTACCCTGGCACACAGTAAGGCAGATGGTGCCTGCTTCCCTCCCGTGCTGTATGAAGCTGATTCTGTACGAGAGGCACTAGGAGTTTGTGCACATTGTGGAAGACAGTTGTCTAACTGGAGTAAGATGAAGCCTGTGTAGGCCATGGAATCAAGGAAGGAGAGCAATAGCTGACACTGTGGTAAATCATAGGTGATGTCTCTGCTACTCACCTCTTTGCCCAGGTGCACGTACCCAGGCTGTAGTAGGGATTAAGGGGTAAAGGGACTAGGAGTGCAGATATCAGTGATCCGGTGCCAAGAGAAGTCTCTGATCCTTTCAGTGCTGCTACGAAGAGTTGATTTGGCCAGTAACATACTGAAATTTGAGTATTTTACTTAACTAGATAATGATTCACGAGAACTGTGTGAGTAATTTGTGGTCAGAATTACTAGGTATTCCACAGTACAGCACTTAAGCGTCAGTAGCTGACATCCTAGCGAAGGCCAGTCCCTAGCAGTTGGCTCACAGTGCACACTGAGTCTCTTCCCATATATTTCTGCTCTCCTCCGCAGCCCCTTGCTATCGCCTGGCTCTTATCAGTGTGTTCTTTGCATTGTCGTTTTTGACTCTAGCTTTTGGAATTATGAAACAACGTGGGGAAAAAAAAACAGTTCTTCAGATAACCAAGTAGTGTAGGTGACTCATTTGGAGAAAGGTAGAAATAGGAAAATGTTTTTAAGACAATGTTAAAATTTCCTTCACTGAAATGTCTCTGCTTTTTTTTTTTTTTTTTTTTTGTAGGACAAGGACTTAAAGGACTGGGCATGCTCAAACGTTGCTGTTCCTCTTCCCAGTTCTTTACTGTTGGTCATGTCTTGTGGCCTCTCTCAGCTTATCCACTAACTCCTTTGAGCCATTCAGGAGGGCAGTTCCTGGTAGTTTTGGCTTTTCATGCTTTCAATGAATCTTTTAAGCCTGAAGAATTGTAATTGACACTCCTATGCGTAATGCCCGTTGTTGACCTGTTGCAGTACTGTACTGTAAGTGCACCTACTGCTGGCCATGTTTTAACTGCTTGCTTTCTGGTTTGAGAGATGCAGTGGTTCCTTTCACTCCTGGATTAATATCCAAGAAGATAATTCATTACTGATGTGAAGTTTACACCATGAACTGTGTTCTTCTGACTTTGCTGAAGTCGCTGGCATTTTTTTTAGAAAAGCTACTATTCAGGGCACTTTAAGTCAGTGACATCCCAGATTTTTTTTGCACTTCCTTTTTAAATAGAAATGGTTAGCATCCGGTGAGTGGGGTTTTACCATGATGCTCTGGATTACAGCATAAGTCGTGTTCGTGTTAATCTTGCTTATGCACTTGTTTGGGTGTCCTGTGCTGTACATGCAGGTATTCTGTACGGTGTGGTAGCCACATAGGAACCCATCTTAATTGAGTTCATCTAAGAAACATTTTACCATGCATTGACAAAATTTGTACCTTTTTTTCCCCGCCTTTTTCAAAACAGATCATTTTAAGTTTAACCGTGCTGGGAGGGGTAGTACTTCCAAAGTTCATACCTTGTGGTCGTGTTTATAAGGCTTGTGCAAAGAGAATGAGTGGCAGCTTGCCATCCTATTTATTCCCTGTGTGATGGGAGATTAACAAAGAACAAAATGGCACGATGACCTAATGGGGAATGCTTTTCTTTGTGGAAGGCATCCGAATGTGGTAAGTGAGAATCCAAAATATGATGTTAGTAATGATGATGATGAAGTCTGCATACTTCATACCAATGAAATGCTTCAAATGAGGATTGGTAGTTTTACACTGCATCCAATCACTGACATTCAGAATTCTCGCAGAGAGGAACACTGCATCTTTAAATGAGAAAGTTTGAATTTCCTTTTGCTCCTACAGCATGTCAGCATCTCAAGTTCATTTCTTGCAACCTACACTATGGTGATTTGTAATCAAGCCTCCATGAGCTCGTGACATAAAGTACTGTTCTGTTGTCAAGTACTATCAAACTTTTCTGATAATGCTGAGTTAGGACAACCAAACAAAGCTAGCACTAAATAATGTTTAAAATTGTATACCTTTTAATGATCTTTTCAAGTATTTGTTACTGAAATTGTATAATGTGAGTTTACTAGGTGTTATGTTCCAGTGCAGTGCCTCCTTTTCTTTCCCCACTGCTCTCTGTGGTGAGAAATTTGCCTTGTTTAAAATGATTACTGTGCCCTCGCATGACTGTTAAAGCTTTCTGTGCAAAGATGATTGTTTAAGTGCCACATGCCTATGACTGAGAGAAAAATCTATTGTTACCTCTGAGTTGTGTTCAACTGAAATGCTATTCAACAAATAACTTAGGAAAAATAGTTCTATTTTTAGCTTTTCATATCTCTGCTGTCTTCTCAATTTATTTTGGCAGCAGTGAAGAATGGATTGTATAGACTGCTTGCTAATATGAACAAAATGCACTTGTAATTCCTGGAAATAAATTTAAATCTTATATCTTCACATTAACATAAAGAATTAGTTTTTGGTTTCCTCTTGGGTAATGTGTTTGAATGGAAATCAGATTCACTTGCTGCTGCAGTATTACAAGGATGCTTGCTGGTTAATGAATCCAGGCTTCCTCATTCCACGTAGTCTGCTTTTCCAAAAAACAAAGCCATTAACTTAGATTTCGATCGGCGAGGGTGCTTACAAGGTTCCATTTCAGATTTTTTCTTCAAGTTTGAGTCTTAGTCTACCAAAACTAACTCTGAAAAGCAGTGGTTCATTGTAAGGGGCATTTTCAGTTGGGAAGTCCCTGTGGTCCCTACATCTCTGCTGCGTGGAACAGAAGGAGCAGCCGGGACGCTGCGCGAGTGGCCGTGGGATGGCGGCACGGAGCTGTGCTGAAAGAAGTTTCTGTAGAAATTATGCGCTTGACTGTTGATCCTTGTGTAGAAATTTTTTCTGGTGTTTCTACACATCTTTACCAAAACGCTTTCTTCGTGCAGTTCAGAGAAGCTGAAATATTTCTAGAATCTCTGCTCCTTGTACCATCGTCATCATTACAGGAATCACGGTTGGAAAGATGACTGTTACTGAAAAAATTTGTAAAACTAGTTTGTAACACCTCAACCTGAATTTGCTAAGGAAGAATTTTGGCAGCTTATTTCATCCTTTTCCCAATTCTTTTTTTAATACTTTAATTTTGGGTTTCTGGAGAGGTGTAAACTTACCCTTGCAATCTGTCTTTCAGAATGATGAGCCAAGGGTTTGCTTTACCTAACGTGTGGTGCTTTCAGGCCTTCCTCCTTAGCTGTCCTTACTGACCCAAATTGGAGTCCATTGGTACCCATAACTGCATCCATCCATCTCCTGCTGAACGCAGTAGGCGTTGTTGAGCTGAATGCTATATTGTCAAGTGCAGAAGCATGACTTTTTCTTTTGTCAGATATTGAAAATGTTTAAAAGAAGGTGCCTATAACACTGCTAGGTCGGCTATTGCTCCGTTTTGCTTTTTTTTTTTCCCCTCTTTTACTTAGTTTTTGAATATGTAGAGCAGAGACCTGAAGCCTGTATTTGAAGTAATATATATTTCATGGTAAAGATGTTTTGGGAATAAGGAATATGAACAGTTGACTGTCTAAACATTGCAGCTGTACTGCGGAAGAAGAGTGGGCAAACTTAAACTTTTCCTGGATGCTTTGGCAAAGAAAGCATCTTATTCTGCTGTCCTGACTTCCCAGAATCGTCCTCATCCCTGTCACACGCCCCAGGTCCGAGGTGTGCGGCGCCCTGCCGGGCTGAGCGGCCTGCTGCCCTGCGAGGCTTCGGCAGTCGCAGGTGGCGGCGTGACTCAGCGGTGGCCACAGGCAGCCCAAGGAGCTGAGCACGGCTTGCCTTACAGAACGGGGAAAAAAGCCTGTTGCCCGTTGTAATCCGCTGTGATATATTTATACCATGTCAAAGTTGTTTGCTGAGCAACTGTACTATAGATTTAAACTGTATTAATATATATTTGCTTACGTCAGTGTAGTTTATATAGTCCTTGGTTATTGATGAATTTGTGTTGTTACAGCACAGTGATGTGGTATAAATATAGGCCTATGCACACAAGATGCTCACGGATTTGGTCCCTTGCATAGTACTTTTATATCTGTACAGCGACGTCTTCAAGCAATCCCAGATTTTAGGGGAAGTATTTTTGTAAATGCAGTGGTTTGAACAAAAATCCAAACAGTCCTTTTACTAAGTTTTAAATGCGTTTGCGGTTCTAAATGGTTTGGTTAATGACTGAAATCAAGACACTAAATCAGTGAAAAGTGCACATTAGTAAAGTGAAGCGTACCATGGTTTTCTGTAGCATGTGCTGTGATGGAGCTGGGGGAGCGCTGGACGAAAGGCAGACTGCCTGTGTAAATGTAGAACAAACGCCTGCAGGTTGCAGCTGGATTACTTACTATTGTTGCCTTTTCTTGTGTTGTATCAGTGTAGAGCACTCTTAAATACTCAAACTGCTTTGTCTTTGCTTTGTACTGTCGGTGCCTTCTTAGTCACGTACCCCACATGTCCTGCATAGCTAATTTAGTTAATGGTAAGTTTAAAATAAAATAAAGGAAGATTTTATATTAAAAAAACCTTTAAAACTTCATTTTCTGTATGTTCTTATTCATTGTAACAATTAAACATTTATATTGTGGCAGATTTGTGATTTGGTTAATCTGTATAGATCAGTTGTAAGTAGCAAAGGTTTATATTTGTCTTATTCTTTTAATGTTGTAAACGTATGTGATTTTCTTCTTTAAATCAGGTAACTTAATGTTCTGTTTCATTTTTGGCATCTGAATCTTGTATAAACAAATGCAAAGAAAACCATTAAATTGTGTCCCTGTATTACCAAATCAGCATAGTGCTGTGCGTGTGTAGAACGACTGAAATTCTGCTTTGCAATGACGTTAGCGCGTCTAACAGTGAGTCGCCCGAATGGAGCAGCAGAGAGAGCCTGCCTCCGTGTTCCTGAGTGCACAGGTGTGTCTGTTTCAGAGTACGAGTGCACCAGTCTGAAATTGGAGTCGTCCAAAACATTGCAGGTAAAGTTTGTAGAGGGCAGAAGAGCTGTGTCGTTGTGGCAAGAAGGCTGTGAGATGAGTGCTGTGAGCTGCTGGGTGCAGAGGTGGCCCGTGTTTGGCCCGTGGATGTTAGCACAGCTGCTGCCCACTGCCCGGGAAGTTTTGCGAAGCGCTCAAGCAGCCCTCAGAGAGCAAATGCTTTCAGTTCAATATGAAAACGTTGTTCTCAGGCCGAGGTTTGGAGCGTTCTGAGGATTGTGGGAACAACGCGCTCGAACGTCCTGTAATGGCATTTTCACTAATATTTTTAGTCTGAAATCCAGCTGTGCCAAAGAACTGAGAAAAGGTGTAACTGGATCCTGGCAGCTAGAGACTGCAGTGTGTGTGACAACGTGCAAAGCCTGACCTGAAACTGAGGTGCTTGCCAGTACTGGACAGCTCTGTAACAGCTCTACGCCTGGCTCGTTAAGGTTCCTCTCTCCGTCCCCTCCCTGGTCTTCACAGCAGTATGCACTTTTTTTCCAGAATATTAAGAGTTTGATTTTGCCACACATGCAGTTATGCGCGTTGCTTTTTCATTGACTGTGGCTGCTCTTGTCTGTCTCTGTTCCCTCTAGCAGTGTGCTGCATTGCAGTGTGCGTTTCAGTGAGTTACTTCAAAGTTTGACTGAACTGCATCGTCCCAGCAGAGGTTTAGACAAGCTGCTGCTGGACTCAGTGTTTTTGTCACACTTGTTTAAATAGGATTAGTTGGAAAACACTTTGCTTTTATTTGCTTTGTTCACCAGAATAGGACGCCGATCCTTCCTGTCTGAGCTTTGAAGGGCAGTGGGTAGTGAGACCTCGGAGCCAAAGACTGCATAGATGAGCTGTGGGGTCTGTGTGCAGGTTCAGTGCTTGTGTGGTGTGCTCTGGTGGGCAGCGTGCCGTGGAGGCTGAATAGCCAGTGCTGGAGGAGCTCCTGCGCTCACAAAGTCTTGAGGAACCACTTCTGATTCTAACCATGTTGGCTTGAGCAGTGTAGATTTGATGCTGTTGGGTGATAAAAGGAGTCCTTAGGCATTTTTCTGATTCCCCACAAAAAAAGGAAGAAATGTCTTGAGAATGCTGGAGAGCCAGCATGCTGCCTCACCTAAAAACACTGAGCTGAATCCTTTTGTGTATCTTGTGGGTCTTTCTGTGGGTTTGTGTGGCACTCCCAGTTGTGCCACTGGCCGATTGAAACGCTTCTCTGTCTCCCGCCGTTGCTTCTTGCACAGAGCTGACCTTTGATCCCGTTGAGTTTCTGTCTTCCAGTGATGCTTTTCTTCCTCAGGGTTTATACATTCCTTGTTGGTATTTTTCTCCCCAGTTCTTTGACTGCTGTGACTGACTGGGTGTCACTTTCTTATTTTCTTCTCCTTATTTTGTATGGCTGTAGCTTCCCTGTGGTCTCACAACTCTCCCTTTGCTTTTCAGAAACGTCTGGGTTTTTCTAGTTATTCTGTAAGGCTGTGCACGCAGCCATACTTCACAGAGCCAGGCCCTGCTCACGGGCAGCTGACTCAAGGGCTGCTGGTTACGCTCCAGCCGCTGGCTTTGGGGAGCACACTTGCACAGGCAGAGCAGTTCCTGTACTGCAGCTCCAGCGCCTGGGCTTTGCACCAGCTGCGGTTTTGCGCAGCGCAGCATCTGTTAATTCCACCTTACTGTTTTAATGCCTTGAATACAAAAGCCAGAAATAACAATGGAAATCTTCATTCTCCCTGGCTATGATGCATTCTTCTGCACTACTGAAACTATATCAAAATTCAGGCTTTTCAAGCAAAAAAAAAAGCATAACCCAAAGCTGCGAGTGTGCCGCGAGCTTAAAAAATAACAGAATGATAACAATCTGCTATGATCAGGAGACTTATGATGCACCTTCTACTTCGATCATAACGTCCAAGACGCGTAGCTTGTTCTGAAGATGCTTTTCTGCCTTAAATCTGCAAATGCAAAAATGCTGAATATTCAGAATCTTGGCTTGAAACTCTGAACCGATGATATCAGCAGTGAGCTGAAAACCCGGGGAAGGTTTGAAGTCAGGCCTTCTAGCTCAGCTTTAATCTCAATAGCAGGGGAGAAAACTTTAGCTATCAAACCTTCCTGTTCCTAGAAATGTTTAAAATTTACAAATATTCTGTCTCGTAGTTGAGGCATCTCAGATGCAGGTTCATAGACTAAAGAATTTTTAATGTTCTGTGCTTTTAAAAAGTTTTGTTAGTTTTGGTACATGTTTACTTTTGCAGGCTCTTTGAGTAGGCATGCACAAATGTGCAGGGAACAAACTTCTGCAGGCCAGTTGACACATCCAGAAATGCTTAAAGGAATGTTGTTGGTGCCACTGTAGCTACGTGTTCTGTCTGCTCTCGTGTGCAGCGTCCATCAGCACTCCAGAAGAAGGTGGGGATTAAAGAAAAATAAAATTGTGGTCATTTCTTAAACATTCTTTTATAGCTCAACTTAATTCACGGGCTTGTTTTTGAGGGTAGTTTGGTATGTGGGGAGAACTGTGTTAAGTTGTTTTTACAGCTGACTTGACGTTTCTCTGAGTATAATTTGCTGTTATTCCAGCATGGCAAAGATCTGCATAATTCATGCGTGCTCAACGTAATCACTGGTTTTCTTCTAACAATAAGTGGCATTGTACCAAAAGCAATATATCCTGTGTGTAGTTAGTAGTGGAAGTAATTATTAGTGTGCAGCTTTTATTTTCATTGTCTTTCCAATGGTTGCTGCTAGCATGGATTTGTGCATTGACAGTTGTTCCAGGCTGTTAAAGATGTATTCTGGGGAAAAAGTCCTGCATAACACTTGTTTGCTTTCTGGAAGCTGCTGCAGTACTTTGAAGCAGAAAAGAGTTGCATCTGATGCTGCAATAAGCTTGTTTTCCTCTGAGTCTTATCAGCAGAACACATCCAGATCCAGGGAGTTTCTCCGGAATTGCTCCTCCACGTTTTTCCTCCTGAGAAAGGCCCGGGCTCAACACCAGCACCGTTAGAGCCAAGGATTATAAGAGAGCAGAAGGGCTTTTTTCTCTGCTTGATTTTGGGATTCTGCTAAGCTACACACAGCCTTATAAGATCACGGCGCTGTAAAAAGACTTGGGGAATGCAACTGGTTTTGTTCGCCGACTACTAACTCAAGACCAGATAAGAACGCACAGGCAATATGCAATGCATGGGAACTCTCTAGTCTTAATTCTGTCCTTCCTGCCCCCTGATAGCATTTCTGCACTACTGGCTCTGCAAGTAAATCTGCGCTGGATAACTTTCCTTTAAAGAGGGAAGCTTTGTTTTTCCTCAGAAGGACAAGGTATCAATATAGTTATCTCCCCACCACCTGCATTTGACTGCTAGTGTGTAGTGTTCATCATTACCACTGTTAGAAAAAATTTAATGCTGTAGAACTAACAGGGGTGAAGAACTCGCTCTTCTCAACTTGTACATTTCTCCTTGCTTTTGAAGTGTGTAGAACGATGCCTACTTTTAATTATAACTGAATAGCTTTTCTGCATTCTCTGTGCACATTTTTCTCTGCTGCCTCCTATTCTAGATGTTACTTCTAATGGTGTTATAAAAAGTGTAGTACTACAGGTGTTGTATGGTAACTTGTAAATAAATTACTATAAACACACGGTCAAGTTATGTGTGGTGCTCTGTAACTGCGTTTACCTGAGCTGTAAATCTGATCTGTGCTTTCCTGAGGAGCTGCCCGTAGCCCTTGGTTACGAAGCCGGTGTCTGCGCCTGAGCAAGAACCCTGCGCCGCTCTGCTCAGCAGGCTGCTCCTGGTCACAAGTTCAGGAAGCTGTAGCATTAACAAGTTATTTCTACACAGAGCACGTGCAGCAACATAATGCAGCATGATGTGCTACATGACAGCAAATCAACACCTACATCAAACTGATTGGCTGTGGATAATACATGTTGATGTAAATATCAATTCACGTGGAAAGAACACAACATTATTTATGGTTGGAAGCTGATCAGGGAACTGCTGCATTTTGTTCTTGGAGCCTATCAGCTCCAGCAGAAGTCTGCTTGTTTCCTATCCAATTTGAGAGGGTGGCGGAAGAGAAGTGGGAGAGGTCTGACCTGGGAAGGAACAAAGAATGCTACATTTTAGTGGGGGGAAAAACACAGAAAAGCAGGTACTCTGTTCTGCATTTTCCTTATGGTTGACACGCAGTCGGAAATGCAGCAGAAGTCCCCTCTCTCTTCTAGAAAACAGTCTCAAGGAGGTCTGGTTAGCACTCAGACATTTTCCATTCCTCCAATTGTGCTTCCCTGTGGCTGTTAAATACAGTCATTGGAAGCCTGATTCTTTTTAAGGGATTTAAGTGACTTAAGAGGCAAATTACTTGCATCTGGAAACGTTACTCTAGAAACTCTCGCTTAAGGTAGATCAAACTTCCTCAAAGCAGGAGCTGTGACAGCGTAGCTTGTGGTCTTTTACCTTAAGGGGCAATCGAGAGTATTTACAATAGGCATATTAAACTAAATGAGAGTTCAGAGAGCAAATATTCTCAAAACAAATGCGATCATTTTCAGAATAAAGCGTCAACTACTGAGTGGAATCTCAGACATCAAAAAAGCAACCAAGCCACAAACAAACAGGTGCTAGCAAACAAAAATGTCTCAGAGGTAATGCACCTAATGAATGAAATCTTTGTGAGCAACAGAGATCCTCTGAAGGTGCTGTTATATTATTAGCCAAGCATTTTTTGTGGGCAGGAGCAATGAACACTGGGGCACCTCCTGGATAAACATTGCTATCTGCAAACTGCCACGCACCTCCTTGAACAAAGATTAATTAACCATTAATTAACCAGGAAGTCGATTTCAACTCTTCAATTCCTTCTTCAGGATGTCCAAGTGTTGTCGTGCTCTTCGCTTGCACTGGGAATGGGTTCACGGTGACGTTTCTGTGTTTGAGCATTGAAATTTCACGAGTGTATTTTGGTTTTACTTAAATGTATGAATCATTTGAACACCTGGTGATTTTCACTGTAAAAAGAACTGTGACAGCTTTTCAGTGATCCTACGTTGCTGTTGCCTCTTAACTGTACTTGAATGTGGAGGTGGGGAAACATCATTTGCTTTTCTCTGAAATGCACCCTTCTGTGCTGGGTTGTCTTTAGAATCATCTTCAAGTTAACTAGTAAAAATGACAAAAATCTCTCTGTACCTACTCATATAGCAAGGGCTTATAACATCTAAAAGGCTTGAAGGAGGTGGATACGTAGCCCCAACTAGAGCTGTCCCACAAACACCATTCCCATATCGTACTTGTGATCAACCACAGACTGACAGCTTCCAGGGCCTAGGAGTTGGCAGAAGGCACCTTGCTGTGGGGGGGTTTGTCTGATGTCACACGGTTTTTTTAGCTCAATCCAGAAGTTCATCCCTTTTTCTTGAAGTACGGGGTGCTGCCAGAGGTGCTTCTGCAGGCGTCCCATTGCAGTCATCTCTCTTTTGCTATTTGTTGTCTCGTGCAATCAGTCATTTTCTTTGTTTAGTTTTTCTGCAGTCCTTTCTCCTGGGGGGACTTAAGCACTGTGTGCAGGTCAGGTTAATGCTTGGTCTTAGATGAAGGATGGGATCCAAAGGGGCAGAGGCCAGCAGTGGTTGCCTAGGGAGAATGTAAGAAAAGGCAAGCACCTTTCTCCAGAATGTTTCCTGACCAGCAGTTTTGTAGCTCAGAGATGATGCTTTCGTACTTCAGAGGTGTAGGTGTAGGTTAGAGGTTTGTGTGTCCTTAAAGCCAGTAACAACTGTGAGATCTTTCTGTAATTCTTTGCAGTTGTATGCTAGTTCCTGTCCAATGCATGTCAAGCTAACACAGGTAATCACTGACAAAACAAGCAGGTTGGAAGGAATTTCTGAAGGCCATCTGGTCCAACCTCAGGTGATAACAGTGAAGGTGTGGAGACTTGACTGCCCCTGGACTGTATGGAGCTGAAGAAGACCTGCTCAGACTTGGTTATGCTTTCCACTGCTGAAGGTCTTAATAAACACAGTAACATACAGTAACAGAGACTGAGGCAGTGAATTCAGCCTTTCACTTTTGTTTTCACCTCTACTTCAGTCATGTAACCTTCAGAAGATTTCTTTTGCTGTTTGACTGGAAGATACTGTTAGCAAATAATATAATTTACATCTGCTCAGAGCCTCTAGCTACTGCAGAGATGCAAGCAATAAACTGCACTCTGCTGTACAGACTGCCCTTCTGGCACCATCACGGCTGTTACTGGTTAGAGCAGGTGAGACAAGAGTGCACTGCCATACTTGGTGATGTTCCTGCGCTCGGGCCAGGCTTTCATTCTTCCTGTGCTGTACATTTGCACTTCTCAAGCACTGGATTTTACACATAGAAATGATCCATATTCTAAAAGTTAAAACCTTTTTATGTAGCATTTGCTATTAGTTTTGCCCGTAGCAGTAATGTTCAGTGTAGAATCATGGAATCACCAAGGTTGGAAAAGACCTCCAAGATCCTGCAGTCCAACCATCCGCCTCCCACCAATATTCCCCACTAACCCACATTCCTCAGTACAACATCTAAACGTTTCTTGAACACCTCCAGGGATGGTGACTCCACGCTCCCTGCGCAGCCCATTGCAGCACCTGACCTCTCTTTCAGGAGATACGATTTTCCTAATGTCCAACCCGAATCTCCCCTGGCACAACTGGAGGCCGCTCTCCCTCACCCGATTGCTGGCTCTGTGTGAGAAGAGGCTGACCCTCACCTCACCAGCCCTTCCTTTCAGGCAGCTGCAGAGTGACCTGCCCCCCCCTGAGCTCTGCGCAGTAAAGCACCGCCCCAGGCCCTCAGCTGCCCCTCGTGAGACTTGTGCTCAGTGTCCAAATTCAGGGCCTAGACTTATGGTAGTATCCAGAGAGAAAAAGAAGAGAGAAGATTGGCCATGGAAAAGATACAATCGTACTTTTTGTTCAGCTTCCCGCTAGCAGCCTTGTCTCCACGCGAATCCAAAAAGTGTTAAAGGAAAAATGCAACTGTAGTTTGAACCTCTGCTCCACGCCTCTCCGGCCGTTCTAGGAATTGCAGCGCTGTTAAACCCGTAGTTGTGCCATCTGCTGGTTGGAAAGTAACCATGAGTATAATTTCCGTAAATAAAAAATGCAGCAGAATGACTGTGAAGCACGATGATTAAATAGCAAAAGTGATAATGCCCAGCATTCTGAAAAGTGTTCTGTAGCACTGTAGTGCACCTGCTGTCAAAGGGTAAGCTAGCAACACTTTAGGGCAAGAATTTATCTTGAAACTGGGAGTAAACAGTTTACATTCATTCATTCAGTTTACATCATTTACATGATGTGGCAGGGATTTGATTTTTTGTTTCTTTCATTGTTTGCTTTTCCTATTTGTAATTTTATTTAATTTCATTATTATTATTATTTTAATTTTTATTTGAAGCAGACAGTGTGTGTGTGTGCAGTATGACTGCTCAAGGCACAGAATGTGAGGACTAGAAGAAAACTGAGATGGATTTTTCCCCTTCTTTCTAGTTTGTGTATAGGTCAAAGTAATTCCAACCACCCATGAATAAAGCACAGCGTCTCGTTATGCAATGAGACAGAAGCAAACTGGAGCACTGAGAGCTTTCTTAATGAACACATCAATGAATGACGTCACGTCAGTTACCGCTATCAGGCTTCATGCAGTCTCTTCTTCGTGTCCCCATACCTTTCCACTCTTCATACTTACTGACATCAATACCAGAAAAGCAAGTCAGGATAAAGGACAGCAGAGTTTTTCACACTGAGAGAAAATGGGAATATATGAAAAAAATACTAAACTGCAGCTGTGTTTTAAAACCCCTGTTTGTGTGTCCGTCAACTTCTCTCTTGTAGTAATATCCAAGGAGCTGCAAAATCCTGTCTGCTGCCGCAGCGATGTGCCTGGCAGGAAGTTTCTGGGTGCTGAAGTTGAGTATCTCGCTGGTTCTAACAGTGACTCTGAAGGCCATGCAGTGGTTTTTATTCACTGCTTCCCAGTCTGCTCAGTACGGCACCCCACTCTGAGCTGAGAAGAAAAGCAATACTGCTGCCCTGATTAAAGGTGGGTCACTTTGCTCTGTGTTCCTGTGCTCCTGCCAGAGCAGCTGTTCGGTCTTGTCTCGTGCCATGCCTCAGTGAGCAACGCAGAAGACTGGAGAGACTTTCTTATTAGAGATCCTAGATTAGATGTACCACAGAGGTGAGGCGCTGGAACACGGGTATTTTTGAGGCTCTTGCCAAAAAGGATGGCAGAATAGTGATTTGATGAGAATACTTGTAGCAAAATAGCAAAACCCAGGATGCGAAATAGATTAAAAAAAAAGCAAGCAAACAGCAGGCACACCTTTGGCAGTCGGGTGTGTGGTACAGCACTGATACAACTTCTTTCTCAATGTGCGGGTGCAGAAAAAGATGTTGAAAACATCACAGGCAATATTTACACAAAAGAGCTGAGTCCAAGCCTCTCCAAAACTCAGGTATCAATTCAGATGGCATTGCAATATTTGAATTTAATCTCTGTTTTACCAGTCAACCTCCTGTCCCACTGCACTGCTGAAGGAGAAGCAGCAGCATTGCCTTTGTTTTTATTTTAAAGGATTATTACTGCACACTTGGTAGCTTTCACACTTGCTGCTGGCTGCTGATGTCTCCAGCAGATGTAACACAGCCTTTTGTAGCTTCCTCCCACTGGTGATGCACTCACTCAAAATGCAAACTATGCTGTGGCTGCGAAGGTGAGAGTCCAGAAGCCGGGTCGCTCTCCTCCTCCCCTGCTCCCTTCCCTGTGCTGCTTTGCTGAGCTGGTGGCTGTGCCAGCCTCAGACAAACCTGTATCTACCAGAGCAGAACACAAGTATTCAATTGCTGTGTGCATGGTACATAGTTCAGCATGTACTGTGTGCACAGTGCCTCCTGGCCAAGCAACATGCTTATTTAATGCAATTATCTTCTGGTACAAGAGATAGCAAGGAACTCTTTATGTGGAACAATAGTCCAGCTGTGAGAAAATCGATTTAAGAAAGAGACTTTGCTGCTATTAAGTCACTGTGTGCCAACCTTGCAAACCTGCACTTATTTTCAGATATTTGAGCACAGCTGCAGAGGACACAAAATGGAAATCTAGATGTGGAATGTGCTCTAGCTTTACATATACATGAAAAGGTAAGGCAGCTTTGTTACCAATGGACAGCACGGTTACTCTGTGTGCCTTATGGAGAGACTCTTCTTGACAGACACGTTTTGCTGAGATCTGTGACTCCCTAGAAACAGGCACTTGCTTTGTCTCTACGTCATGTGGATCTGGGATGTACCTTTGATATCAAGACAATCAAAATAGGTGTGTAATTAGACTTATCCTGTTGTATACCCAGCAATCAGCTCTGTATCAGTCTCTGGAAACATGATTTGTGTGCTCTCTATTGCTGCCATCTTGCTTCCCAGACAATGTTTTGTAAAGAGAGATGGATGCAGATTCTCATATGTTCCTCAGAAGCTCTATGCAATAATGTACAAGGTGATATATAGCAGAGCAGCAAGTCCAGCATACGCAGTCAGGTCACTGCCTTCCCACTGCCAACACCGAAACTGCTGGCAGTGACCACTCACTGAAGGAGGGCTGTAGTTGTGCTGTACACTGCAGTGTGAGTTTTTGTATCTGTGCTGTGAATAAGGGACCTGTTGAGCCGTGATGCGGTGATTAGTTCAGATTTTGGCTAGCTTCTGTAGTTTCTGTTGTCTTTTGTCTTTTCCTATGCCAAGTTCATAGTTTGAGTGGTCAAGCTGTCAAACAAGGCAGTTACTGAACATACTTATTCAGATTCAGGGACTGCAGGCAAGATTCAGAGCACAGGCAAGAGTCTGTCTGAAAGTTCAGATGCTATCATTTATTACATTTAATGACAGCCACATGAAAAAATGCCTGGAGAAGCAAACAAACAAATAAATAATAAATCAGCCAGAATATTTGTAGCATTATACAAGAAAATAGGCAACGCTTGCTTGCACTGATGTTGTCTTTAATCAGTCTCCCTGTTTCTCTGTTACCAGAAACATTCGAGCCATTTGCTCTAAAATGTCTGCAGGAAATTCACACATTTGTTTAACAACATTTATGCCCGAATTTTAGCAAGAAGATTGGGCGACCTGATCGAAGTACGTCCGCCTACCCGCGTCTGTTCGGCCACCAGATGGAGCCGGGCCGCAGTGCGCGCATCCTGGCGGCCGGGAGGCGCCGCTTTGCCCGCTGCCCCCGCGGGACGCGAGCAGCGCAGCGCCGCTCGGCTCCGATCGCGCGCTCGGAGTTTCCGGCACCGCTGGAGAAAACGAAACCCGGAGGAACGGGACAGAGCTCGCGTGAAGTCACTGCATCCCAGAAATGAATCTCCTGCAGCCGACTGAGGAAACCGAAAACCTCGGATTTTTTTCCTGAGCCTGAGATAAGCGAATCTTTCTACTCTGCTGCATTCTCACGGGTTTATAAAAACCCGTGAGAAAAATTAAAATTAAGACAGAAGAAGAACTACAAGGAGGGGAAAAGAGAAAGGCGGCAGAAGAGGCATTTGTGCTGGTCCGGCAGAATGAGGTTTGCCAGCATAAGTGCCGAAGAGCAGGGACTGCCAGGAAGTCAGGACGGCAGAAATACTGAGAGCAGGAGCGCAGCGGGGCTGCCGTGAGCTGTGTGCACGTTCCCTCTAGCGATCTCTTCGGGCACTTTTTCAGCATCTTCTTAAAAACAGTTCCCCGCTCGGCCTGCCTGCCGAGCCAAGTTACAGCGCGGGGTTCTGTGTTCTCAGTTACGAGCATCCATGTCCTCTCTTGGTTACTGCAGTTCTGCCAGTCTGCCTCATTCTGTTTCAATCTTACACTGGACTCACACTAATTGCAACACAGGCTTTGATTAGCTTTTATTTTTGTTCTTCAGTAGCTGATTCCATGGCCAACATTACTTTTTGCTTTGTATAGTCATCTCTACCCTGTGAAAGAGAACAAGCTCATTAATGCTGTTTGTCTTCAGATAATCCTAGGAAATAGGGAGATGCCTTGAAGTCTTACTCTGCGCCGCTACATTCTGCCCCAGTGGGCTGGCTGCCACAGAAAGTCACCCCATCTGATGAGAGCAGCTATCTGTCTTCCCTGCTGGAGGACAGTCTTCAGCTTCACTCAGTGTATGTCCCGATCACTGTCTGGAAAAATTCAGATGATTCTTACTGTAAAAGCAATTCTGAAATGCCTTTTGGGATCCTAATGAGAGTCAGCTGAGCACCCGACAGTCAGCCAGCGGTTGGTGTGACTGTCAGATTGTCCGAGGAGGACAAGAGCAGTCCTGTGTTTGACAGCACAGAAATGGCCGCTGAACCCTCAGTTCAGTTTGATAATCAATCATTTGATAACTTGGATGAGGATCTGAAAGGGGATGTAGAAACGATTTGTAAACTGAAAAACATGTTTATTACTCAGAAGGATCACTTGTTTTTATGTCTATAGTAAGTTTTGTTGTCTCTTCAGGCTCATGGGCAAAGGAAGGAAGAAATGAAGGATAAAACTGTGTTGCATTCGAGGGAGAAATAAGATTTTTTTATCAGTGAGAGTAATTAAAAACAGGAACAATGAATTAACAATTTAAAAATTGAGACAGGATGTTCAAGGATGTTTTCCCAGGGGATGTCCTATTATTCTGTGATTCTGTGCTCTGGCTTAAAGACAAATAATGAAATAGCTGCTACCTCACAGCAGGTCACAGAGATCCCCTCGATCCTATTTATCTGTGCAGCCATACAGTGTGCTTTTGCTGGTTGCCCTTACCTGGAAAGGATACGAGAATGGAAATATGAGTCTAGGTTTCAAGATGAGAAACACACCTCCTGGAAGAGGAAAAAGAATAAAAGAAAAAAGATTCAAACCAAAGAAACCCTGAGCAGAAAAAACTTGGATCCCTGTAGCCAACTGATTAGCATGTATAAGCAAGCACATGCAGAATGTGTTTATACAAAACGTGTCAATAGGAAATGAACTTCTGCTTTTCTATAGCTCACAGAAAGTAGTTTCAACTTTTCAGATAAAGCTGCCCAACATTAGCCAAAAAGTCTGCAGCTGCGTGAAGGAGATGACAATCCTACTTAATGGTGGACTTCACGATACTTATATGTACATTGGAAAAGCTTTTATTATTCTTCATGTTCTACTGCCTTTTTCTTTTGCCTTAGAGAGATGTGGCTTCTGCTTTTTTATTGATAAATACAAATAATGCACACTGGCTCTTGTTTGGTGCACTAAAAGGCAATAGTTTTCAAAATGTACAGTGATTTTGCATGTGCTGCTGTGCTCCCATTTCTGATTGCATGCTAAATCGAGATTCAAGTATTCCACTGCACCAGGAGTGAATGGCTGTAGAACCAGCGGTGCCATTTCCAGTCTCACGATGGTGAAGTGGTCTGATCCTTGTGTACAGCCTGGTGTATTGCACGGGAGGGGCAGCCCAGCCTTGTCTGCACTGAGAATCACCCAGCCACCTTCAGGGATGGAGACTCCAGACGTGACCTATGTCCCAGGAGCAGCCTCGGATAGCTTGTAACGGCTGGCAGAAAGTTACAGCACAGCACTGCTTCCTTCCTCACCCAGCTGTGCCCTGCAGCTTCCTCTGCTGCTGAGAGCAGTCGGGCACTCGCAGATGCAGACTTGTTCTCACCACAGCTTGCCCAGTGCAAAAAAACCCCACAGTTGTCAGGAATAAGTACGGCTGTCACTTGTGATCACCCTTCATTACTGAGCACATATCAAATGGATGCAATTCTTATTGTTGCTCTTACATTTTTGTTTGGAGACCCAATGGAGTATATAATAAGACCAGATTTGTGACGAGCTCCTGCTACTGTTTATCTCGATGGGAAAGGTCCAGATTTTCTGGTGAGAACAGCCATTTAAGCATTCTAGAACCATACTCCAGCAGCAATAATTACAAATTTGGGCTTAGTACAAATGTATTCGGAAGCTTGAAGTGCTTAAACACTGGCTAATTCTCTAGTGAACTTCTCTGCTTTAGGTAAGGCATTTGCATACCTGCCAATCTGAATATTAAAGTTTAATTAACATCCAATTTTGGTAAAAGTCACATAAGAAATAAAAGAAGGATTTCCATGGTGATGGTGGTGGGAAAAGGAGCAGTTCGGATCTGGCAAATGACAAATCGTCCTCTAGTGGTGTATATTTCAGCCCACTGATCAGGGAGAATGTATACAGACACACAAGAAATGTGTTTATGCACACCTGAATTAGGCATCTGAAGTAGGGTGATACAGATGGATTTTTCCACCTCATCCATTTGTATGTATATGAGCAGATATCTACATCTGTTCCTCCATAAAACCATGACAAATATTTGATCTGTAGCCTATAAACAAATTCTTCTGCTTATTCTCCACTTGAGGATGGTTTGAGACCTCAGGATGTTTCAAGACAGCTGACGTCCCTTCATGTTCTCTGCTCTGCTGAAGCAGTGGCTTCACTCGCAGTACGAACTGCTGTTGGTGCAGCTTCCAGTAGAGCCTGCAGATTTTGCACTGCTGTCTGCAATGCAATCAAATGAATACTTTCTCCTGCTGCTTTCAAAACTCATCCCAAGTGAAAATGTACTTTGTTTACCTGAATGCCTCTCTGCACGCAGATCCAGACAAATAACTAAAAATATGCTGTGACAAGTGCTGGGGTAATTTGATTATTACCTAATGAGCTGGTTTCAATTAATGCACAATATTATATTTTAATGTTATACAATCGCAACCTTGTTCTACTTCCATCTCTCTCCATCCATAACCTGCGCAGGGAAATATCGGCTGGCTCTGTAAAATTCTTGTTTCCCAATCTCACTTTGAATTCCAGCACCCTTCACAACACTCACCATACATCAGTTGTTCCTGTGATGCACTCCAACCTGACTTCTGCCACGTCATAAGAAGTAGATGCATTTTATTTTCCTTGGAGAACTTGGCAGAACATAATGTTATAAACTTCAGTTATAAACTTCTGAGAAGAGCAAGGTGGGGTTTTTTGGTATATATATATTTTCCATTATTAAGCATACATTTAAGGGAAACATACAGGAAATTATTTTTATTTGGAAAAAAAAGCACATCTTCTTTCAATAGTCTTCTTTCAGTTAAAACAAAGAGCATGAAGCTTTACAATTCTTAGACCAACTGGTTTTTAAACCTGTGAGACTTAACATATCCTGAAGAAACAACGGAAGGAGCAATCCTGACATTATTTCCCAGTTTAGAGCCTTTAATAGTCCTTCCTCCACCTCACATTTGGAGTTTGCCTAGTTTTCAGCTCATGGTTTGGGGTACAACTCACCTGCAGTTCTATTTCTAACATGCTAAGCCACAGAGACAATGACCATACACTGTCTCTACAATTCCTGTGACCTGATGAATTCCAGAACTGCAGGCCATAACCTTAATTGGAATCCTAATGAGAAAAAGTGACACCTTACTGCTCGTATTACACAGTGATGCAGGGCACACAACAGAAACACAGTCAAGAGTTGCCAGACTGTCAAAATTAGTGCCATTAAAGTACCAGGGATAATATGCTTATGATATAATCAGGACAGAATACAGGGTTTAGTAGTGGCACCATGACATCTGCTTTGCTAATCAAGATGAGCCCCACTGTGAAAGGCAGAATTCACCCTAAGTGTTTACAATCCAAACTGTATATTGAGATTGAGGTTAAGTATTTAATTTTATCTGTGCTTTTTAAGTTGCTTCACCGTAGTTATGGACTACATACCATATTGTCAAACACACCATTCTTCATCAGAGGTTGTTCATATAAGCAACCTCATCCTGCTACTGAAGGCACTAACTACATCCTTGACATCTCTTTATGTTCAGAAATCAAAAAGAAGGAGAAAAAAAAAGAAGAAGAAGAAAAAGATGGTATTCTAACAGTGCAGCTTGTGTGTTTGTTACTAGGGAAACAAATAGCAAAGAGAAAGAAACCCTCAGTGTCCTTGTCATTTAGATCTTTCAGTGGAGAAGCAGAGCTTGTGTTAAAACAATGGAAACATTGTTCCAGTCTCAGGATCCTTTGCTGTCCTCGCTGAATGACAGACATCCCTTTCTTCCCTCATGTTCTTCTTGTCTTCTCTGAAAAGAACAGCTTCTCTAGTCGGGGTTGGACTCTTGTTTCATTTTAATTCACCATGCAGAGTCAAAACCCGTCCGAGTAACCTGTTTGGCTCCTAACAGCTAAACCAAGATCACAGCAGATCTCTCAAGGTAAGCAAAGAGAGACAACGCACACTTGCATTCGCATCTATAGAAAAGCATGCACAGCAGCACTGGTGATCCCACGTTTGTGATCCTTCCTTTAAGCCAGTGACCAGCAAGACATCAGAGTGGGAAAGGCACCGCAGCATCTGCCATGTCCCAAACCCAGGGCTCCAGCTGCAGTCACTGACGGCAAGCAGGCAGTATTGCTGCCCTCAGATGGGAGGGCTGTGTTACCAGGGGAGCTTGGCACCAGTTTCAGCAGACCAGTGACAGTTGTGGTTGATGTGGGCAGGCACAGATGTGGGGTGGGCAGGACGCCTGATGTACGGAGCTGTTGACCACGGCCTGAACCTCTGATTGACCACCTGAGGAAGCACTGAGTCAGCCGTGGGAGCAGAGATGAAGGCAATTCAGCTGTGCTGCTGGAAGGGGTGGAACCTGGCTGCACCTCTCCTACGTCCCATTTAAGTGCTACTGCCACTGAGGAAAGATCTCTTTCTCTTTCTTTGGAGATCACTCCTTGTGGAGCTTACTGTGAGTCTAAAACACCTGTGAGCATTTCCATTTTTGATTGGCTTTCCATCGTGATATCTTACTAAGTCTAGCCTTTGTACACCTATTGATTGAACACCCGTGGAAATCAGTGTTGTTTTTATTGTGATCTTCTGCTCATCGCTTAATATTTCTCACTCCTAATCCACAAAGAGAATAACATTTGGAACTATGAGAAATGTACTGTGGCATGGTACCCAGAACCTGTACATTGCAATATAAATATTAACTATTATTCAAAGGCTGAAGCAATAACTTCTGCAGTGTATATATACATAGTGGTATTTTTCAGTATTTTTCAATTGCATGGCACCTGGCTGGGTGGATGTGGCACAGGTCACAACAACAACTACACAACTGGTCATGTACCCTTTGACTAGGGAAAGAACGGGCAAATAAACGAGTCTTGTTAAGGGAGAACAGTAACAGGCCCCTCAAAATGAAGTGCAAGTTAAAAATATTTCTAACCTTCAGCTGGCTGAAGCTGTTGATCAACACACAGATCAAGATTTTTGTTGTTTCTGCACTACATCTGATTTGATGTGTTTTCTCTGCTCAGTTCTGCTGTTTCCCTGCTCTCTCTCCATTCCAGCCATTATTGTGTTGCACGCCTTCATCGTACGCCTTTACCACACACCTCATCTAACTCACTGGAGGCAGCAGGCACACGAAGCCTGCCGTGGTGCACTCTGAGGGGAAGTCGGGTCACTTCTCACCCATCTGCTTCTTGCAGGACTTCAGCTGCCAGCTCGGAGCTGCCATGGATGGGCAAATTGTACCTGGAAGTGCTTTCACAGGTGTGTGCCCCACGCCGTTCCACCAATACGCATTTCATTTTCACTGTGCAACAAGAATGACCATTAATTTGACTTAAGGGAAAAGCACGTAACAGCAACCAAAGTATAACATGGGAGTTACGTAGGTTTGCAGGTGTTGATATAGCCACTAACTGAACTGCAACGGATCCTAGTTGTTTAATATTCTGCGAAGTACCAAAAAACCGGTTACAACTTGGAAGAGGGAGAGCTGAGGGTGGGGAGGCAGGGAGAGAAGGCAGGCAGGAAGCGCTGGCGGTGCTGCGGGCGGGAGGCGCGGCTGGATGCCGCGGGCACGACCTGCGCAGCGGCGGCTTGGCGCGCTTAGCCCTCACCGCCGTGTTTTTACCCCCACAGCCCGCGCACTTGTCATCTCCCGGAGCTTTGCCTACTGTCATCGGAACTGAGACACAAAGCCCCAGGAGAGGAACGAAGGCTTGCGCTACCTCGCCTCGTTGCACCGCCTTCACTCTCCTGTCTCTGTAACACCCACAGAGCTGACAGAGGCGGTTCCGACCCCTCGGCGGTGCGGTGCGGTACGCACACTCCGTTCCCGCCGTCGCACCGCCGCACCCCGCGGTCCCTCAGGGGCCGCCCGCGCCCGGCGCGCGCCGCGCCGCTCCCGCTTCACCTCGCCTCGCGCCCGAGGCGGGGGCAGGGGCGGAGGCGCCGGCGGCACGCGCCCAGCGACCCGCGGAGGAGGAGCAAAGAGGGCGGGGCCGTGGGGGCGCTCGCCCCGCCCCTCGGCTTTGTGGAGAACGGCGAAGGGGGCGGAGCCGCGCCGGATCCCCCCCACCCCCTCCGGAGCCCCAGGGGGGCGGGCCGGAGAGCGAGGGCGCGCGCGCGCGCACGCTGATTGGCTGCCGGCGGCGGTGGGAGCGCGTTTAACGGCCGCAGCGCCCCCGAGCCGGGGGAAAACAAAACAAAGGCGGCGGCGCGGAGCGGTGCGCAGCACAGCGCGGCTCTCAGGATGCCTCGGCCGGCCCGCGGCTCTCAGGCGGGGAGACGCGCGCCGAGCCCCCGGCCCGGCTTATGACCCCCGGCCGCCGCCACGCGCGCACGCAGCCCTTTGTTTTCGCTGCCCCTCGCTGCGGGCCGGGCGGGAGGGGCCGGTGCGGGCCCCTCGGCGTCCGCCGCGTGGCGTCCGCATCTCAGTGCCGCTACGGGAGCGCGGCCCGCGGCGGTGCTGCGCCAGGAGCGGAGCCGGTGAGTGCTCGGCGGCGGCGGGGCCGAGGGCTGCGGTTGGGGGGGTGGGAAACGGCCGGGGCCGCGGCGCGTGGGGAGCAACTAAAGCGGGGGGGGGGGGTCGGGGGGAACGGCGGTTAGTGCGCGCGGGGCGGGGGCCGCCGGGGCCGCTCGGACGGGAGGAGGCGGCGCGGCGCTATTTATAGCGCCTGGAAGTGACGGCAGCGCCGCTCGCCCGCGGCTCCCGCTGCGGGGCGGCACTTTACATAACGGGGGGCGAAGCGGCGCTGGTGCGGGGCCGCCCGTGGCCGGGACGGAGCTTGTCGGGGCCGTCATCCTCGGGGCGGGGGGAGTCTGGCAGCCGGAGCTGCTCTGCCTCGCCGAGAGCCGTCTCCGTTGCGCCGTTTCCTTGCAGTCGGTTTCCGGACGGCGGCGATTTGGTAGCGCTCTTTTTAGCCCGGCGCGGGCCGCCGAGGAACGTCAGCATCTCGGCGGGCTTTGCGCCCTCGCCTCCCCGCGCCGCCGCCCCCCCGCCACGCTCGCGGGTGTTTGTTTACACATCCGGGAGCCGCGCGGGACGGCCCGGCCCCGCCCCCGGGCCCACAGACCACGCCCCGCGTGACGTCACGGGGCGGGGCCGAGGCGGCGGGGCGCCCCGCGCCGGGTGGGAGGGCTGCTGGGGGCGCCGCGAGTCCCCGCCTTTGCCTTCCGAACCGCGGACTGGAAGCGTTCTTCAGAACGCCCTACTCGAAAGTCTTTGTTTTGCTGGCTGAACTTCTGCAGGCGCTGGACTCACGGTGTGTGCTGATCTGAAGAGTCTGAGTCAAAAATATCATTGCGTGTGGCGTCTGTCGTCCTGAAACCCTGCCTGATTTTGTTCCTTTTCTGTGCGGCTAAACAGCATCTCTGCCTAATGTTGTCATGGAAACTGGGCTGAGTGCGACCGGAATTCAGGGAGGGAATCCAGGGGGGCTTCACTCAGCTCCCAGCGCTGTGTTCTGTCGCTGTCCTGCTGTCAGGGCAGTGCCTGCTGTCCTACAGAAGCCAGCTGTTGTCTGCACGTGCTGTGCAGCGGTCTTTCCATTGCAGTTCTAATTGGATGCCTGTTCTCCCAAGATAAAGCCATATTTCTTTAAATTCCTTAATTAATAATTAAGATCTGCCCTTTGTGCTGACTGGGTGAATGTCTCAAACCTGTTGTTGTATCCCTTAACATTTTGATGGCTGTCCTTCTGACCTGCGGATTCGTGCTTTGGAAGGTGGTTTGTTCCCGTTGCTCTGTGTTTGTGCACTGCACGTGTTCTCCTATGTGTCCGTTCCTGTAGCTTTATCTCTGTCTTTACCATTGCCTTTTTTAAGAAGGCTTCTTAGTCCTCTGGTTGTTGTGGAGAGTCATCTCTTGCTGCCTTAACTTTGGCTGTAGCTCTTGTGTGCTGAGCCTACTGTATGGGTCACTTTCTCAGGACTTCTTTAGAAGCGCAGTGACAGCTTCCTATAAACAGTTCCTAATTTGTGGCTTTTGTTATTTTTCTTTGTGCTAGCAGTGCTGGAATAGTGGTTAACTCTGCACTGTGCGCAGTTCACAGCTGATAAGTGTTTTGTGTGCCCATTTCAACAGCTGCGTCAATGCTGTAAATTCTCCATGCCACTTTCATTGCTGTGCCTGTGCTATTGACCTACTCTGCCAGTCACCTGATAGCTGGTGACATAAGTGCTGTGCTGTGTTCGTGTTTGGGTTACTCATTAGCCTGACACACATTGCGTGCTGGCTGATGCCCTCTGGCAGATCAGTGGATGTTATGAATATTTAGAATCTGTGATTTCCAGGCAGGCTTTAAAAGGGTTTCCAGCACAGCAGGAAGGCCTGGCCTTCTGTTTATGTGTGTAATTTTTCTTAAAGGTACACCAAGGCTTAAGAAAGCAGTTGCATATATTCTTTGAGTTCAGCTTTTACCCTCTGAATGGCTTCAGTAGTAACCATTAATAATGTCAGGGCAGTTGTCAAAAAGGACTCTGTCTAAAGGCACATTCTGCACAGGGGTGGGGAGGATGCACAGCTCTTGGCAAGGGTGGCAGCAGCCGGAGGAGGTGCAGCAGGGCTCCTGCAGGTGTCTGCTGTTTGTTTATTGCTGGTCGTAGCGAGAGTTTTCCAGGATACCTCGTCACTTGTTCTGTTGGAGCCCGCTGCTGACTTAGATAAATGATTTTCTGGTCCCCTGCTTTGTTGTTGTATGTAACTGCTGCATGCATTTATTGGAGCATACATGATGTGTTATAGAAAGTATTTCTACATTTGTATCTCCTTCACTGGAAATGGGGTGGAGTAGAAGCCACTGGTGGAACAGAAGCTGCTTGTTGCTCTGTTAAATTGAACTTGAGTTGAACAGCTTCCCTGAAAGAAGATGACTGTAGCACAGCCAGACATTTGCTCTTAAATAATCCTTAGTTTAGTGCCTAGTATTGTTGAGCAACAAGCTTACTGTGCCTCTGTAAAGCTGGTAACTTTCTGCTCTTTTCGCCTACAGGTTGTGACTGTTTCTCTTCTGTCATTTGTGTGGAAAGTGCCACACACACTCCAGAACAACAACGGCTTTTGCTTGCATATTCCAGTGTTTCTTTTGTCAGCGAGTTCAGCAAAGTTGTAATTCTTCAAGTGCCAGCCCTGAGCTGAGTGAGGAGCCACCAGCAGAAATGGTGAAAATGACAAAATCAAAAACGTTCCAGGCTTACCTGCCGAACTGTCATCGAACCTACAGCTGCATCCACTGCAGAGCCCACCTGGCCAATCACGATGAATTGATCTCCAAGGCAAGTGGTTGTTTACAGGCTTCACAAATAATTTCTCAAGCAAATTGGATCCCCTTGTGTCAAGGCTCCCAGTAGATAAGGGATGCAAATTCAGTGCACGCTTCAAAGCATCTTTCCTGGGTTCACTCCTGGGTCATAGGTGTTGTGTACTGAGGACTAGATACGTTCTGGGAACTTAGATATATGTCACTTAGTGACATATTCTCATACTTGCAGCCTCCATCTGCTGTCAGGTAGGTATTACCTGTGAGATGTTGTATTTCAGAAGTCTAAGGAGAACTACTGGAAGAAAGCATGGATTTCAGGAGGGAAATGTTCTGGTTATTCCAGGTAAAGGTTATTTGACCCATGGTCACAAAACTTGCTGTATCCAGAATGTTCCACTTGTTATGTCATCTGTAAACACTTTCTGCTCTATACCAGTCCCTAAAGAATACAATTAATGATATGTTCAGAACATTTGACTGTCTAAACTTGGAAGATATGTGAATTGTTGAAATGGGCTCGGCCTGTCCTTCACCTGTTGCTGGGAGAGACCACGATTTGTAATGTACAGAATGCATAGGAAAACCTGAAGTTTGGGGAAAATACCTAAGGGACTGGTTTGTTTTTTGCTTCAAAATAAGTTTGATGGATTTGCTCTTAGTGGTATCTGGAGGAAACAGCTGCTCTTCAGACATCTTCATATTAGTGCTTTTTGTATAGTTCTTTTGCAGAATAAAATTTTTAGTACCTTTGTAACTGACTTTCTCTGCCTGTTTTTAGCAGCAGCAGTCTGGTACTGCTAAAGAGATGGGAGTGAGCTGCCCCTTCAGCTGAGGTTTTCTTTGGGTGGGAGGAAAGTGTGCTTGTGCACTCACCCTTGGATTGTTATCACAAAGTACTTTCTCCGTTGTCTTTTGTGTTAGTAATACTTTCAATCTTCACTTACATATCAGGACAACTTTTTGACTCATAGTAATTGGTGACTGTTTTGGACTGCTATGTTGCTTACTCTTCTGCTCCGCCTTTGTTTTAGTCTCCTAAGCAATTACTTCCCTCAATTTAGTACATGTATGAGGCATAGAACTGTGAATTTAACTTCTTGAATAAGGAACAGTGAGCTGGCTCCTTGTCTTAAATAGAATGAGGAAACTATGAAATGGGAGAAGGTTCATAGTTTTTTCCACAGTGATTGTTCTTATTTCTTTTTAGGATCAGTGAAAACATGGGGAATTTGCAGATAGTAACATGAATGTTTGAATTCCACTTGTTTCTGTCTTGCCTTGAGTCTAACCTACAAGCTTCATTCTTCACCGACAAACAGTAGGGAGGGGTTGCATTATTGAATTTCAGATGCATACAGGAAGAATCCGCTTTGCTAGCTGTATCTCTTAAGATATAGATTCATCTTCTGAATGTATTTCTAAACACGTTTAATAGGAAGCTCTTCTTTCAGAGGACTTCAGGATTTTGTATGCTGACCGAATTGCTGCAGTTACTGCACACACTGGCTGCCTCCAGTGGCTTGAGAGCCTGGGTCAGGAGAATGCTGAGTAACAAACGTCCTGATGTTACAGCTCTAAAAATAACTTCAAATATTTAGAACTTGAAGTGAAAAGCACGTGGAGATGGTTCTAAAAAGTTGCTCTGATAGATCCGGGAAGTTTTGGATGAGGATTCTAATTTAATCCTGGTTTCTTTAACATCACAGTGTCATGCAATCATTCAGGTCTTGCCTGGCAAGTAGCTGAAAGCACTGTCTTATCTGCAGTATTGCGGAGATGGATCTGAGAGATGATCTGAGAGAAATAGTAAATGGAGCAAGTTTCTTTTCTGCCTTGATAATTGTTTAATCTGTGTCTTATGTTGCATCATTTTCTTTTAAAATCCCAAAGTGGAAAAAGAGCCCTGCAGTCTGTAGTGCCCGGTACTGTTCAGGTATCAGAGCACTTGCACGTTTCTGATGTGTGCCAACGATGCTGTTTTTATTACTGAGTAATAATTATTTGACTTGGGTGTATGTTTAATATAGTAATGGAGGGTCTGTCTTCACTTGTGATGTGAGATCCAGCAAATGAAAGGAAGCCCTTCCAAATGAGGCACAAACAAAACTCCTTGCTGTCCTTTAGTTTCTTTTTTTTCCAGTGTTATGGTTAGCTTGCAAGCTTTGCTTAAGGAAGGCACTGCTCATGCCATTCGCACTGGCTTATGCTGATGCCTTTTAATACACGTTAAGGTAGCAGTTTAGGTATTTTCAGTGAAGCATCTAATCTAATCCTGTCTGCAAGGAATGATTAATTACATTATGAGCTTTTTAGTAGCTTCCCTTCCCCCACCCACGCTCGTAGGTATGCCTGAGAGCAATAAATGCATGTTCTGTTTAACTGGTAGTTCCTTTTCTTCTGGGTGAAGCAGCTAATCGTGCTGTTGGAGCTAATTATTGTTTAACTTAGAAGCATAGCTTGTACCTATTTCTGCAGGTATGTACTAGTGTGTAAGCAAAACATTTCTAAACCTTCTTGACTACAAAATGAATTGATAACAGTTGTGTTAAATGACTGAAAAAAGTCATAATACCAAACAGTTGCTACAGTTGACCTTAGTGTAGTTCCTAAGCACAGTTTTTCTTATGATATCAGGCATTGTAGATACTTCCAGCTTAGCTGAAATAGAAGGTTAATGCTCTTGCAGCCCTGTAGAACTAGACATGTAGATTTTCTAGGGAGGGAGCAACTCATTAAATCAATGCTGTGCTACTAATTGAGGACCATCAAAAGCCAGATGCAAAGCAGATTTGTTTTAAATGAGAATTTTGGTTAAACTGGTAAATTGCCCAGCTTGTAAGTAACAACTGTGATTGCTCTGAGTTCTTATTGGTGACAGCTGATCACACCTGCTGCTGTCTTCTAATTCACCTCTCCTGGGTGAGGCGCATACTCAGGATAATGACAGTTCTAATAGGGCATTCTGCTTTGTTAGGATTTGTGTAGTAGTCCAGGAAGTGCTGAAGAGGTATTTTGAAGTCTGCATTTGCATAGGTGATGTTTGCTCTGCAGAAAATCGGTTTGTCTGGAGCCTGGCTGGAACAGTTGTGCCTGCCAGTCCTTGCACTGCCATTTAAGGTGCTCCCTTCTCTTCCGTTTGCTTGGAGGAGCTGACATGAGGAGCTTAACCTGTCAGCCTCTTACCTTTTGTATCAGTATGAACTGTACAGTGTCGAGTGTGAGAAACTTGATGCTGGTAAAAGCAAATGTTTGTGCAGAATAAAATCAGTCTGTTTGTGCAAAATACTCTCTTTTTAGCCAGGTTACAAGCTTAGCAAGCAGTTCAGCTGCCACTGTGAGCTGTGCCTACTGACAGGATGCAGCAAGAGGTAGAATTCTGATCATAAACCTTTCTTATGCCCATTAGTGGATGGGAGCCCTATTTGTTCATCAATACTGTCTGGTCAAGTGTGTGTTATGTGACAGATGTGTGCATTTTTGTGCTGTTTGAATACAGCTTTCAGTAAAAACAAACTCCTTAGCTATCCATGTGAACAGAAAAGTGTGACAGCTCAGCTCTGACAAATGGAGAACTGGATTAGAAAAAGGACAGGGCCCAGGAGTTTAAAGACTTACATCTTTCCAGTGCTTTTACTTCAGTCAGTGTATAGAAGTTCTGCATGGATGGATTGCAGAGCACTGAATGCTCAGGGGCACGTTGATCTTGTGGTAGGACACTGATTTTAAGGGGAGACTGCTGTGAATTGATCATACCCAAGTTTTGTATTTGAGAACACAGCAAAGCAAGCTGTCACAGGTTGTTCCAAGTCATCTCCTACTGATGTGAAGATGGAGTAACTCACTCTTCTGGCTGGACAGCAAAACAGTTGTATGGCATGTAAATACTGAATTTAGGCTCTAATCGTGTATGCAGGTGAGAAAGATGGTATCAGTCCATCACCCAGACTCTGCTAACAGGAGACCAAGAGAAGGAGGAAATGGAGGAATTTCTCAGGATGGGCTTTTCTTTTCCAGAACTGCTATCATGGGGAAAAGTTCTGTTTTGTCTTCCTTCAGAAAAATGCATCATCCAGAAAATTAGAAATGGCTGTTTCTGAGAGAAGGGAAAAAGCCTAGAAGAGTATGGTGTGTTCAGAGTAAAAAAAAATAATAAAAAAAATTGAAAAATATTTTGAAAAATATATCAGAATAAAAGAACAAAACACTTCTAACGTCGCAGTTTGTATTTTTCTTGATTAGAATTTTGTGCAGTATATGGAAGAAGAGGGGAAGGGCTGCTTTTCTGCTATTGCTGGCATGTTACTGCTGTCCTCCGTTTCATTTTGAGAAATGCAGGGTCAGGAGAGTGTTTATTAGGTGATGCTAAGTCACACCAAGTCAAGACTAAACACAAACTTGGCAGAAAAACAGTACGAAAGGTCTCTTGGCTGTTAATTTGTTCTGGAGCCTTTTTTCTTTTCTTTAGCAGCTAGCTGGGGCCTTTGAGGATGGTATGTGTAGTTTAAGGTGTGATTCTGTAGGACCAGCCAAAAAAAAAATCAATGTGCAATTTCATGCACACCAACTGCATGCATGTAAACAGGGGCAAGTTACTGTGCTGCAGGAGGCAAAGAGCGCGGCTCATTTGACTGGGGGGTGCGTTTGATCCTGGTGTAATCTGGAGAACATTTTGAATTGTAATTAAAAAACAACAATGCATATAAAGGAAGGAGAAATAGCTGCAACTTCCTAGCAGCTGAATTTGTACAGTGTTGTAACGAGGAAAAATAATGGTCATCGTTGAGTGTGTAGTTGTCCTTCAGCTTAAGGAGTGAAATGCAATTAGGAAACAAACACTGAAAGCTGTTACAAAAAGGTTCTGAAAGTTTCTTTAATTTCAGATGTGTGAAACAAGGAAGTGCTGTGATTCTAGGTTGTAGTGCAGGTTTAATTCTTTATGGTTAGGAGGGCCTTCAAAGCATTTTGTTTGCTTTATAAGAAAATTGTGATTGCTCAACTGCAGTTTTTTCTGACTAGTCTTGAAGCTGACTCAGAATGGTTCCTCCTTTGTTAGCAAAGCTTTTTTAATAGCATATATGGCAATAGATTCTGTTTTCATCTGCAGTAAGCATGCTTTGTTTCCGCACTGATTGTGGGACACGGCTCTAAACTTGAGTGCTGCTTATTCTGTGGAAGCCACAGACTGCAGGATCTGCACCATTCCTCCAGTTTGAAGTTTTAAGCATCTCGGGGGCGGTGCTGTGTTTTGCTCTTAATGGAGGTGTCAGGATTACTTTCTGGCAGAGCTGCTCAGGCTGTCCTCAGCAGTCTCTCTTTTCAGGGTCAGTCGTACCTCAAGTTTTACCTTTCACTGCATGGCATTAAACTTTTTTTTTTTTTTCCCCCTTACTTTTCAAAAAGCCAGACTTGCAGTTCTGGGTATTGGGCAGTGTACCTTTTCTCTCATCTTTGCTGTGATCAAATTAAAAAAAATCAATTTTCTAAATAATTGAGATTTCCTTGACTTTTAACTAGTTAAATATTAGCACTGTAAGCTGCTCGGTAGAATTTCTCATTTTAAAGGGAGATTTTATGGGTAGCTGAAGTCTGCATGTAGCTGCACTGCTGCTGGTGCTGCATACAGCAATCACAGTGGTGGTTTCCTTTGGTGCTGTATGCAGTGTGGCTTCAGCTGAACACTGAGCTCTTCTATGTACCGTTTTCCCTTCTGCGCTTTTTTGTGCACCATTCTGAGTTTGCAGTCAAGATGTGACAGTTGCTGGCGTGTTGCTAATCATTAAATTAGCACAATATCATCTGGTTTGATGTCAGATGCCTTCTGGTCGTGTCACTGTGAATAAGTGTCAGAGGCATCCATTGCAGGATGGACATTCTGCCTATGGTTTTTGCTTTCTGTTACTACAATCCAATTCTTAAAGTAGCTTTTGTTTCCAAGAAGTTCCCATGTTGCTGTACCATGGCTTTCAGAAGAGTTGGTGTTTGATCTTCAATACCAGCACTTCAAGGATTTTTGAAGCATTTCAGAACAAACGTGGGCAAAATGATTAACTTTCTCTGATATACTAAGATGGGTGAAGAAAACTGGGGGGGGAGGGGGAAGAGGGGGAAGGTTTTTTTTTTGTTTGTTTTTTTTAAATGCAGCTCAGTATTACTGATTTTTCTTTAACAAACCCAATGTTGTCTCTTTTAAATACAGTCCTTCCAGGGAAGCCAGGGACGAGCCTACCTCTTTAATTCTGTGTAAGTATGCTGTTACAGTTATGCACACTACCTACAGACAGTATTTTTTTTTTTTGTATGCTTCATAAGCAGAAAACAATAGCAATTTGCCTAAGTTCACTTTGTCCTGTTCTTTTTAGAAGCTTTCTTTACTCACTGGCAATGGTTATTAAAGAGCCACTGAGCTGATGAACACTCCAATGCAGATATTAATTTCTTACAGTTCAAGTAGTCCTGCTAATGGCTGAGAGTTTAGAGAGCAGAGTTAAGGAGAAGTTCCTTTTGTGTAAGTAAGGGTAGCATATTGAACAAAAGTTGCCATTCTGAGATAACCCAGAAATCAAAAAGTCTTGCACGACTGTGATTTTACTTTGGATGACTTTGCTGTCTAACATTTTCTGTCTCCTGTGATAGATGCATTTACAGGTTAATGTTCCAGTACTTTGTACATTGTAAGTGACCTTGAATATTGCAGACCTGCTAGAGGCCAAAGGTATCTGCAATTTGGCACTTTTAGGATGTGCCCTTATCATAAGATAAGGGGGAGTTCTTTGAATTTGCTAATGGATGTATTTTGAGTTTATAGTACAACAGATGGAATTTTTGTCTTTATTTTTATAGCAGCTGATTATGTTGCAGCATTTTTGGAAAAAGAAATGCAATTAAATGTCTTGGTGTATTTTAGGTCAAGATAATGGAACCCTAACTGCAAACTCCTTATTTGTAGCTGTTTAGCGAAGACTTCAGACTGTGACTCTGACAATAGAACAGCAAAATTGGCAACGTTTGGTCCTTTTATAATATCTAAAAACTTGGTTTAGTCTTGCCCAATCTTTTCTGCACAGACTCGTGTTCATGAAGAAGTATTCTGATGCAGTACTTCATGGGATAATTTGTTTTTGTAGTTCTGTCTGTTCATCGTGACTCAGTCTGCTGCTCTGTGGAGCAAAAGGAGATTTTGAGCCTTTTTCCTTGCTGCTGTTTTGGAGTTTGTTCTCAATTCTGATACTGGTGCTGATGCACTGATGCAGACCATCAGAGCCAAGGTCACACGCTCTTTTCTGAAGAAAAGCACAAAATTGGAGGGGTCTTCAGTTAGTGCTTTCTGCTCTGTTCTTAAAAGGTTTTGCTATTTAGCATGTAGCTGATGGGCGTAAGTGGGCATAACTGGCAGTGTGATGTTGGGGCAAATAACTTCAAAAACAGAAATAAGAACTCAAACGTTGTTTTTGTCTTCTTAAGAAAAGGGGAGTGGCAGATAAGAAAAGTGCTCTTCTGCAGTTAATACTGAGTCCTTTCTATTTTTTTTTCTTCCCAGGGTAAATGTGGGCTGTGGTCCAGCAGAGGAGAGAGTTCTTCTGACAGGTTTACATGCTGTGGCAGATATCTATTGTGAAAACTGTAAAACCACTCTTGGATGGAAATACGTAAGCAATGTATTTCTGGCTTTGCTCGGTTCAAACACAAGTACTTGAGCAGCCTAGATATTTAGTTGATGTTACTTGTCACATACAGCTGACAAAAACATAGTTTTGCTTCCTTACATCTACTGGAATGCTGCAACAGATGACTATTTGGATGACAGCAAAACTAGCATGAGGTATTGGTGTTATTACAGCTATGCAATACTGCTGTAATAGCTTTTTTCCAGTGTTACAGTGTATTCTAAAACAGATGGAAGAAATTGACAAAATGGGTCTTAATGGTCTTGATTTCAAAAGTCGGTTCATACAGCAGAAACATCTGATGTGATAATGGTAGCAAACTTTTTTTTGTTGCTCACAAGTAACATGAACTTGATTCTGGCTTTGGAACGTTCTGTAACACAGAAAACACTGGGAATGTTAGATCATGGATGTTGTAAGTAGGATTCTAATGAAATGTATTTTCTGATATCTAATATTAACCTCACGCTGTGACCTTAAGATGTAGAGGTAAGGATATGCCTAGAAATAAATGCAAAACAAGAACAAGTCACCATTTGGAAAACTTGTAGTTCACACAGGAAGGAGAGAATAAATACAGAGGAAAAAAACTTGCATTAGCATCTTCAGTTTTTGAAGTTGTTTATCTAACTTGTGTTTTTAATGCAAATTTGATGTTTAAATGCTGTATTTCCCCAACTTATTTCAGTATCTTGATTTCATTTTTTTTCTTCCTGTCTAGGAACATGCTTTTGAGAGTAGTCAGAAATACAAAGAAGGAAAATTCATCATTGAACTTGCCCACATGATAAAAGACAATGGCTGGGAGTGAATCATAACCTTTTTCCTTCTGTTTGGACAATACTCTGTGGGATGTTTTACAAAGACTAATGCAAAGTAAAGGAAGAGCTTGGCTAGAGTGGCCCTGAGAGTATCACTGAACTCTGAAACCTCACAGATGAGTAGTGTAGTGTAAGTGGCTATTTCAGGCCATGTTTGCCTTTTCTCCTTGTGTAAGTTCCCCTTTTTTGTACGTGTATTATTGTGTGAACAGTTGTTTTGGAACATTTTGGATGACCTTTTTCTAAACTCTCTCAAACAAGAAACAGTTCACTAATTGAAAATGGATTTTACTGGCTAGCATCTGTCTTTGACCTATGCCTTTAATGCTACCTTCTGCTGTGCATGCTCCTTGCCTAAACACCTACACTCCGATCCTATAGAACTTCTGTATCTGAGATGTCTGAAAGAATGTATGGGATGGGGTGCAAATTTCTTATATGTAGCAATTTCTGATGTATTGGCAGCGCAGGGGGTGCAGTATTGTAGTTACTAACTTCCTTTTAAAATTTGAGCGTACCACAACCTGAGTACATCTTGTAGGTGGGTTGGTTACAGGTGCAGTGCTCAGTTTAAGAGTATTTCAGTTGCACTGACTGAAATGAGCAGATCTTCAGTTGTTAGGATGAGTAGTAGAGGTTTGGTACCTTAATGAAATACCTTAGAAGGATTTTAAATCAATAATGCTGTAGAACGTGTTCAACTCAGACCAGCACATCCCCTGAGGAGTTCCCAGGATAGGAAGTTTATAAAGTGTAGCTTGCAAGATAAAAAAACAGAAAAATATATGCATCTTCTATTTTGGGAAAAGATTAGTTGGTGTATTAAAAAAAATTGGTACTGTACCTTTGCCAGTAACAGGGACTTGTGCATTGATAGAGTTCTGTGGCTGGTTCCATGTAACTGTGTAGTCCTAATGCACTGGACAAAGAGGTTGATATCAAGGAAACTCGTTGGAGTATTCTTCTGCTACGTTTGAACAAAAATATTTATTTTTATGTGAAATGGTCAGAGCCTATGAGATGAAAATTAGTGCATGTAGAAAGAGGCGGTAAAAGGAGGGAAGGGGGGTTGGACTCATTTTTTCATAAAACAAATTAACAAGGTAGTTTTTAAAATTTGAGGGCGGGGGGAAGGGGTTTCTTGGTTTGCTGGCTGAATCATCCCCAGGAACACTTTTATAATAAAAATTTATATGGAACTTACCCTCTCTTTTGATCTCCCACTATTTCTTAACTGGAACAAGTTAACAAGAGAATCTCCTAGAAGGTGTATGTATGCTATTAGATGTTGGTGTTTGTGCATGCACATTCTCAACTTTTAAAGAAATGCTCTACGTGAATTTGCTGACTTTGTTTTCAAGCTGAGCAGTCTCTGAAGACTGTTTGAGTTTTAATCCTCCTAATGCTCGTGGACAACGTGTTTGGGGAAAAAATCTTTTAACACTACGTGAAGACCTGAACAAGACAGAAGCCTTGCAATACGAAATTGTTCTCTTTCAAAAACATTTCTAATATGGCACCTGCGCAGTTCAGTCCGAGGTGCCATTGCTGCTGTCATGTTTTTGGGAATCTCTAGGCTTTCTGAATTCTGCTGCACTTTAGAAATTTTGTCATGCATGAAAAATATGCCAGTGGGTAGGGGCAATACAGATCTTCAAAACCAGCCTTCCAGTCCTTGTGGAGAGGAGTGAGAAGAGAATTCTCCCATGTGTAAACATTCTCTGCAGGCTGGCTAAACTGCATTCAAGACATTGTAATGATCTATCTATACCTGTGAGTTAAGAGTGTAGGAATTAGGGAAGTAGTTGAAGCTGTTGGGTTTCAGTCCAGAGACCTGAGGTGATTCGATCTGCCTGGATTTTGTGGCTTACTTGTTGTTACTTCATGCTCACAAATGAGGTCAGGCTTCAAAGTCTAATTGTAACAGTGTCTTTGATGCAAGATGGACTTTGGTGTTGCCTGTTTCTTGATGTTTTTGACTTGGAGTTCTT